>NW_022631010.1:15302183-15433498 GCF_010015895.1 Lontra canadensis
TATATATATATATATATATATATATATATATATATATTAGATACGGTTAGTGAAAAGAATCTTCCACAGACCAAGAGAAGAATTTCTTTATCCCACATACCCATTTTTCCAGGGTATCATTTGTTTATTAATTTATAGATTCTGTTTCTTTATACGTCATATACAAAACTACTTGGGTTAAACCAGAGTCCATTAATTTCTTCACTCACTACTTTTCCAGGCATTTTCTCTTCCTCCTTAGTTATTTCATTGTTTGTTTTGTTGAGGTATATGCTCAATTATTATAGAAAAGGTCTGTGGGAGTTAAACTCGTGATTCCTTACATATATTGGAATGTTTTTATTTGGCTCTCTCATTTGATTGCTGGCTTGGCTGAGTATAGGATTCTAAGTTCAAAATCATTTTCCTTCATAATCTTTTTTTCCCTTGTCACCTACAAAAGTCTGAAGCAATCCATTTCTTGTTCCCTTGTATATAAACTGCCTTTCTTCCTTCTCTAAAAATACTTGAGGTTTTCCTTACTATCCCTGGAGACTGAAATTTAATCAGTACCCAGTAGATCATTTACACCTTAAGATTCAAATCTTTCTTCCTTTCTATAATTTCCCCCTGCCCCTCCTCCTCCATCTTTTTTATCATTTTTTCCTCCTCTTGCACTTCTTATCCTCCTTTTTTTCAATCTTGAAACTCCCATTAGAGAGATACTGGATCTTCGGAATCTGTCTTACATATCTCTTGACTTGCTTCATATTTTCTTCTCTATCGTTTTTCATCATGTCCTGGAAAACTGAACCAATTTGTTATTCTAGCTTATTAATTTGCTTTTCAGGTGTCCATTTTACTTTTGAACTGTTGATCTTTTTAAAGGATGCATTGTTCTGGGGCACCTGGGTGGCTCAGTGGGTTAAAGCCTCTGCGTAGGTCATGATCTCAGGGTGCTGGGATCGAGCCCCGCGTCGGGCTCTCTGCTCGGCAGGGAGCCTGCTTCCTCCTCTCTCTCTCTCTGCCTACTCCTGATCTCTCTGTCAAATAAATAAAATCTTAAAAAAAAAAAAAAAGGATGCATTGTTCTGCTATTTGTCTCAAAAGATGAATATATTTTAAATTCTTTCTCTGTTCTGTTAAGTCTTTTCGCTAGTTATTCTGCTTGCTGAATGTGGTACCTCTAATGCTAGTTTTCCTTAAATAGCACTGACACTTTGTTCTATGTTCATTTCTTTTTTTATTAAAGAATCCTTATTTTCCTACATATTTGCCTATCTTGAGTGACCGGAGAAGGGAAATGGAAGGAGTTGCCAGGACCAATAGCTTCTGTTCTTGCAGTGTGGACTCCCAGTCTCTCTACATTGGGGCATTGCTCTTCCATTCCGTTCCTGGTACCTAGCAAGGAGATTTGTTCTGTGGACATCACAACTGCTTCTTACTTATTAACCCATAAAAAGAAGACAAAGAGATCTAATTTCCTACTTAATCACCCTATCAATTTCTTTAAAAAAAAAAAGATTTTATTTATTTATTTGAGAGGAAGACAGTGAGAGAGGCCATGAGAGGGGAGAAGATCAGAGGGAGAAGCAGACTTCCCATGGAGCTGGGAGCCCAATGCGGGACTCGATCCCCAGGCTCTGGTGCCCTGACTATCCATTTCTTATGGTTATTTACTTCTAACTTTAAACTCCCCTACAGTTAGCTTATGTCCAAACCAATCTTTTCAGCATATGTTTTAGAACTATGGTTTCCTGGGGCACCTGGGTGGCTCAGTGGGTAAAGCCTCTGTCTTCAGCTCAGGTCACAGTCCCAGAATCCTGGGATGGAGCCCTGCATCAGGCTCTCTGCTCAGCGGGGAGCCTACGTCCCCCCCCTTCTCTCTCTGCCTGCCTCTCTGCCTACTTGTGATCTCTGTCAAATAAATAAATAAAATATTAAAAAAAAAAGAACTATAGTTTCCTATGGTTTTACTTCTCCATTGGTCAGATTTTACATGTGTTCCTTATTTTGTGATGCTTCAATATTTCCAATTCAGTAATGATACTCTTGATTGTCTTTCTAGGCATTTATAAATTTATCTTGTTTCTTAAATACCTTTTGTCACTTCAGAGGACTTTTAGACGAGTAGTAGAATACTTACAAGCACTGAGTGTACCATTTTTATTCAAATCTCCCTCTAATTCCTTAATAGAATTAAACCTAGCCATCTTGACTATATGCTTCTCATACTTCAAAGAACTGTTCATGATACATTGTCCTTTCCAACAACAAAGAAAAAATGAACATTTTATTATTATCCAGAGCTTGACCTTGGTAGGAGAAATGGCTGTTTCCCAAAAGGAAATAGTGACATAAAATGAAATATTAGGTGAGAACAGAAGTGTAAGTGTGGGCAAAAATTAATAATTGATGTTTGATAATGATTTTTTCTCTCTACAAATTCATGATTCTATTTCATACTGAATAAGCAGGTAGTTAAATCAAATAAGAAGCATGCTTCCAAATTTGGCAGTATTTTTCACAATGGGCCATGGATATGTTCTCTTCACTTCCTTATAAACACCTAGCCCTGTAGCATGATTATTGAAAAGAACACTGGTTTTAGAACTCTAATTCCCAATTTGTCCACTCAGATTTTCTGACTTTCCACTGATTTGTCTATAAACCTTGGACAGAAATATGTATAACACTTGGAAAATTATAAAATATCCTACAAGCTTAAAGGTGAAAAAAGATTGTCATATTGCAGTAGAAACAAAGACATTTTTGTGGCTTCATTTTTAGATTTTGCTCAACCCTCCTATACCCCCCCACCCCACCCCACCCCCAAACGATTCTGTCCTTATGGCCCAAATTTCACTGTCACATCTAGCCATTTGTGTCAGGAAGAAAAAGAAAGAGAGTGAGTAGGCCAAGTGACAAGTTACATCTACAGATGGTTACAGGTATGTCCTCTTGCAGTGCTCCTGTTTTTGCAATATCTAGCCCAGTTTCATTTTCTGGTATAGCGAAAATGCTGTGGGAGGCTTACATGAGATTAGAGGACATTGACCTTTGGAAGGTGTTGACTGCTCCAGAAGAAACCTCACTGGTGCTCAAAGGAATGGGGTGGGGTGAACATACACCCATGCAGACACAGGAAGCTTACTGGTGCAGAGTAAGAGCAGGACAATGCCACAAAAGAAGGCAGTTCTTGCCCAAACCAGACCTTGAAATCTAAGTAGTTCCCTCTCAGGGACACATAGACTGCTGAGCTTGTGTTTCAGATCTAAGTTAGCACTCACACAACTCACAAAGAAATGGCTCTCCATGGCTAAACAAAACACACAAAACAAAACAAAACAAAACAAAAAAACAAAACAAATAACTAGCTTATCCCTTTGGCAGAGAAGTTTCTGCCAAATTCTGTTCTAATTACTAAGAAATATGAAGATCATTCCCTACTACGAAGTCTTCTCTGATCCCACAGAATAGGTTAGAATCCCTGGATCTTGCCCTCAAAGCATTTGTCTCAATAAAAAACTGGCTGCCCATTTCCTTGTAGATAGAAAATCTGGATGTCTGGGTCAGAAAGTTTGGGCAAGATAGAGTATTTTCTCACCTTCCCTCAAGAGGCCATGATAGCATATCTTTATGAGGCTCGATGACGAAATGCCCTAAGTTGTTCCTGAAGTAAAATGCCAAGTTCCTTAAGATGAGCGGACACTCCTCCATGGTCTGGCAAACTGTTGGCATTAACTTTCCATATCATGGGTCATGGTTTTTTTTATAACTGGGGTTTTGGAGGGAAGCTTGCACAAATGGGGAAGGTGCCAGCCTGAAGTCACTCTGAAGTGACTGCTGAGAAGGTGACCGAAGCCAGAGGCTGACTAGAGTTCAGCTACTCACCTTGCTGGGTCTAATTTTCCTCACATGTCAAATGGGTGCTTGAACTCTACAGTTTCTATGTACCCCCTGCCCTGGTATCCTGTGCATCTTGTCGTTCTGCACTGAAATTAATTTTGTTTTTGGTGTACCTGAGTGGCTCAGTCAGTTAGGCATCTGCCTTCAGCTCAGGTCATGATCCCAAGGTCCTGGGATCAAAACTTGCATCAGGCTCTCTGCTCAGTGAGGAACCTGCTTCTCCCTCTCCCTCTGCCATTCCCTCATTCTCACTCTCCCTCAAATAAATAAATAAATAAATTCTTTAAGAAAAAAAGAAATTAATTTTGTTTTAATACTATAGACATAATATATTGTTTTTCCTACCTAAAACCAAGTATTTCCTAAATGAACTATTAACTTTGAGTAAGATTTCTCAAAAAATCTAAAATTATAATTCCATTTGGAGTCTAAAAATAGGACTTACAGACCTACTTCTCTATTTTCTCTTGATAGTATGAATGTATATGATGTCATTTCAATTAAGGAATAAAAAATTAGAAATAGAAGGACACAACATTTGGGGATATGGAGTAATCTATAAGTCAGTAAACAGTTTTAAAAAAAAAGAAGAAATTGTTTGGAAAATCTCCTTTTCTCTCAAAAATATGTCAGGGTATGGGCTATGATGAGTGCTGTGAAATGTGTAAGCCTGATGATTCACAGACCTGTACCCCTGGGGCAAATAATATATTATATGTTAATAAAAATAATTTTTTAAAAATGTCCATTTCCCTGTTAGAACATAAATGGGTATAATTATCATAACTTTGTAGCTTTGAATCTTAAGATTTCTATCAGGATACTTAGAATTTAAAAGACAAATACATTTGGTATGAAATTTTCAACTTATAGATGTAACCAGTAAAGTTGCCCTTTTCATCCTCCAAATTTGCATGCAGTAGATAGTCCCCATCATGTGCTGGGTTGTGGTTATAAACATTCTTTCTACAGGCAATCACAACTCCCTCCCCAGAAATGATGCCACGCCACTGAAAACGTAATGATGTTGCAAACCAGACTATGGCTTGGGTGCAACCATCAGCCATCAAAGCCTGCAGATTCTATATATTTTTCCCTGGAATGGATCAGCTCGAGAGATGAGTAAGCCAAACCAGTAGCACAAGAAGGTCTTCTACAAAGCCTTAGCCCTAGTCCTCCTTGTTCCCTCAGGAAATCAGCTCTATTTCATAATGGGAAGGAGAGCAAAGAACTCAGAAAGGATAGGAGAATAGGAAAGCTCCCTCTTGGTTATTCAGTGGTTCCTCATTGACTCCAAGATAATGTGTGAGTTCTTCATCCAGACACTAAAAGGTCCCACTTTCTGTGCCCCACTGGATTTGCCACCTTAACACACCACAGGGAATAATAGTGGATGGGATTAGGAAGATAACAGGGAGCAGATCGCTCAGAACGTTGGCTTTGACCCTAAGTGAGGTGGGAGCCATTATAGATCAGGCAGGAGTGACAAGAACTGTCGTATGTTTTATTTTCACTCATTCTCAAAAACACCCTACACTTCTAACACAGACCCATTCATCCTGAGTGCCATCTCCAAGCATCCATGCCCAAAGCAATTTCATTCCACTTTGCTGCCCAGCTTCGAGACCCCTCTCACGTAAACTACCTTGATTGCTTCAGCAAGATGTGACTCTCCCTCTCATTCTAATCTTACAAATTGCCCAAAGTACTTGGCTTAGATCAAGGTTTTGTAATTTCTGCCTTGTACTATTAGGGAGTTAGATAACCAAAAGTTAGATATGTTTTGCTTTGAGCCTCAGCTGGCTTGTCAACCCCTCAAGCATGGCTTACCTTTTATAGAGCAAAAACGGTGCTGTCACTGCAACTGTGAGAGAAGCCAAGTGCCTCCACGAGCTCATCAACTCAGTTTCTAGGCCCTCGGCTATGTGACAGGCAGCCAGCTGCCAAGAGTTTTGCCAGTAGGTTCAAGATCAAGTTCATCCACATTTCTGAAAACGTGAGTGGGGATATTCATGTTCAAAAAATTTAAGACCAGATTATCATCTCACCACTTTTCTCTCCAAGACTCCTTTGATATAAACATCTATTGTTACTTTTCAGACGGTATCCCGCAAAGATTCCTTGTGTCCACCAGTCATCTGGGGACTTACCTCGTGTTGTACTATCATCTTTGCTACCTTTCTGTGCCACGTTTTTCTTACTTCCTTCCACTAAAATGTAAATTGTTTAGGGATGGAGGCCTCACAGTGTTCTCTGTGGACCCACCTGTCCCCTTACCAATAGGCCCTTGCTCCAAAACTATGTGCAGTGGACTATGTTCATGGCTCTTCCAGCCTTCAGTTGCTAAGAAAATACAAAAAGCAGGAGACCAAAGGTAAACTGCTACCTCTGTTGTAACAGGATTTTGTGCCGCTTTATCAAAACTTTGAGAATTTTTACACGCGGAACCTGTACATGAGAATCAGAGACAACTGGAACCGGCCCATCTGCAGTGCCCCGGGGTCTCGGTTCGATGTGATGGAGAGGGTGTCGGATGACTACAACTGGACATTTAGGTGAGGCAGCCTTCTGGAGGGTCTTGGTTGAAAGAAATTCTTCCCAGGAAATCCAAGCATGGGCATTAAATTACAGAGCTGATAAGCACCAAACCATGGAAGTTGCTGGTCTTCCATCATTGAGCCTTTTGCAAGCCCTGGTAATTCCAGTGGGGGAAGTCATGGTTATTCGGTTGCCAACAGTGGCTGTGTTAGATTAAAATGAAGCCTGTGTCAGAAAGTGCGGTCTACACAGAGCTAGCCACAAAGAGCCTTTTCAGCCTTATTGACAATTTTACCCCCCTACTTCTTACTGAAGGAGGCAGTGATGACCAGGGCTCTTTCTCACCTATAAAGTTCTTGCTGGAATTTAAACAAGAGCACAGGTGTCACAGAAGTGAGCAGCCAAGGAAAACCAGGGCTAAATGATACTCCATGGCTCGTGATACCTTTTTCTAATACTCTGCCCAGCTTCATTTTGGCGTTACTATCCTCCAAGGGCAGACCATTTTGTATGGACCAGTGCACACCAGAAAGGAAAAACAAAATATATGATTGGGGCCAGACCCAAGATCTCCTTGTATGAGTCTTCTGTGGGGCACTAGGACGATGTTAAATGAGAAAGCCCTTTGTGGTCTTCTCTCTGCAGGTTCACTGGAAGAATCATCAAAGATGTCATCAACATGGGCTCATACAACTTTCTTGGCTTGGCTGCCAGTTACGATGAATCTATGAGGACAGTAAAGGACGTTTTAGAGGAGTATGGCTTGGGTGTGGCCAGCACCAGACATGAAATGGGTATGTATGTTCACCATTTTGAAATTTTGTCCAGTTGGGCCTCAGATTCCCTGTGGCAATTTCTCAAACCTAGATCGCATGTAGACGGTGTACCTCAAAAAGCTGTTATAAATTGCAAAATGAGAAAGGTACCTGAAGGTCTTTTTAGAAATTTCAAACATTATGCTCTTGTAAGACAGTTTATTAATTACAGGTTTAAATTCTCGAGAAAAAATGAAAATGGATCTTTCATTAGACCACATTATCTAAAATAACAACTCTAGTGCCTCTTCCATTTGATCCATTTCGGGATCCTTCCTTCCCCTTTTCTTTTTTTAAAACAGCTTTAGTGAAGTATAATTGATATTGTTAAAAACTATACTTACTTGATGTATACAATTTGATGGGTTTTGATATATAAAAACACTCTGAAACCACCACTGCAATCGAGGTAATAAACATGTCCACCACCTTGGAAAGTTTCTTTGTGTCCCCACTTTTTGTGGTAAGAACACTTCACATGAGATCTACCATTTCAACAAATTTTTAAAGTGCACAGTGAAGAATTAATTAGAGACACAATGCTGTACATCTCTCTAGAACATACTCATCTTGTGTGACTGAAACTGTCTATCCATTGAACAACTTTTCATTTAGATTTTGCTCTTTCTTAATGATGTCCATCCCTGATCTTGCTTTTGTATTTGGATATTGCCCATTGCTGCTACTAAAATGTAAGTTTCATGAAGGGAAGGATAGAATTGGCCTTGTGGTCTGTTGTGTTGAATGAGTGAGTAAATGATGAATGAATGAATGAAGGTGGAACAAATGGCCTGTTTGTTTCTCTTTTAGCTGAAACATCTTCCTCTTATTCAAAGGAGTGAAATCTATGAGAAGGAATCTTCTGGTCCTCTCCACCTCAGGGAGAAAGAGTGAGACAAGCTTCCTCCTACAGAGTGTCTTGCTATTCCTGACACAGTGTTTTCTTATATATCATCTCATTTATTACTTGCAAAACTCCTCTGCTCAAGGAGGCAGCACAGGCGACATTATTTCATCTTCTAGAGGAGGAAACAGGATCATAGTGACTAAGTAATGTCCCACCACTGGCTTATTACTCATACTAACTCCCAGTCTAGCTAGCTTCTTCTGACAGCAGTTTCCCATCTAGAATGATATATGCATGGTTTACCATGTCAGTTTCAGGCCATTCTAAGAACCCAAGGTAAACCTACAAAAAGGGATTTACCATTAAAGACAAATGAGCCACCTGCCCCTCTTAGAATCCAGTTGACAGAAGATCATTAAAAACCCATGCAACAAAGAACAATTCAAGTTGAACAAAGTAATTTTTTAATCCATACATTTAGTAAACATTTAGCTAAAGCTCCAGAGTTTATAAGCAGTTGCCCAGATTTTTTAAGAAAGACATCTTTTCTTCATTTTGAGGTAGGAGGGCTGCAGATATAAGCAGAATGCGGAAGGAAGCTGCTACTTCACGTAGCAGAACTAGGTGACCCATGATACCCCATTTGGGATGGGGCAGAGACTGGAAGGTTACCCTCGGTCATAAAAGACGTGGAGTCAGTAAGTAAGCTTTGTGGATATTTCCTCTGGTGCTGCTCACACTCAACACCAGGATTGTTAATGAACCAGATAGAAAACACTTTTCCTGAGGATGATGACGCCCCCCAACTCATTGAGACAGAACACTCCCCACTCACAGCCAGCAGAAGCTAAATCTGACATAGTCGATGGCCTCTTTGCTGTGGAAGCCAGATATGGAATAGGAGTTCCTGAATCGGCCGAATCAATGAACCAGAGAAGCCAGGCAGAGATAAAGATCATAGTTTGGACTGTCTGTAGCCTAAGTTCTTTCTCTACTTCTTCTTCAGCCTTCTGAATGTTTATCTCTTCACTTGGTCTCTGGCTCAAACTCTAGAAAGAAGATTTTAACAGTTCTCAATGAAATGGTGAGAAAGCAAAAATAGAAGCCACCCACACTAATTTTAAGCAAACAGAAGCCTTGATAACAAGGATGGATATGAGCAGTCAGAAAATAAAGAAGTAAACAGGGTTCATTTGAAAGTTTGTGCAACAGAAGCACAGAAGCATAGCACGCAAGAATTAGTAACATAGTTTTGAATGCCACTTATTTCAAGAAAGGCAAATAACTTTTAGAAAGCGTAAGCTACCTAGTCTTAAGAAAATGTTCAACAGTGCCTGTGGATTGTCAATGAAAATGTGGGAATATAGAGGCTTACCAATTTAGCAACCAAAAATGCTTCTTGAGGAGCCCAAAGTAAACATTTAGGAACATTTAATCACTTGAGTACCTTCCCAGAACTTTTAAAAATAATTTCCAATGTTCTGGAGGGAAAAGCCCACACAAAAAAATCATATTACAAAATAGGAAATTAAAAAAGAAATCAAGAGGAAGTATTTAAAGCACACTAAAAGGATAGGAGACCACACACAGTATCTTCGCCAAAAGTATGTGAGAAGAGCATATTTTCCCATTGAAAGAAAAGGACTGAGATTTTCCAAAAGCCCAAACTCAACTATGTGCTATAATCACAAACAAATACAAGTAAATTTAAATTATTCCTAAGGGTAAAAAGTAGAAAGAGAAGTCCCAACCAGACACCTGGTTCTCTCCTCCCTGCTGTAACCACCACTAAAATGCACTCAATACCCAAGAGGGAGGTCAGTTCTATAAAAAGCACAGCAAAGAGCCCAAGAGCAAAGCTGTGTGTCCAGTTTGCATCTACAAGTGCTAGGACTGAGCCTGAAATACAGCTGAGCTGTAAGGAATGAAACATTTCCAGACACAGACATACAAATTGCAAATGCTGTGTTTAATATGTGGAATGATGCACTGCTGTTTATTTTCATGTACAACTAACTTACACTGGCACGCAGAATCAAGGGAGGCTTTTACTGTCTTGTGGTCAATTTAACTTTCCATAGGCTGATGGAAGTGTTGGCATGTTTTTCTGATATCCTAAATACAAGGCAGAGTGAAATGGCAATTAGGAGTCATTTGAAATGCCTGACACATTTTTATTTCTTACCGTCTATATTCATGGGGTCCTTTTTATTAGCATTCTTCTTGATCTGGGAGGTCTCCTTCATATTGTGTGGCCTATGTCATATCTTTGGTAATTACAGCCTAGTTTTTCCTAAGAATTTTCTTTTTTTTTTAATTTATTTATTTTTTCCTAAGAACTTTCTTTCTTTTTTTATTTTATTTAATTTTATCTATTTGACAGAGAGAGGGATCACAAGTAGAAAGGCAGGCCGGGAGAGGGGTGGGGGAAGCAGGCTCCCCACTGAGCAGAGAGCCTGATGCGGACTCGATCCCAGGACCCTGAGCCCATGACCTGAGCCGAAGGCAGAGGCTTAACCCACTGAGCCACCCAGGCACCCCCTCCTAAGAACTTTCTTAATGTACTGTGAAAGATTAGAAATTCTTGAGAATTGTCATGTGTGATATTACATTGTGTTCTAGACCGAACATCTTACCAAAAGTTGAAGAGACTGCTGCTCAACATCCTCTTCTTCAGGTGGCTTGCCTCCAGACTTTGAGCTGGAAAGTCATTTGAATAACTGTTTACAGATTCTAAAATTACCTGGATTTTTAGATTTTCAGCACCAGGATTGAGAATTGTTCATGACGTCTGAGTATTAACATCAAACAATATGCAGTAATAGCCCCATTATGCAAGATATTTCCACATTTGTTCTTTGAGTTTCTTCATCGGAAAGAACTATTTAATTTTTCAGTACATGGAAGGCGTTTGTTTGTCTGTATATGTTGGTTTCACAATGAAAAATGTAATGCAGCAGCCCCTGAGGTGAAGCAAATGTATAATTGCTCATTCTTTCATATAAACCAAAGAGGAAAGAGCAAGCTGAAACTTAAAAAAAATAAAGTAAAATAAACAAACAACCTAAATGTGTGGTATGAATGCAAACACAAAGGAAAGCAGAAGATTAGCTTAAGGTTATTAGTTGTTATTAAACATAAGAAGAGACTCACCGGGGTCCCTTTATGCCTGCCTCTTTGCCTACTTGTGATCACTGTCTGTCAAATAAATAAATAAAATCTTAAAAAAAAAAAAAAAAAAAAGAAGAGACTCACCTTACAAAAATTATGTGGAGCACCCATAATGTAGACAGATTCAACTCCTATATTTTCTATGCCTCAATTAACACAGTGCAGACAAGATGCCTGTCTATCTTTCTGTACACCCGGAAATTAGGAAAATGAATGATGAGCGGCTTTGAAAGTCATGTCAGTCAATTTAACATTCCACAAGCTGATTAGAAACAAAAACAAGAAAAATAAAATAGTGATAGGAGACCACAAAGTACCTCTCAGTCCTTGAAAAGTAAAAAAGGAAAGAAGGGAGGGAGAGAGGGAGGGAGAAGGAAGAGGGAGGGACGGAGGGACAGATATGGGGAGGAAGGAAGGAAGGAAGGAAAAAGGAAAGGAAGAAAGAAAGGAAAGAATGAGGGAAGAAAGGAGAGAGGGAAGGAGAGAAGGAAAGAAGGAGGGGAAGAAGGAAGGAAGGGAGGGAGGGAAATAAGGAATGTGAGAGGGCAGGAAGGAAAGAGGGAGGGAGGGAAGGAGAGAAAGAAGGAAGGAGGGAAGGAAGGAGGAAAAAAGTGAAGGAGGACAGGAAGACATAAAACATAAAGGACACTAACAGTAATTACTGCCTTTCATTTAATATTTATATATTGAATTACAAGCCTTTAAACATGTTGCCAGTATACTTCATCTTTTTAAATACTTAGTAAATTTTCACAAAAATTTACTATATTTTATGCCACCAAGAAAAGCTCATTAGATTTCAAAAAGTGGAATCTACATAGGTCACATTCTTGGATCATGATGAAATAAAGCTAAAAATAAATAATAAAATAGAAACAAATCCTTTTTTAAAAAATCTCTGGAAGGTTTTAAAGCCCTTTCCTAAGAGACTCTATAATCAAAAGGGAAATGAAATTACATTTGCGTCATATACAGAAACTAACAACTATGAGAACACCATCAGGTCCAGCTAGCTGTGTACTCAGAGAAAAATATATAGTCTTACTTTACTAAAGAAGAAAGATTGAAGCTAGTAAACTTAGCTACCCATGCAGTAAGGAATAAAAGGTAAGCAAAAGTGTTGAATTATTAAAAATAAAAACAGAAACTTAAGAATTAGAGAAGAAAAATTTCTGTCGGGCTGAGGCATCTGTGTTTTAATAAGTCGCTAGAGGTGATTTTGTTGAGCGGCAACCAGAGTGGGCAACCGCTCAACAAAAATTGAAAAACAAGCACTTAACAACAACAACAAAAAAAAGTATGTAAGGAATTAACACTGTAAATCCAACAGTATACTCATATAACAAGATACCATGATCAAGTAGTTCTTTTTGGGAACTATGAGGATAGTTAGCTGAATAATAAAACAATTCATAAGACTGAAAAATCCTAGAAGAAAACATATGATTATCTTGATAGGTGACACTAAAACATTTATAAAATTCAGTATCTGTTCCTAATACAATTTTTTTTAAGATTTTATTTATTTATTTGACAGACAGAGATCACAAGTAGGCAGAGAGGAAGGCAGAGAGAGAGAGAGGAGGAAACAGGTTCCCCGCTAAGCAGAGAGCCCGATGTGGGGCTCGATCCCAGGACCCTGAGATCATGATCTGAGCCAAAGGCAGAGGCTTAACTCAGCCAGCCAGGCGCCCCCCAATACAAATTTTAATAGAATAAAAATAGGAGATCCAGAATGTAATAAAAAACACCTACTTCAAACAAAGAGACTGTACTGTATTTTGTGATGAGACACTAGAAACTTTCACTTTAGAGTCAGAAAAAAGAGGAAGATGTGTTTATCTACCATTTTTAATAACCTAGGAAAGAACTAGACAACATAATTTCATTTTTCATTCTTTAAGTCGATACAGATTTATTGAAGGACTACCATGTGACAGAATAAGAAGGATGGGTATAATAAGAGGTAAACTAACCATTATTTGTAGATGATCTGATTGCTCATCTCTCTGGTTTTCAAGCTGTGCTCTGTTGAGGAGCAAAGGGAACCTCTGCAAGGGCTCTCATGGGGCCACCATCAATATGAGAGGGAGCTGGGCAGTAACAACAGAGTTTGGGTCTACTTTCTTCCAATTTACAAATCTGAAAAATCAAAAATTTATTAGAAATAATAAATATCCAATAAAAAACTCAATAAAGACTTATTGCATGTAGACCAACTTTTAAAATTCATAAAGTTAGTAATTAACAATCAGAAAATATATTGGAGAAATTATATTATTAATAAGTATGAGCAAAACTAGCAAACAGGGAATTCTGTTGAAAATATCTAGAAACTCTTTGAGGAAAACTATAAGTCTTTTGTAAAAGACTTAAAAGAAGACTCGAAAAAATTGAGGTAACAAATCCTAGAAGGGAATGACCTGGTGTTAGACTTCTATCAGTACTTCTCCAAATGGATATGTGAATTGAACACCATCCCAATGACATTAATAGATGGGGAGAAGAGTTGTGGAGACTAAATGGAAGTCTAGAGACAGACACAACTTGGAATAGTCATTCGTATACAATGAGAACAATTTTGAAATCAGTTGGAAAAAGACCAATTATGTCATACGTAGTATTATGATAACTAGCTGATCACAGAAGGAAATAAGTTAGATCCCTACCTCACATATTATATCTCAGTAAATTCTGCTTGTGTAAATTGCAAATGCATCTGAGATTGAAATATAAAAAATAAGAACCACCACCACCAGAAATAACTACATAAGTAAAATAGAAACTGAATGGATAACTGAAGTGATGAATGAATGAACAAATGAACAGAGCAAAAGGACCTCAACAATTCAAATACAAAATGCATGTGTATGCTTTCCTTGGTTAGGCCCCTGCTAAGATTGTCAGGCTGTCATTCCTTTGATGAGTGCAACCCCCCTGTCCAAATCCCTTCAGGCTGCTGTGACAAAATATCACAGCCTGGTGGCTTGTAAACAACAAAGTTCATTTCTCACAGTTCTGGAGGTGGCCAGCATGGTCAGGTGAGGGCCCTTTTCCGTGGTGCAAACTTCTGGTTGTACCCTCACGTGGTGGAAGGGAGGTGCCAGCTGTCTGAACCTCTTTTATAAGGACACTAATCTTATTTACGAAGGCTCCATCTCTATGACCTAATCACTTCCCAAAGGCTCCACCTCTTATTACCATCACTTTGGCCATTAGGTTTCCAATACGAATTTTGGAGAGACATAAACATCCACAGCAGCCTCTTCTCTAGACTTGTCGCTTGTAATCGCCCTTCGATTCTGTAATCCATAATGACCTCCAGTGGAACTCACCTTACCTAACTCACCCTACCTGGCAGTATGTCCCCTTAGTGGGAGGGATCCATTTGAAATGACTTCCAGGCTGACTCTGTGCAACACAAGCCACCCTTGTCTGTGGGAAAACAAGCACTCTTCCCTGCTAGAGGAAAGACAGCTTGCTCCCACCCCAGCCTCTAGACACAACTACTTTCCCTTCAGACTTGTCAAGCCTCATTCAGACAGTAGTCTCCTGTGTCCTCATGCTCCGGAGAACCAAAGAAAGCACATCCAGAAATCATAGGGGAAAAGAGCCAACAAAATGAAGCATTTAAACTTCTCTACATAAAAACCATGTCAGCAAAGTTGAAAGTCAAGGAACAAAATTAGAAAAAGTTATTTGCAAAATATAAGACATATAATTCTTAACACAAAAGACTTACAAAGAAAAGAACATCCCGACTTAAGAAGTGGGCTAAGAATTTGCAGCGATGTGGATGGAACTAGAGGGTATTATGCTAAGCAAATTAAGTCAGTCAGAGAAAGACAATTATCATATGATCTCTCTGATATGAGGAATTTGAGAGGCAGGGCAGGGGGTCATGGGGGGAAGGGAGGAGAAAAAAAATGATACAAGATGGTACCAGGGAGGGAGACAAACCATAAGAGACTCTAAATCTCAGGAAACAAACTGAGAGTTGCTGGGGTGTGTGTGTGTGCGGGGGGTAGGGATAGGATGGCTGGGTGAGGGACATACTGGGGAGGGTATGTGCTATGGTGAGTGCTGTGAATTGTGTAAGACCAATGATTCAGAGACCTGTACCCCAGAAGCAAATAATACATTATATGTTAATTAAAAAAAAAAATAAGTGGGCCAAGATTTTGGGAAAGTCAAGAGGTAAAACATGCACCATCCAAATTGTGTAATGTTTCTCAAGCTTTTCCTTATCACTCTCTCTTCTGATATTTTAATATTGCAGATATAGTATATCTGCAATATAGGTCATGGATATCTGTGCCTTATACATAGAGTAAGTTATCTGTCCTTCCTCCAAGAACAGATTGTCAACCCTTTGGGACCAATATCATAGCTGTTGAGAATGCATACGATAGTAATTACCCTTCAGGGGAAGTAGATGGTGACCAGAAGGGAGCACGATGGGACTTCTTGGTGCTGTCTATATTGTTTTTGAGGGTTTTTTTATGCAGTAATATGCATGTGTTCACTTTTTGAAACCTCATAGGGCTCAATACTTAAAATTTGTTTTCTTTTCTACATGTTATAGTGTAATGAAAATTTTACATTAAGAAGTAGATCCAGTACACAAAATGGCAATTAAGGAAAAAAGGAAATATAAGTAGCCAATGAAAGTGTGGAAAATACTCTGTCCCATTAATAGTCAAAGACTGAATAAGACAGAGTTACCATTTTCCACCTAATTGACAAAAGTTAAAAAAAAAAAAAAAAAAAGTAATATCCCATTAGAGACACCTGGCTGGCTTAGTCGGTTAAGCATCTGCCTTAGGCTCAGGTCATGATCCCAGGGTCCTGACTTCCAGCCCTGCATCAGGCTCCCTGCTCAGGAGGGAGTCTGCTTCTCCTTCTTCTTTGGTCCCTCCCCCTCCTGGTGCTCTCTCTCTAACTCAAATAAATAAATAAAACCTTTAAAAAATAATAATATCCCATAGTTTCAAAGGAATAAAGAAAAGGACACCCTTACATACTGTTGATAGAGTACATTGGAAGGCAATTTGAAAATATATCAACGGAAAGCCATTTAACTCAGCAATTTTGTTTCAAGAAATTTTGCCTTAAAATTTTTGAATAAGTGTTCTAAGATGTGTGATCTAGAATAATCAATGTAATATGCTTAATAATAGTAAAATTTGGGGAAAATAAGTGAGTTTCCAACAATGGGAAATTGATTAAATATACTTTATAGATCTGTTTAATATGCAAAATTATTTAACCATGCAAAATTACAATGCAGTTTCTTAGCAGGGTGTTTCAGAGCAAAGGCTCTGGAATTAGTTTGCTTGGATTCAAATCCTCATTCTCCCCTTTAACTAGCTAGCGCCTGAGATAAACTCTATGCCTTCCCAGTCCTCAGTATTCTGAAAACAGAAAATACATTGTTAAGAGAATAAAACAAGTTACAGAAGAGTATGTTTACTATGAATCCATCTTTAAACATATATTTTACTTGAATATTTGCATTGATAAAGATGATTATATTTTATTTTGTAGTATCTTCTGATTTTTCCACAATGAGCTCACATTTCCCCAGTTAATGATTTCCTTAAAAGTCAACAGGAGTCTAAAATGAAGGCACAGACTTATGAAAATAGTTCTGGCGTTTCCAAGACTTGCCCACTGAATCAGACTGACCAAATGTTCCAGTCTCCTGAAGGGACCCCACTATGGGCTATGTGGATTCTTGAGTTTACGCCAGTGGTTCTCAAGCTTTAGCTTACGTCAGATATCACCTGCAAGGCTTGGAAAAATATAGGTTGTTGGCCTTACCTACAGAGTTTCTGGTTTAGCCATGTTGGAATAGAACCCAAGATCTCACATTTCCAATGACTTCCCAGGCATTGCCCATGTTGCTGCTCTGGGGACTACACTTTGGGAATCAATGGATACTATCTAGCATGGCTGACTTTCTTGACAAAATTAGTCAAACATTTTCCAAAATGTAATGGTCTTTTACTTTATGTGGAGTGAGTACCACATGTGGCTGGGGGATGAGATCTATGAATAAAAACTGGAAAGTAGGTAAAAGACAAGCCAGAAAATCAATGCAGCAATTTAGTTTCAATCGCTGAGGACATCCTGCCACACACGGCTGCTCTAGATTTCCAAATCCAGGGAAGGTTAAACTCAGGCAAACAGAAGAGAAACTTGTTTCCTTTCTTCCCCCTCCCCCCACTTTTATTCTACAAGGGTGTTTAGTTTCTTGGTCTTTCTTTCCCTGTTTAAGAGCAGATACGTTGTAACAGAATATTATTTGGAAACCTATGCACTGTAAGTCCTTTGTGCTGGAGCAACTATTAGTCAGAGGTTCGCTTCTAAGAAAACAAATTCATGGAACGCCACAAGGAAAGCTCGTCTCTACTAGGAGACTTCATCTTTTGAGAAGGAAAGCCTTATTTGTGCTTGATTCAGCTCAACAGGGAAACTTGAAGACTAAGCGCACCTCAAAACTGCTTGGTGGAGAATATTCATTCAAATTATAGTTACAACTTTTAAGAAGTAGCCTTCAAATATTTTCATCTTAAAGACATCAGAAAAGATGCATTAACTCAGGAATCGATATAACTGGCTATATTGGAAAATCACTTTCCATTTTCGAGTTTGACATGTGATTTTTATACTAGTTGTAATGTACCAACTTGCTGAAATTTCTATTTCTCAGCTTGAGAACATGGTCCTAAATCCCTTGATAATTCTTCTCCCTCTTTATCTTCCTAAAGTTTTCTGCTAGCATCTCATTCAAATTTGCAAGGCTCTTTCTGTGTTTCTTTCTCAAATATTTGTGTCTAGATCCAGGAAATGTACAGTCTCACTAGTCTGAACTATTGAAAAAGGGGCCAGCCTGAGTCTGTACACTGTCTAAATTAAATCAATTTCAAGTAAATACCATCTTTTGGCCTTCAAGTTCCTATGCAAATAAGCAGCTTCTAACAAATTGCTACCAAGTAGAGATTTTGTTTTCTTTTTTAAAAAAAAAAAGCAATTGTAATTAACAGTTTTATGCAAACCAATGCCATAAACATGCTCTAAAACTGTGCATTTGATTAAATAAGCTGTAAACATCCCCACATCAATTAGTTTCACCTTCTTAATTTACAACAGCAAAACTCTTCTTCATAAACAGTGCCGATTCCTCTCTGACGAAATTATTGTAAATTCTGATTAATGAGATTTCATTCCATTTCTCTCAAGCGTCTTTATTTTCCTTTAAGAGTATTTGTAAAGGGAAACAGACTCTCAGAGGAATTGTTTGAGAGTAGGAAAATGAAAGTAACTCTTGGTTTCTGAAAGCCTTTGGGCAATTTCCTGATACCTGTTATAGTTCTGACAAGGTAATTGCCCTTCTCTTGACAATGACAGAAATAACAGCACAACCAAATTGCAACTAGAAGAGATATTTCTGCAAGTGTAGATTTGGCCTTGTAAGTCAACAAAGCCAAGCAGGTGTAACAACTCAACAAGATATCCCAATAATTTTATGTAAGTAAAATACTTGCCAGCGAGGTAATACCTGGGTTGGCTGAACAAAGTTGAAACTCATAGAATTTCAGAATATGTGGCTTTTCCACCATCTTCTCTCCACCCACACAAATAACATAAAATGAGATACATGAAGCCTAGGGTTTTTTAATAAGCTGCCAATCAATGTTTTTGAGGTCGGTAGGTTGAGAAGTCAGAAGTAGAGACCAGTTCTCCTGAGTCCCACCAAAGAACTCTTGACACTACCCCACACTGTTCATAGCTAAAATCGGAGACCATCCCCATCGAAAGTCACCAGACTATTCTAGCTGCCTCCTGCTTTTGTATTGCCTGCAGGTGACAAGTAGTTTTTATGCTTTTATTTTTTTTAAGATTTTTTATTTATTTATTTGATAGACAGAGATTACAAGTAGTCAGAGAGCCAGGCAGAGAGAGATAGGAAGGGAAGCAGGCTCCCTGCTGAGCAGAGAGCCCGATGTGGGGCTCGATCCCAGGACTCTGGGATCATGACCCGAGCTGAAGGCAGAGGCTTTAACCCACTGAGCCACCCAGGCACCCCGTTTTTATGCTTTTAAATGGTTGAAAAAATAAAAATACTATTTTGCAACTTGTGAAATTACATAGAATTCAAATTTCAGTATCCACAAATAAAGTTTTATTGGTACACACTCAAAGCCATTCCTTTGTGTATTGTCTATGGGTGCTTGCACTTTACAATAACAGGGTGGAATAGTTGTAACAGAGACCATCTGGCCCACAAAGTCCAAACTATTTTCTCTCTGGACCTCCATAACATGTTTGCTGTTGTAGGTAAGCACATGCCCTCATGGCAACTTGGGAAAAAGAATCCTCTAGATTTATTAGCAATTGTCCAGATTTCCAAATCCAAGGCACATCAGTGTACATCAAAGTTTGTCTCTTTTTACTTCATTTAGACAAGAAATCCTGTTACATCCAAACACATTGAGGATACAGATTTTCTTTCATTGACATCAGCCCCTATGTATATCCTTTATAGCCACTAATACCAACTTGAGGGAGACCAAGGGCATTGTCAATGTCTGCCCCTAGCTTCCCACATCCATGTCCCCAGTTCAAGCGAAGCGGCTCAGATTGGGATGATATCCATGGCACATTTGGAACAGCCAGGTGAGCCTGCTGACAGGTTGTGACGACAAATGCCAACTTTCTCCCAGATCAAGTCTAAGAAACAATCTACAAACAGGACAAAAAGGACTACAGTCACAGTTTGGAAAATAGTCTTCACATGTACCACACGGGAAGAATTGGTGGGGGTGAAATAGGCTTATTAATAACACCCACACTCTTTACTATTACTCAGCATCCGTTTGAAAGCCAGCAGTCTTTATGTTCTGACTAAAAAGTATGAGCCAGCCAGTATTAGTAAAAATCCAGCAGAAGTACACAGTCCATAAACATAATACTGGTATTTTCTCCTGTGTCTGATTTTTATTGATTTGACTGATGGCGGCAAGCCCAGTGTTTGGCATGTGGAAATACCATTGAGAGAGCTGGGAAGAGGAGACATCCAACTTGTATTTAGTCTTTTATTCACAAAGCAGGTTTTCAGTATCCCATTGGGCAAATAAACCTTCAGGATGAGAACAAGTGTCAATATATGCACAACATAGCAATTTGGAGATCCATTGTCACTAGCCAATTTGTGACTGTGGTTGACCTTCAGAGACTAAAAAAACACTAAAGTCAGAGAGAAATAAAAATCAATATGAATTTATCTGTACCTTGGGTAAGGACTGTAGCCCTACTTTCAGGGGTTAAAAAAACTTACAATATTTACATAACAAGGACAAAATGTTGAATATAATTATTAGAACCACTCAAGTACTCAGACCACCAACTTCAACTTGACATGACTCAGACATCTCCACCCCATTAGGATCTGGCCTAATGTTTGCAGCTCATCCAGTTTTTGTGACTGCTTTGTTTCCCCAAGGTCTTCCTACATTTTAGTTCTTCGTTGTGAAGAGCAGGAGGAAGAAAGCAGCACTCGATTAATACATATGAGCCATACTTTCAGTATTCCTTAATGAACACCCCATCCAGACAGCCCAGTGTGAATTTGAGAGGCATGGTTTCCTGACGTAGAAAACGTCCAGACATCCTGAGACTCTCTCATAACTGTTTATTAAGTTTGAGCTGCGAGCACCAAATAGAGATAGTCTATAAAAATGGGAGTTGGGAGTGGGGACTGTTATTTTCCACAAATGAAGGTAAGCCCCTAGATGCAAAACCACTTGTAACTCAGCTGTGAGACATGTGGTCATAAGAATAGGTATATTTGAATATTAGTTTACTCTCTGATTGACCATTGGAAATCCAGAAGAAGACTGGATCTGGAGACCTAATATGGACACTTGCATTTCCTCTCTTCTTCCTCTGCACAAGCCAGGGCTAATGATGAAGACTCACAGAGGGCACTTTCTCAGGATGTTCTTGGATATACCCACTTTTAGTAGTTGCTTGGCTGTTTCATTGCTTACAACACATTCTACATTATCCTAAGGACTTCTAGTGATGCATCTGTTATAGATAAACCCCTGGATGGCAGACTTGGGGAAGATGAAAGTGGAGGAAGACATCATAGAGACGCACCGTGAAGTTCTACTCATTATTTCTGGGTGACCGGGCCGGTAAACAGTTGTCACCTGACTCTCTAGAAAGGAAAGGGGAAATTTACCACGGTGGCAATGTTTGGGCATCCTCCATCCTTGCTGGAGGCCTTCTTCAGTTATGGTTGTTTTCAAGGTGGAGTTCATTACCTAATCACCTTGTTGCCCTAGCATCATGTGACCTCTTGACCTTCTTCCCTGTGACATCCCCTGTTCTGGGGTTATTCTCCATCAAAAGACAGCATGCAAGTCAACAAGCTCCTAGTATGTACCAGTACTGTGCTAGACTGTGCCACGATGAACATCCAACACACAGTATCGGCACCCCAACGGCTCTTTCTGTAGTAGAGAAGATGGCCTCATGAATGTTCAACTTAGTAAGTGCTATAATCATTATGTGATGAAACTTATGTGATCTCAGAAGAAAATGACCAAATTTGCCTGGGGAAACTAAGAACAGCATCCAAGAAAAGACATCGTATGTGGTGGACATCAAAGAATGAGTGGGATCTACAAGAAGACTATTATGTGGAGGAAAGACCATTCCCAACATCAGGGAAGCCTAAAACAGCACCTCTCCCAATCTCTCTGGAAATTTCGAGAAAAGGTAGCCAGAAGCCACTCAACGGTTTAGTGGAAGAGCTTAGGCCAGAACCCAAGGCTGTCATGCCCAGACCAATGGTCTTTTCACTACATATCTTTGGGGACATTTCCCTTGGGATACAGTCTCCGTTAGATAAAAACAAATCTCATGAGTGATTATGTGCCCATGTTTTATCTTTAAATTTTAGTATTTCTTTTCTCTCTCTCTCTTTGTTAATAAAGTTTTAAATGACAGTTTAGATTTTTAACTCCCTACCCCCCAAAATTGATTCTGCTAGAATACTTGTTTAACTATGGTTTCTGACAATTTGGGGGTAAATGAATTTTAGATCAAGAAGAGGGCCATCAGCCATCTGTTGTATGACAATATGACCACTCAGGAAGGACAAAGATGATCCATGAAATGTCCTCTTTCATATTAAATGCAAAATAACTCTGAACTCACTAATCCATGCCTTCTTAAGTTTAACTCTTCACCATGTTAGCACAGTAAGCAAGATAATTTACCAATTTAATAAAATTCTGGTGTCACACTATGTATAGTAAAATATGTTGATCCTTAGTTGAACAAAGCAAGTTTATAGTAGGCCCAAATATGCTAACAATATCCCTCTAATTTAAATCTGAGTTAAATCTGCTTCTATGTTCTGTGGTTGCAAATTACAACATCTCTCCACTTGTACATTTTTATGTTCTGTCAAGTGTATCGTGTAGAGCAGCATTGTCCAATAAAAATATAATGCAAGACACATGTGGAATGTAAAATTTCTAGTAGCTGGGGCACCTGGGTGGCTCAGGGGGTTAGGCCTCTGCCGTTAGCTCAGGTCATGATCTCAGGGTCCTGGGATTGAGCCCCGCATTGGGCTCTCTGCTCAACAGGGAGCCTGCTTCTCCCTCTCTCTCTCTGCTTGCCTCTCTGCCTACTTGTGATCTTTCTTTCTGTCAAATAAATAAATAAGATCTTTTTAAAAAATAAAATAAATAATAATAAAATTTCTAGTAGCCACATTAAAAAAAGTTTAAAGAAAAGAGGTAAACTTAATTTCATAATATGTTTTGTTTGACCTAAAATATCCAAAATGGTATCATTTTAAAAAGTAATCAATATAGGGTCCCTGCGTGGCTCCGTGGGTTAAAACATCTGCCTTCAGCTCAGGTCATGATCCCAGGGTCCTGGGATTGAGCCCCGCATCGGGCTCTCTGCTCAGCGGAGAACCTGCTTCCTCCTCTCTCTCTGCCTGCCTCTCTGCCTACTTGTGATCTGTCAAATAAATTAAAAAAATAAAATAAGAAGTAATCAATATAAAAATATTGATGAACTATTTTACATTATTTTATTGTTGCTGTACTAAGTATTCAAAAAATAATGTATATTTTACTCTTACTGGATATCTCAATTCGGACGCTAAATTTTCATTGTTTAAAGTGAAATAAGTAGAATATAATCCTACATGAATAATAAAGTTGTGCTCAGTGGAAAATATTTTACAGTACTCCATTTCTTTTTAAAGATTTTATTTACTTACGTGACAGACAGAGATCACAAGTAGGCAGAGAGGCAAGGGGGAAGCCAGCTCCCCACTGAGCGGGGAGCCCAATGTGGGACTCAATCCCAGGACCCTGAGATCATGACCTGAGTTGAAGGCAGAGGATTAACCCACTAAGCCACCCAGGCACCCTACAGTGCTTCCGTTTTTAATCTTAAATAAAGTTAACTAAAATTAAATGCAATTTAAAACTCTTGCACTAACCAGATGTAGCTAGCGGCTACTATATTGGACACAGCAGATCTAGAAGTTAAAGTGATGGCAAAAAGAAAAATATGAGGATCGTTAACATTTACTCTTAGTAAGGCATAGAGGTAATGTATGAGAAGGAATCAGAGCATAAGCATATAAAAGGTAGCAGAGTGGTAAAAACGTGAACTTTGGAGTTAGACCAAATTATCTCTGTTGGTTTTCATCTGTGACCTCTTTATACCTCAGGTCTCTAATCTGTAAAGTAATGATATCTGCATTATGGTGCCTTTAAGATTAAATGAGATAACCTAAATAGTGGGCTTTGAAATCTAGCACATTCCAAAGGTTCGCTAAGTTATAACTAGATTTACTAATATCTATAGAAATCATGGGATCTGTTTGGATTTAAGTGCAGGACCCCTTGGAAGGGGTTATAATTTAATTAATCACTTGAGGGAGGTAGGGTGAGAGGAGAGAAAAATTATAGTATCTTTTGTAGACTTTATTGCATTATCAGTATTTACGTAGAAAAACATGCCAATCCTAACTATACAGCTCAAAAGATTTTCACAAAGCAAACATACCTGTGTAACCAGCACCCAAATCTAGAAACAAAACATTGAGAGACTCTCAAAGCTCTCATTGTTTTTGCAACAAAATTAACTTAAAATTAACTATACTGATGGCTAACACATAGGGTCGGTTTGTCTGTTTATAAACTTAATATAAATGGACCCAGCCTATATGAGTGTATAAGTGTCTGACTTCTTGCACTCAACAACATACTTGTGAGATTTTTTTCATTTTGTTGTATAGCATAATAGACTCCTCCTTCTCACTACGGTGTTTAATTCCACTATGTAAATACCTCCACAAGGTATTTAATTTGTCCATTTGACAGTATGTGGACATGTGGGTTGTTTCTTGATGGCAGCTGTGGCAAATATATCTCTTACACGTGTCTTTTGGTGACGGGTATGCACTGGATTTTGAGTTTCCAAACTTGTTGAGAAGAGAAGACTCACTCATCCCATGATTTCACATGCAGGAACCTTGGATAAGCATGAAGAATTGGAGAACCTTGTGGCTAAGTTCCTGAATGTAGAAGCAGCTATGGTCTTTGGGATGGGATTTGCAACTAACTCAATGAATATCCCTGCACTAGTCGGAAAGGTGAGAATCTGTCAATATAACTGTCTTCTGCTGTGTTACCCCTAAGAATTACAACTCTGAGCAAGTCCTTCATTAGAAGTATGGCGAAGGTCCTTTTCTGGGAAAAGCTGATTGAATGTCCAGCTTTTTAAATTAATATACCAGCTTAGTCCAGCAAATCTGTCTATAATGATATTCTGTTTATAGAATTGCAGTCCTAAATGTGGATCAAATGTCATCTTTGATGATTGTTTAGCAAGATCAATGAGATTTTAAGGCTCTCATGTCCTCACTTAGAATGTAGAAAATGCTTATCGGGCATTTATTTGAACAAAACATTTTGCTCATGCCACTCATTCCATTTATTCATTCAACAGATCACTTATTGAGAAACAACTTTGTCCACATATAAAGCAAGATACAGGGCATAAAAAGATGAATAAGACCTATGCCTTATAGATGTATGTCGTTTACAGTCTAGTGGGGGAAACAATGCACCAAATAAAATAGGATGAATACCACAGAAAAGCCATGCACATCCATTGAGAAGGACAAAAGAGTTGCTTCCAAGCTTTTCTTGGGAAAAGCTAAGATGTCTGTGCAAAGTGGGTGATATGAAACTGAATCTGTTACTCACCTGTTGAGTTTTTACTTTAAGATAAGGAAGAGAGAGCAGCATGCATAAAGCACTGAGCTTTGGACGAACTAAAATGTAAGGTTGTAGGTGAGGAAGAGACCAGAGGTGAAGGCAAGTTGGAAAAAGCCTCATATATAGTCATGCTTGAGTACTGGAAATTCTTTCTGAGGAAAAGTGGGAATTTGGTTGGCTCAGTTTAAGTAAGCAAGTGTCATAACCAGATTTAGGTTTAAAAAAATCTGATTCATGACAACTAAATGCAATATATGATCTTTGATTAGATTCTGCATTGAAGAAAAATAGAAGGAAATAAAACATCTATAATATAAGACACTGATACCAGTAGGACAGTGGGGGAAATGTGAATTCAGGCTGTATCTTAGGTGATAGCACTTCATGAATTTTGGATTTCTTGGGTATGATCATTGCACTGTGATTTAGCCAGAGAATGTCCTTGTTCTTAGTAAATACATGATGAAGAATTTAGGGGTGAGGTATCATGAGGTTTACAAATAACTGTCAAATGCTCATTAAAAAAATTATAAATACACACACATACATCTAGAGTATGGAGGTATGAGAATATTGCTGACTCTTGCCCCCAAAACTTAAAACATGTCGCGTGTGAAGTTTCCAAAATATGAGCAAGACCTCAAAGATTCTGGGTGGCCACAAATGGCCACCAGAATTTGTCTCTGCATTTTTGGTTCACTTGAGCAATTTTAAAATTCAGAAATATTCAAATTAAAAAAAGAAAATGAATTTCACGATTATAATTTATATGCAGTAAATTCGATTGATCTTTATCGCTCACCTCAGACTGAATTGCCATCCACACTTTTCCAAATGCAACTTTTTAGCTGGAAAGCAGTGACGCTTTCATCTACAAGGATGTCAATACAGAAGAGAATGAGAATAGGAAAACAAGGGCTTGAAAGGCCTTGCAGAAAGGACCACTGCCCTTCAGAGGGAGTACACCAAAACTGTCCCAAATAATCCAGCACAGCATGGAAGAATCCCAGCAAACCACAACCCACCCAAAGTATATCCAAAGAAATTAACAAAGTATATCTAAAGAGATTAACTCTTTAGAAAATGGTAACTGGCATTTAACCAAGGTCTTGAACTCTTTTCAAATGCAAATGGTTAAAGATGTAATCCCTCAAAATAATCCCCATCTTTATCAGCTAATTGTCTACAGGCTTTTTCCACATAGACATCAGGGAAACTTGTCCTTTTAAAATTAAAGAGGGTTTGGGGGGTGTATGTTACAGGTCTTTAAGTGTCTTTCTGTTCCCACATGTTGTTTTTCTCTAATTTTATTTACTTTTTTGTGTGTTTTGTGTGCTTGCTTTCTGAGCAGGGATGCCTCATTTTAAGTGATGAGTTAAATCATGCATCTCTTGTACTTGGGGCCCGACTCTCAGGTGCAACCATAAGGATCTTCAAACACAACAGTGAGTATCAATCAATTTATCCCAACATTTGCTGCTTGCTTCTAGAGGATAGTAAAGATTATTGATGGGGCTTTGTCCTTGCTCTTCCAACTGGGAATTTAGCCTCATGAAACACAATTATGTTTATATTCACTACTGGCTTGTTAACCTCTGCTGACCTGAAACAAATGGTTGAAGTGCTTTAAACACCCGATTGCTAAGTGTAACCCAAACACATTAATGTCACTGTTATTAGTGGTCTTGTAATGTAGCCTCTGTAGACATGACTGAGCTCGTAGGAGACCGACGTTCGATTATCAGAAGTGTTATAACTCTTCCTTTTCTATAATTCTGCCTTTGGAAAGTTTTAAGACTTAAGTTCTATGTTACAGTCAGGTAAAAAAGTTATGTTCTTCCTTAAAATAATGCCTCCTTTCACTCTCCCCACCCAGCACATGCTTACAATCTAGTAGGAGAAGCAGATATGTCCCTATACTATGACCCATAAATTCCTCATCTTGGAATTTCCAGTGTATGTCCACCCAAAGGCTTGTACAAGAATGTCCATAGAAGCTTTAGTCATTATAGCCAAGACTGGAAACAACCCAAATTTCTATCAGCAGGAAAATGGAAAAGATCTGTGCTGTATTTATGTAATAAAATATGGCCCTCTGATAAAAAAAAGAAATACACTACTGATACACACACCATGGATGATTCTCAAGAAAAATTTTTAATGAAATAAACCCGACATAAAACAGTACATACTATATGAGTTTATTTATAGTAAATAAAAGAAACTTTTAGGTAAAACTGATCTATGGTGATAGAAATCATAACGCTGTTTTCCCCTGATTTTGGGGGAGGAGCTTTGTGAGAAGAGGAATAAAGGAACTTTCTGGGATGATAGAAATGTTTATTATTTTGATTGGGCTGATGTGTACATTCTTATTAAAATTCATTGAATTTTACATTTAAACTCTGTCAGTTTCCTTGTAAATAAGTTTTCCTAAAATATAATTGTTATCATACAATATCTTTGGTATTGAAAAGAAAAACATATAGGCTTTGGCCCAAGCATCTGTGTCCTTGTTCTATAGCTTATTAGCATGTGATCCTTGGCAAATTACTTAAACTTCTTGGATCTCAATTTTCCTGTTGCAAAAATGAGGGTAATTACAATGCCTGTTTCACAGTATGTTGGAAAAGGCACATAAACTTCTTGCTTAACATGAAGCCTGGCAATGGAAACTTCTGAGTTGCTTGTATCTGCTGTTATTAGGTTATTATTATCCTCATCATTTTCATTGCCAGTACCACTAAAGGACTGTAGAAAACATTATGAAGACCCAAAAGAATGCAGAGGTCATTTCACTTTGGGGATTGCATGAAAATGATAGTATCTGCCAAAGACTTTGAAGGATTATGAGAATTCTGATCAGAGATAGGGAAAGGGTATTTCAAATAGATTAATCTGGAGTGTGTAAAGAGCAGCAAAAGCTCTAGAGTGAAGCTGAACTACTGGAGAAGAGCCTGAAAAAAAAAAGGTCCTGGCCAGTTAAGGTAGAGCCACTAAGATATATATACAAGCGAAGATATATGTACTTGAAGAAGCAACAAAAAGTGTTTGGACAGTCCTGTTTCATTCTGTGCTGTTCTCTGGATGAACTGTATTTGCTCAAAGCATTTAGTAAACCCACCCCCCACCATGTCTAGTGGCAGTGAAAACAGAGATACAAGCTTTGAGTTAAGTTAAAGCTTTGAACACAATCTGGTGGAAATGACAATATGTTTATGGATTGTGAAGATGAGCTGTCCCCAAAACAGTTGTTGTACACCTTCTGTATGTATTATTATATGGAATTTAGCCCAAATTCTACCATTCTCTACTTTTCCCTTGAAGGCTTTATAGGGGTAGTGATAGATGATAGAGAGAGAGAGACAAGCATATATAAACAACAGAGAGTTTTCTTATTCACTAACCAAGAATTTCCTACTCTAAAAACAAAAGGCGGGGGGCGGACACCTGGGTGGCTCAGTCATTAAGCATCTGCCTTCAGTTCAGGTCATGATCCCAGGGTCCTGGTATCCAGCCCCACATCGGGCTCCCTGCTGAGCAGGAAGCCTGCTTCTCCCTCTCCCACTCCCCCTGCTTGTGTTCACTCTCTCTCACTGTGTCTCTCTCTGTAAAATAAATAGATAAAATTACCAAAAAAAAAAAAAAAAAAAAAAAAAAAAAAGAATTCCCTACTCTCCAACCTAGGACCTACGATTATGATTCTCCAGTGACTTCCCCAACTCCCGGCATTTATGCTCCTGGGTAGCCCCTTCCTTCATTGTCTCAGGGTTGGCTTATGTGGTCAAAAGAACACAGTAGAAGTGATGGTATGTCATTCTCAAGGCTAGTTTTTTAGAGGCATTACGGCTTTTGCCTGTTCCTCCCTCTGGCATCACTAGGGGGCGCACTTAAGCAGCCTGTGCAGAAGAGCTGAGGCCTATTGCCAACAACCCTGTGAATGGGATATCTTTGGGGATTGTCTGGCCTCACTAAAGCCTTCAGATGACTGTAGCTCCAACATCCTGACTGCAGCTCACAACTTTCTTGAGCCAGAACACCCACCTAAGGTTCCCAGATTCCTAACCTACAGAATCTGTGGATAATAAGTGTTTGTTGTTTGGGGGTAATTTGTGACATAGCCATAGATAACTAACACAGCTTCTCTAACCACCATTGCTGTGGCAGGAGCTGGACACCCATGCATGATTTCCCACTTCTTCCTCCTATGAATCTAAAACGACTTAGCTGACTCTGAGTCCTTTCACCCAGCTACTTTACACCCCTCATCACTGGCGAGGAAGCCAAAATGGGAAAACTTGGATGACAAACCATTCTTGGTCTGCATGGAGGCAAGAAACTTGAAAGCCTATAGGACATAGGTCAGAAAGTGAACTAGGGTTTGGCTAATGCTTCTTGAGATAGTTTCCTATGACCCACATGGCAAAGGAATGTCAGGCCCTGGCCCCCCTATGTTAACAACCCTTCTTTTGAGGGGAGTGGGACAGGGGATGGCTTGAATTGATTCTTTGCCTGTTGGCTGAGGCTGAAATATGAAGAGAAGGGGATAATCACCACCTGTATTCCAGTCCCACAAACAGTTACCAAAAAATACTGCTCTTATTCATGCATATATAGAATAGATGCCAACAACAGGAACACATCAGTGAAGATTATTTCCACGTTTTTGTTCATACACACACACACACACACACACAAACACACACATAATTTAGCAGAAACAGTATAATGGGAAAACTTCTAAACAGACCGCTATAAAACAACCTTATTTTAAATATTCAAATAAGTGATGCAGTTCAGTCACGGATTGAATCTTTCCATTAGTTCCAACTTCTCCGTAATTGTTCAACCGGCTTCTCCTGGTCCAGCCCATAACACCCTAGGCAGCTAGCTGTATCATATCTTCTACTTCAGATTCCAGCTCAGGATAACAATTCCAGTGAAAATACATCCAAAAGGAAGCATAGTAACTACATCGGGAAGAAATCTGACACCTTCTGGACAGCAGGTGAAAGCTAACATCATTGATGAGGGGTAGAGGGACAGTGTGTATCCCCAGATACGATACCCCGAGAAGGACTCAACATGACTTACATAGTATTCAGATCAGAATACTGAATTTTATTATTAGGCAGCATCAAAGTAGAAATGTTCTATTGAAAAGAAAACAGGGGTGGGGGGGAAGGAATGTATTCTCCACATAACGCAAATATTGTAAAAGACAAAGAAAGGCTGAGGAGATGATCCAGATTAAAGGATACCAAAGTGCTGTGATAACTAAATACAGTCCCTGACTCTGGACTGGGTTCTTCTTTTTCTTTTCTTTTCTTTTCTTTTCTTTTCTTTTTTTAAAAGATTTTATTTACTGATTTGACACAGAGAGAGAAGAGAGCACCAGCAGGGGGAGCGGCAGGCAGAGGGAGAGAGAGAAACAGACACCCCACCGAACAGGAAGCCCGATGTGGGGCTCTGGGTTCCGAAAGAGACAAGGAGGTGCTATAAAGGACATTCCTGAGTAGTTCACAAAACTGGAACTTGCGAAGGGTTAGATATTACTAAATAAGACTATGGTATCAACGTTAAATGTACTGAAGCCGATAGCTCCTCTGTCATCCAGGGTAAACAAGCTATGGCCTGGGAGCCAAGAATAGATTTCCCATTCTTAAAAGATTGTATAAAGTACAGAGAAGAATGTGTAACCACAAAAGCTGAAGTATTACTCTCTGGTCCTCTACAGAAAAAGTTTTCTGACCCTTGCTGTATTCTCATAAGAGGATATACCCTATTCTTAGGGAAGACACGCTACAATGTTCAGAAATACCATTATATATGCAAAGTCGTTTCAGCTCAGTAAAAGACTGTATGAGATAAAAATAGATAGATCAATCAGTTGATCAATCAATAGATAGGTGAAAGTGATCAATTAAATGGAATAAAATGTTAATAGATGGATCTAGATCAAAGGGTATGTAGGTGTTCTTTGTAGTACTCTTATTCTTGCAATTTTTTTGTTAGGTTTGCTATTACTTTCAAATAACATTTTAATTCCTTAATCCTTTGCTCAAATTCTAATTCAAGAATTTCATTTTATCTTCCAATTTTACAAAGCTCTCAAAACATTTAGTAACTTATTCCTCATGCCCTCCCTTTGGCCTCACAGAACGCAGAGAATAGCTCTCATTTACATCTCTATAATGAAGGTTAACTGTGGTTATTTTATATCAGCAACCAGCACTCACTGAGAATTTATGTTGCGGCAGATCCTGAGCTAGTGTCCTTCTCTTATGTACTTACTTAATCTCATGGACGACCCCATGAGGCAGGTGCTGGTTTACCAATGAGGAGATGTGGGCTTTGTCCAAGATCCTACAACTGCTCAATGGGGAAGCCGGGAGCTGTCTGTGTAAATTCCGCCCCTTCCAACTACCGGAGAGCTGTGTGCAGCAAGGGTTCAAACTCCATCATCTAGTGAAAATTCTCTCATGTATGAGCTGCCATTGCTCTTTTCTGTTGTAGGTAGGATAATGGCCTTTAAAGATGTCCATGTCCTGCAGGCACCTCGGTGGCTCATTCGATTGTCTGAACCACTGTTCAGGTCTTGATCTCAGGATCCTTTGTTGGGCTTCATGCTGGGTATGGAGCCTACTTGGGGGGGTAGTCTGTGTCCTAATCCCCAAAGCCTGTGAATATATTATATTATGTGATAAAGGGGAATTGAAGCTGCAGACAGAATTCAGGTTGCTCAACAATGAACATTAACATAGAGATCGTCCGCACAGTTCCAGTGTAATCACAGGGTCCTTAAATGTAGGAAAGGGAAGCAGGAGCGTGAGTGTCAGAGTGATGCCATGTGAGAAAGATGCTGCAGGCTTGAAGTGGGCAAAGGTCACACACCAAGCAGTGCCAGAAGCCCCTGAAAGCCGGAAAATGGATTCTCCCCTAGAGTTTCCAGAGAGGAAAGCAACCCAGCCTATACCCTGATTTGAGCCCAGGGAGAGGATTTCAGATTTCTGGCCTCCAGAACTGTAAGATAACAAATCTATGTTGTTTTTGACCATGTCTGTGCTAATTTCTGCCAGCCTAGAAGGAAACTAATACACTTTCATTCCCAGACACACAAAGCCCTTGTTCCCACTCACTGACATGCTTACTACTTTTGCAAATGTGTGTACTTTCCCAGATATTGTGCTCATAGCATGAAAACAGCCACTTCCGGGAGCCGGGGTACCTCTGGGGTCCTTTGAATGACTTGTTCCTCGAGAGGTGAGAGAAGTGGAATGGTATATGGAGGGGAAAGAATTAAATGAGGTCACGATACGTAAGGCTTCAGTTACTGCTGGCTGTCTTTCTTGCTTTGCCATTCCCAGGAGAACACTAAATTCCTCAGTAAATGGTGATGCTTTAATCCTTAATATGCATCCATGCAGATTGGAATGATAATGTAAAGAAGATGTAGAGGATACTAAATTGCCTTCCTGTTTGTGTATGAGGCATGCAACCAGCCCAGATAGAAGCTAGTAACTTGTGAGACAGGTTCTTAAGAATGGCCACCTCGACCGAACGTTCTTAAACACCACGATGATGGGATTTTGTACAACTCTCTGCTTCTGCTCTCCTGGGCTCTCCCCTGCCTGGGTCCTCTGCTTACACGTTGAGGATACTCCCCTGACTTGTGGAGGAGAGGCGCGAAATCAGTACTAGAGAATCCCCTTTGCTATTTACAGCAACTGTGTATAAATCAGAATTCTGGACCCTTGAATTTCTGAATTATGCATGGGTAGAATATACCTAAGGAACAGTTAAACCTGTTCAGACCATTGCAAGCTTTAAATCCTATTTGAACAATCTTGATGACTAACTTGAAGCTATTCCTCATTTCTCTTTCAATTTCCCACAAAATCAGAATAAGGACCAAAGGAGATCAAACAGAAGGAAAATTCTGAAAGGGAACAAAATCAGAACACGTGAAGGCTAGTTTCCAAGGAAACTCTCCAGGGACTCAGAAGAACATTTTCAGTGGTAGTAAATTCAAAGTTGGGTACCAGACTTCTTTATCACCAATAGATTAGTTCTTCCTAGATAGTGAATATGGACAATTACTGAGACCCTACCTATCATTTATTCTTCATTCCCTGGTGCCAAACTCTATGTTTAAGCCCTTTATATAATCAGTTCATTTAATTTTAACAAAACCCCATATTCGTAGTTTTCTCCATTATCTCTCCATTGTTAAGAGGAAACTGATTCTCAGAGTGATTGAACGACCTGCCTAACATCACACATGATAAATGGCCAGAGTCAAAATTCAAACCCAAGTGTGTTGCTCTTCTCTTGGTTCATTTCTCCCAAGAGCAGAGCCTGAGGCAAGGGTTTGAGTATAAGTGATTTATTTAGGATGAGAACCCCGGGAAGCACCAGCAGATGAGCAGGGAATGGAGACAGAGAAGGAAAGGCAGTCAACAAAGGGCATGTTGTCGAGCAAGCTACCACAATAGACAACTGAAGCTCAATCCTACTAGGAACCTCTTTAGGCCAGTGTAGACATACCTCAGTGTTATCCCACTTGAGGTGTGAGGAAGCTGCATTATTTATACACCAATTCCCATTTGTGGGTGACTGGAGGCTATTCCTGCTCAGACTGAGTATGGCCCCCACAGCCAGGGGGAAAAAAAAGCCCTTGGACAAAGAATGGCCTGTGTTTGCAATAAGAGGTGGGCTGAGGGATGTAGGCAGGGCCCGTATGGTATTCGCTAATGCTCTGACCCACTAAGTTAAGTTCAGCTACTGGCAGAGTGAATGTAGGACCCACAGAGGTAGGGCTCCTGTGTAAAATTCAGTTTAGTGTGACAGCTTATCCTGTTAGTTGCCCAAATTTTAACTCAGAATCCTAAAGTGTGGCCTCTAAATTCCTCTGGAATTTGGATTCCTCTGGAAGTGCCAAGAATATCTCCTTCTGTTTTTTTCCTTTGGGCAGCTTCAATGAACTAGCCAGTCCTTTGGTTGCCTTCATGACTCCTCAGGTGTCACAAATCAGACTCTTCAGACATTTCATAACCAAAGCTAAGGAGTCAGCTCCAAGCAGGGACCCCCTAAGACATTTCATAACCAAAGCTAAGGAGTCAGCTCCAAGAAGGGACCCCTAAGTCATGATTCTGGTACATTTTGAGGAAGTGGTCCACAGCCCCTTGGGGCACTTGGATGCCCTGGGTAAACACATCCTCCAGGCTGAGAATTAACACCCTGGCTTTCCAGGACTTCAAGCCCTGGATAAATTTTAACTCTCTGGAAAAACTGACAACTTCTTCCAGAGGTTTGGTAACTCGGGACTGAGGTGTTTTTTTTTTTTTTCTCTGAATTTGCTCACTTTACTGATAATGACATGGGACCTAGATTCTGGAATAATGTTTCTCAGACTTTAACATACACTAAATTCACTAGAGGAATTTTGTTAAAATACAGACGCGGATGCAATAGATCTGGGGTGAGGACTGAGCTTCAGCATTTCTGCGAGTCTCCCAGGTAACGCCAATGGTACTGGTGTGCGACCACACTTAGCAAGGGTAAAGGCAATCTCTGTCCTCAAGGGCATCACAAAGGGCTTCTTGAACTAGTCTTGGAGAGGAGAAGCAGTCTTTTCAGCTAGAAGAGTTGCAATGGGGTCAGAGCCCTGGGCAGGCCAAGAATTTGGAGAAGTTGGTATAAATTAATTAATTAATTAGTTAATTAATTAATTTTTTTTGTAAAGGTGGAGAAACAGAACCAAGGTTCTACCTAAAGGCATTTAAAGGCCAAGAGGAGACAGAAGAATGAGTGCAATGTTTGTGGGGAAACTCTTGGGTTCTGCCTCTGAGGGCTCAACAGTATTGTTTCCGTGGAAGTTCAAACCTAGAAACAGCACCGAGACTACTTTTTATGAGCCACAACATTTTAGATCTTAAGGTCTGACTTGGACTCCTGAACTGGATTGTTTTCCTTTTTCTTTCTTTCTTTCTTTCTTTTTTTTTTTTTTTTGGATTTTTTTTTTTAATTTCTTTTCAGTGTAACAGAATTCATTGTTTATGCACCACACCCAGTGATCCATGCAATACGTGCCCTCCATATTAATAAATACAGTGATCGCCTCGATATGCTCTAACAACAAACAGTACTGAACCTTTGCTGTAATGAGCCTTTTACATGTACTAACTCATATGAGCCTCATAAACACAAGGCATCTGCTAGGATTATCCCCTTTTTTACACAAAGAAACAGGGGCACAAAGTGGGAAGGAGACACAGAGCTAATAAGAAGCAGAGCTGGAATGTACACCAAGATCTGACTCTAGTTCCCATTCTTAAGCATGATGCACTTTTACCTCCTTTCCAAGCTGCCTCCCCCTGGCTGGTGAAGGGCAGGAGCCTGCCTCTCCCTCTCCCATGCAACTCTCCTTGAGCAGGGCAGCTGGGTTAGGCAGATGCAGCCACGGTTCGCACTGGTTGCCCTTGACCTGAGACGCAGGACCCCAGCACTGACTTCTGAGCTCCCACATCATTCCCCAAGTCACATCTGACCTTCCTTCATTGACCTCAATGGTCAAGTTGCTCGTATGATCCTCTCCTCTGGTACACAGGCCCTGCCCCTAGCACCTGCCTCCCCTTCAAATCAGCTTGGTCCTTTACTCCCAGTTGCCTTGGTGCCCTTGCAAGGAGATCACCTTGCTTCTTGCAGACCTGCCCCAAGGCCCTGCAACACCTCTCCACATACCCACAGGGCTATCAAGAAAATCTGAACCAAACTATTTACCCAAACTGCAAAACTTAATGTACCAAATTTTCAATGCATGAGAAATTCCCCCATAAATATCAAAAACATTTACTTTGCTTACCAAAGTTAGCCATTATGATTATGCTTTCCCCCAAAGGCTAAACAAGGTACATTTCCCCCATCATCATCTAAAAAGTACGTATAATTTATTTATCATCGTTCCCATTCACTTGAGTAATATTGCTTCACAGTTCACATTTCAGTTCAATGTTCAAGGATGAAACTGGGCATCTCCAAAAGAACAAGAAGAATGGAGGACAGATGGAGAGCAAGGATTTAGAGTAACCAGTAGTGTTCCTTCATCATCCAACCGTCTTTTCACTTAAGAGATAGCTGATGAATGCCTGTCATGTGCAGGCGTGATGATATTTTTGGTGAGGAGCCCACAGAACAGGGAAGCAGAGGGTGTAGCTAAATGCACCTCGAGGTGGTTTTCACGGAGCCCTGTAGGACAGAGGAAGAACCATCAGCCACACTGGGCAGCATAGGAAAACAGAGCTGATAATCATCGCAACCACCATGACTGGCCCTGGATCCAGAGGCGTGCTGATATTATCAGGGCTTTGAATTTAAGGACAGGCTCAGGAACAAGCCCTCAAAGGGTATTTGTCACATAAGCCTGATGGTAGTTTCTGGCACATCGTTGGATTATTCCAAGTATTTAGCAATTCAGTAATCTGATTCACCATACCTGTGACAAACCAGGGCTTGCTTTGCACGGATCACCAGAATGTGGCCTCCATGCCTTCATTTTTGATAGCTAACAGCTCATCCCACATCATGCCAGCTCGCTCCTCTCAGTCCTTCACAAAGCAAAGGAAATCACCTCAGTGAGCCAGACGGTGGCGAATGATGCTGAAGGCATTGCTGATACCCAAACTTGTGGCGAAATTACGAGTCTATAGTGTGCAATAAGTTCAGAACGATATTGTGGTGTTGTGTGTGTGCGCCTCGAGGGCATCAAATTTGGTTTTATATTTTAATTTCCATTTCTCAGACCTTTCTTTATACATCAACGAGAAACTGGTTTGTTTGGGTTTGGTTTTGGGGTGGTTGGTTTTACAAACCTTCTGACATTGGTTTGGTCATCAGAGAAAACAAAAACCTAATCATTCTTTCCGACTTCTTAGAGGTGTCATGAGAATTAACTTAATGCAAATATAAGTGCTTTATTAAGCATCATTATTTAAAAATCCCTTGCAGATGTTAGCGTGTGGCTTGCTGAAATAGTACACTCTCCCAAGGCCTGCAGAACATAAACCACAAAGCCCTAAATCCTGCGGGTCTGTAACCCACGCAAGCTCTTAGCATTAATAGAGCAAGACCCTAAGAACCAAAGAGAAGCTTCCAGACACTAATGTGGGTCTGGAATCCCACACTGAGTGAAGTCATCCCTTTTTCTGCCCAGCTTCTCTGTTTCTAAGGGGCCAGTGAGTTCCTGCTTACTGGAAATAAGGTGGGAAACAAGGCTTATTGATTTTCACCCTGCTCAAGAATCCCAGTGTGTGGACACCAGCAGCTGTGTGATGTTTCACCAAAGCCCAGCTCTGTGGAACTCTCTATTTGAGTGGAACAGGTCCCTCCTATAGAAGGGACCACGATTCCTCTAGCTTCCATCAGCAAAATGCATGAAACACATTATGGCCATTGAAAGGCTTGTTCTCTGTCCTGCTTATTATTAAAAGAATGGGGAGAACATTCTGTTTTTCTTTAGTGGTGTTTATTTTAAACCTAATCCCATGCTAAGCCTATAATATGTATGGGACCTATTTGATTGCCTAAACAATAGAATAATCTCTGCCTATACATATTTTTCAAAACCTTAGAATGGTCATTTTTTTTTATATTTTATTTATTTATTTGACAGACAGAGATCACAAGTAGGCAGAGAGGCAGGCAGAGAGAGAAGGGGAAGCAGGCTCCCCGTCGAGCAGAGAGCCCGATGTGGGGCTCAATCCCAGGACCCTGAGATCATGACCTGAACTGAAGGCAGAGGCTTTAACCCACTGAGCCACCCAGGTACCCCAGAATAGTCATTTTTTAAATGGCTGGAGTTTCGTTCACTTGATTTTGTTTTTATTACTATGGAATTGGGACCACACTGATCATGTGTCCTTTCTGTACCAAACAAAACTTATAAATTCCAATTCCCAGAAAGAAAAACACTCTTGAAACAGGAATGATTATATTCACCATCTCTTCATTCCGTTCAGAGACTTACAGGCCTGCAGTAGATTATAGAAAAAGGAGCTGTCTCCCTCAATCACAGGGGCTCCTTCAACATCTTAGGAACCCAGCCTAAAGAAAAATGTCCATACAGGCTAAGGTTTATTATCCTGGAAATTCTCCAACGAAGAAGAGCTGCTTTTCGTTTCCTTGGCTGCCATCTAGTGGGTAATGATGTCATGTCACTAAAACACATGACATCTGTGAAGACAGAAGATGTCTGCCTGCCTGTCTTTAAAACAAACCCCCCAAACACAATAATTAAAGAAATATTATTGCAGACATCAGGCAATTATCCTTTCTCAGAATTTCTATTTAGATCCAATGTGTTATTCTCCTTCCTTTTTCCATGGGAAGGCAACTGATTGAATGATCATTGATTTGGCACTAATATTGTGCACTAGGATTAACGCTGTAAGGAAGCCCTAAGGCAGATCCAACCACAGACTGGGAACTAAAAGGTAAAGTTTCAGGGCTCTCCATTGAAACCAAGAACCTCAGCTAACTTGAGCTTAGACCAGTGATAACCCAACGAATAGCTGTTTCTTTGGCACACCTGCTTCTTGTAGCAGTAACCAAAACCAATATTGAGACTGTGCCGTTTTAGATTTATCTCTACTAAGTTTATTCTATGAGCATTTTTAATGGGGTCTCTAATTCCTGGAGAACATTATGTAACAGGTCAGCTGTTTAGTAGCATCTCCGTCTTTCCAAATTACAATCAGATTCCAGACTAAGAAACATCGGTTTCAGATTCTCAAAAAGGGAGGGCTCAGGGAGGTAAAAAAACAAAAACAAAAACAAAAAGCCACACAGTAGAAATACAAGGAGTCTAAAAAAACAAGCCCATAAGCCTCTGCCTTTTATATCTCTTTCTGGGCTTTGCAGGTTAAACATACACACACACACACACACACACACACACACACACACACACACGTGCGCGCGCACACATGCAGCTGAAATGTAGACCAGTCTTTCCCAATGGTCTCTCAACCAAAGCCTGGTCATCTACATGTGATTGCAGATAAATAAAAAGTCACTATTAATTATATTTGATGCCACAAGTTAAGAAGAATATTCTAGCAGACATCCACCCTCCCTTGTTCTACATGAGAATGGGGCTTGAAGAAGGGACAACAGCTCTCATTTAAGGCTGTCGAAGGTAGTGGTTCCGAATGTGGGTCATGGTACAAGACTGCATGGGTTCAAATCCTGGCTTTGCTGGTTGTGATCATGACCTCAGGAGACTTACCAGACTTTCCTGTGCCCTGGTTTCCTGAAACATAAAATGAAGATGCCTCCTCTGTAGGGTCATGGTAAGGATTAGAAGAGTTCTTACAAAAAATATGCCTGGAAGGATACCTGGAATGCAGACAGGGCTTAATAATGGGGAGCGCCTACTAATGTGTCCAGATGTTTCCAAATAATTTGCAAAGGAGTGCGGATGGTTCCCCTGACTGGGAGTTCTGAAACCTCCAAAGATGGAAGATATCGAAGGTCAGGTCTCAAAGTACAGATAGTGAGACACCTGCCAGCAAGGCCACCACTCTGTACAAACTCAACTAACTCTAACATGCTCATGCCTAAACAGTTGATGAGTGTTCATTTATGATATCTCTGTGAGTTCATTTCAACCTGGTAACAAAGCTGAAGTCCCAGGGATGCATGTAATGTAGCATTTCTATCTCTGTTGAGGCAGGAGAGGAGAGCCTTTAAGAGCTTATGAAACAATGTGCCTCCAGTGGGGGTTGATTCTGCCTGTTATACAAACCCCACGAGTCATCTTGTCAGAGTTAAGTTGTACTAAAATGTAAGCCCTTCTCTCCCCCCAGGTGTTCTCTGATTCTGATTTTGCTCCCTGAAAAGCTCAGGTCTGAGCCTGAGCCCAAGAAATCTGATGCTGTCTCAAAAAAGAAAATGGGGGAGGATAGAAAAACCTTCTCATGACTCAGTTTCTTTTTGGTATTATTTAAAGACATGCAAAGCCTTGAGAAGCTCCTGAGAGATGCTGTAATCTACGGCCAGCCTCGAATCCGCAGAGCCTGGAAGAAGATTCTCATCCTAGTGGAGGGCATCTACAGGTATGGAAATAACCAGAGACATTTTTAGGCACTGGGGCCCACAGCGAGCTGACAACTGAGGAAAGTCTGACCTCTCCTAGCTCCATGGAAAAATGAATTGGATGTAAGGTATTATGAAGGGACTGAAGCCAGAGCTATTAATGTGAGCTGTCAGGCCTTGGGTCACCTGGCTTTTCAATGTCTCTGCATATGACAGAACGCTTCAGAGGCTGGATTCTTGTGAAGGTGTCCTCAGAAATGTCCTCCCAGGGCACCGATAACTTGCACTGATTCTCTCCACTACCGTTGGCTGCCCTACAGTTTCAAAGGCTTAGGGGGTGCTGGGTTACTCAACATCAGAACGCTTCTTGCCTGGGGTGTGTGAGTTGCTCAGTTGGTTAAGCATCAGATTCTTGATTTCTGCTCAGGTCATGATCTCAGGGTCACAATATGGAGCCCTGAATTGGGCTCCACACTGAGCAAGGAGCCTGCTTAAGATTCTCTACTTTCACTCTCTCTTTGTCCCTTCCCAGCCTCCCACTCGCAAGCTCTTTCTCTCAAAAAAAAAAAAAAAAAAAAAAAAAAAGAGAGAGAGAGAGAGAGAGAAGACAGAGAGAGAGAGAAAAGGAATGCTTCTTGCCTTCATGGCATTGCTGGTAGGCACCCAGATGCTTCTAATTGGAGAGTGCACCCAAACACAAGTTGCCTGCTGAACTGGGCCAGTTGTTGGCATTAGAATACAAAAAGCCAGCACATTTTCCACAAGGTTAAGACTAATCTCAAAGACAATTCTTGATCCAGAGCTGGGAGCAGCTGGACTTAGCATCTGAAGGTGTGCTCAGTTTCCCACCGCTTTGAAGCCATGCAGACAAAACACCCACTAAGCCACTGAGAGCTTGTACAAGGCAGTTGTGATGGAATTGGTTTCATTCTCTGTCTGAATTGGTTATCACTACTGAAATGGAAATTGCCTCCAGGCCATTCTTCTATCGAATGCCCTTGTCCCTGCGTCAAAGAAACATCATCTCAGAGTGCTCCCTCCTTAAATCAGTTCTCAAACAATCTTCATGTTCAAAGAATTGAGGGAGTTGTTTCTTATAATTATGGAAAAGCGAACAATATTAGATGTAAGGGAATGAGAGCTTAACTTCCCTACAAGGAGAGGTGTGCTCGCAAAGAAGACTTAGATCTGATGGGACTTTCCAGTCAGCCAGAGTGTGCATCATTTCCATTCCATGAATGGATAACAAGCAGCAGAAGAAACGTGTCTCCACCCTTCTTGGGAAAAAGAAGTGCGTTCTCCTCGATTTAAAATAATAATAATAATAGTAACTGTAATAGTAATAATAATGAGCCAGGTACCATCTTGGTTTTTTCCTTCAGCCTCACTGTCCCAGCACCTGGTGTTCTGGATGTCCCTAGTGCTACTGTAGAGTTGCAAAGATGGCATTGCAAGTTTCCAGCAGCCCACGTTATGTATCCCCATCAATAACTCCTCGGGTCAGCCCTCAGATGATACCCTATTTATAAAGTCTTTGGGGTCACCCTGGAGGAGCAGTCTCTATCAAGGTGATTCCCTTCCACAACCCGCCCCTATCTTGGAGAATTTGGACAATTTTCAGTTGGCACAACAGCCACAGAGTACTATTGGCTTCTAGTGGGCAGAGGCCAGGGATACCGCTAAGCATCCTACAATGCACGGGACAGGCCCCCACCACAGAGAATCAACCTGCTCAAAGTGTCAACAGTGCCAAGACTGAAAGACCCTACTGTAGAGTCATTCAATTAATAATTCAATTTTATGAATAGTTTACTCACTAGCCTTGAACTTGCTACTTTTCAGAAATAATCTTATTGACTCTGGGCTGTTATAACCTCAAGCCCAGATCTTTCTCCCTGTGTGATCTGTGCCAGCTGCCAGTCTGGGAAGAGAGCCTTTATCTAAACACATGTCATTCAGGCCTGGACTTGTGGGAGCATGGATCAGCTGAGGGAGAGCAGACTGGGCATCTCCTTTAACCAGAATTGACAGAATCCAACTGCAAGTAAACAGAACTTGTTTCCAGTAAAGGAAAGTTGTGTTTGAAGTACTTTGATTATAGCTGAAATTAATTGGACCGGACCACTAGCATTTTACTGTCAACTAGTCCCATCAGTTACACAGAGAACTCACTCCAGCAACTGGGCTTGTTCATGGCTGGGCCTGTGTCCTACCACCATGATCTCAGGAGGACAGCAGAGACAGGTGTGGACTTCTGGCTCCAAGCCGGCATGGCACCAAACCACAATCTGAGCTTCGCTAGCAATGGGTCCTGCCCTGTTACCTGATACCGTGTTACAAACCACCCAGACCATAATGGCTTACACAGCAATGAGTTATTATTTCCCACACCACATGGGTTGCCTGGACCCACTGGGCAGTTCTTTTGCTCCACATGGTGTTGGCTGGGGTCATTCATGGGGTTGCATTCAGCTGGGAGTCCAGGTGGGATCTGGAACATCCAAAATGACCTCACTCAATACTAGCTATTGGCCAAAGTACATTGTTCCCTTCTCTTCTCTGGGGTGCTTGGTCTATAGGCTCTTCTTACTCAGCAATCAAGCCAGAACTTCCTTAAAACATAGTGCTATCTTCTGAGAGAATGAAAGGAAAAGCTGCCAGTCCTTTAAGGGCAAGGCCCAGAACTGGGATAGCATCATTTCTGCCATGCTCTATTGGTCAGAGTATGGCCAAAGGTCAGCCCAGATTTAAGGGAAAGGAAGATAGAACCCACATTTTGATGGGAGGATTGGCTTGTGTGTAGAAGTTTGGGAAGACTTGCAGGCAGCCATATCTGGAGGCAATCTACCACAGTGGTTGAATCAGTGTGGCATTTATTTGTATGAGGAAACCTCCACTTTCCTTGGATTTCCTTCATAGAGAGCTTCCTTTTATCTCATCTGACGGAATCTTGTCTTTATGTGAAAGTGAAACTGTGACCTCCAAAGGCCCATACATAGCTAGGAAACAGGGCACCTCTAAAAAAAGGCTCGGTACTTCCTGGGGCCTCAGTTTCCTCATCTGCAGAATAAGGCTAACCAAGACTGGAGTTCTGGAACATAGTGGATGTTCTCATTTGTTGCTGTCACCAAAAAATGAAATTATTTCCCACAAAATTTTCTAAAAGGCCAGGGTTAATAATGTGAAATCAACAGTTCACAAATGCACTTCTACTTGTTAACAAAGTGCTATGGACACATACCCTGTCAACATCAACACAAAGCCTCCTTTGAATTTTCACTCCTGTATTTTTTTTTTTTAATCTATTGCTGTGGTTTGCCACCATGGGCAAAGTTCCCCCTACCCCCACCACAAATGCCTCATATAAATCAATTTTTCATAATTCCTAAAAAAAAGAGTCAGCCAAATCAGACAGTTTCAGGCAAGTATCAAGGTAGAAAAAGCAGATACCAAATCTAAGAAATCCATCAATTCCACAAAAGCAGTTATGATCATGATAATTATACTAACAATAATAACAATAATACTGTCACCATCCATAAACCATCTAAGTCTCATTATATAGAGAGAGAATATGGAGGATTCTGGATCTGGAGAGAGGCCTGGGATCAGGGTTCAAATCCCAGTGTTGTCACCTACGGTTCTGTGCCCTTCATAGGGTTCTATTGTAAGTATTAAATAAGATCATAGAACCTCGTTCTTGGCAGAAGCCCAGTCTGTGGTAAGCCCACAACCAACGGCAGCTGTCTGGATCATTAAATTTCTTTTCAGTGGAGGAGGTTGCAACATGGAAAACAGTAAGCTCTCTGCATAGTGAAGCTGTTTTCTCCACCCAGCTGAAGGATGGATGTCAGGGGAAGGAGCTTGCATTTACTCTGTGTCTGCTCCTGGCTTCACATGTCTGATCTTGAGGAAACCTCCCCATTCTCTTTGAGGTTACTGTGAAGAGGAAGACACTTAACCCAGGACAGATAACTTAGATGAAATAGAGCCAAGATTCAAATGAGGGAGCCCCACTGGAACAGAGGTCCAGTATCAACAAAAGACTCCACCCATGTGCCCCCATCCCATGAAATAAACATGGAAACTGTAAAAGTCCTCCGTGTGGCCTTCACCATTTACCTACACAGGGCTCAGTGTCTTCATCTGTAAAATAGGGAGAGTGAAACTTGAGATCTAAAGTTCTGTGAGTTCATGGTTTGGGGCTTAAAATTACAATCATACTATTATAGTGTTCTCATCTGCATTTTCTTTTAAGTATTACTTTAAAGTCAGACTCTTCTAGTTTTGTGTCTCTGAAAAGTCTAGTTGGTGGATTCACGGTGGTCAAGAAGTCTTGAAATTATTCAAAAATATACTAGAGAAGGGCAGGGGGTCCCAAATAGCCTGGGAGATGAAAGCAGCCTGACTAGAGCTCAAATGTTCAAAATAAAAAGTATTGAGAAATAGTGACCAGCCCTTCCAGGAAACATATACGTAAATAAATCTTTAAATCTCAGAATGCCACTCTCTCTAAGGGTATAAGCCCTTCTCCCAAAAATAGTGTAAGTTTAAGGATTGAGAACTTTAACCTATGATTTAAATACATACAGGAAAAAAGGAAAAGAAAGTACTTTATTTTTAATTAGTCTTAGCTCTCTTCTTTTTCTCTTTTTACCCTCCTTTATTCCCTGGATTATACTTGGGGCCCACCAAGGAGATTTTTTCCACCGTGTAAGTTGGCAGACCAGTGGTTTAATTCCAATCCTGCCAATGGATAATATGCTTTCTATGTGGAGGGGAAGGTGGTGAGAGGGAAATTTCAAAAAAGAGTCTTGCCACTTAGCTAATACATTATGTAACAGAAACGATATAAAGAAATTATTCATCAGCTTGTGCTTCAAGACTAATTCAAATCCTTGCACAGAGCTTCAAATTAACTGATGGAATTATCTCTACTTATGGTTGTATTTTAGTTGTTTTTCTTTCATTGAAGTCAAAAGAAAACACAACTTGCCATTCAGGAAGAAAAAAGTAAAACACCATCCTTGTTTTCTTTTTCATTTCTGTCACTGTGTTTTCTGATAGCAATTTACAGGAATAACATAGAAATCCCTTTTCTACACATGCACCAATCTCAATATCCCACTGTAGGAAAGGGCTCGATTCAAATTTGTTCACATTAAGAAAATGAAAACTTAGTGCAGGTGAATATAACTCTTTATAAAAGTTGAGTTCTCCCCAGGACTCATGCGTGCCCTGTAGCAACTCCAGAAATCAACAGTACTGTAGAGTCATTAATCTTAGAGGAAGAAATATAAACCAGGTGGGCAGACTCCTAACATCAGCTAGACCAGCCCCAGCAAAAGATGGCTAATTAGCTGCCTTGAGTGTCTGCAAACTGTTCAGCATTAACTCTGGCTCCTGCCAAATTCAGTTCCAGAACAAAGCATGGTTGTGACATGTCAGGTTTTCAGCATAGTTGTGTTACCAACTTATAACATGTTAAAGATGAGAAGTAGATCCTAGAATTTTGAGGGCATATAGCCATTTCTTATGTATGACACCCATATGCCTCTTTCCTGGAAGATTCAACACAGAGCATTGTTAAGGGCTCCCCATTTCTCAAGTCAGGCCTCACTCCAAACATTTCCTCCTACGCTCCTCCTAAGGAAAAGAACAAGCCAGTGAGTGCTTGTTATGCACCAGACACTTTACAAACATTATTTCTAGAAAGACCTTATGAGGAGGGTTTCATCATCATGCTTTCTTTACATCTGAGAAAATGGAGGCAGAGAACATCGTGTAAGTTGCCCAAGCCCTTAGTTGGTAAGTGGTGTGGCTACATTCTAAGCCCAGTCAGATGGCTGTACCTTCTCCCCTCATTGGAAACCATGTTAACAAACAATTAATCTAAGAAAATACTGGAATTAACTCAGAAACTTATATAAGAGAAGATGAGTGTCTTTGGTTTCCATTTCATTAAAATCTGAAACCAACCATTCAGAATGACTTTGTGAGAAACACAAAGGCAATAAGCTGGACTTCATTAAAATTAAGAACTTGGGCTTTGCGGAAGACCATGCCACGCGAATAAGAAGACAAGCCACAGACTGGGAGAAAACATTCGCAAAAGATACATTGATAAAGGACTGTGATCTAAAATGTACAAAGAACTCTTAAAACTCAACAGTAAGAAAGCTAACAATCTGATCGAAAAGACCTTAGCAGACACCCCACCAAAGAAGGTATGTAAATGGAAATACACATAGAGAAAGATGTTTCACATTATATGTCATGGGGGAGATGTAAATTAAAGCAATAAGATACCACCACACGCCAGTTAAGATGCCAAAATCTGGAAGACTGGAGAGGATATGCAGAAACAGAAAGATTCATTTATTGGTGGTGGGAATGCAAAATGACACAATCACTTTGGAGGAAAGTTTGGTGGTTTCTTACCAAGCTAAACATACTCTTACCATACAACCCAGCAAGCATGTTCCTTGGTATTTCCCCAAACTGGTGAAAACTTGTGTCCACACAACACCCTGCACATGGATGTTTATAGTATCTTCATTCATAATTGCCAAACCTTGGAAGCAGCCAAAGTATCCTTCAGTCAGTGAATGACTAAGTAAACTGTGGGGCATCCAGACGATGGAACACTATTCAGTACTAAAAAGAAATGAGCTCTCAAGCCATGAAAAGACACGGAAGAAACCTAAATGCATATTATTAAGTGAAAGAAGGCAATCCCAAAAGGCTATACAGTGCATAATTCCAACTACATGGCATTCTGGAAAAGACAAAACTATGGAGACCATGAAAAGATCAGTAGTTGCCAGGGGTTGGGTGGGGGGAGGAATGAACAATGGATTTGTAGGGCAGTAGAAATAATCTGTAGGGTGTCATAAGGATGGCTACATGTTGTCATGCATTTGTCCAAGCTTATAGAATGCACAACACCAAGAGGCAGCCCTCATGGTAACTATGGACTTTGGGTGACAATGATGTGTTGGTATAGGTGCATTTGTAACAAATGGACTGCCCTTGGGGATGTTGGTAATAGGGGTGATGATGTGTATGTGTATGTGGGGCAGGGAGTATATGGGAAATCTTTACCTTCTGCTCAGTTTTGCAGTGACTTTAAAACTGCTCTCAAGAACAAAGTCCTTTTTTTTTTTTTTAAATAAAGTCCTTTAAAGAAGCCAAAAATACAAATGCTGCACTTGGTGGCTGGCTAGTCTGCTCCCTCTAAACCAACACCTCTTGGCCTGGCTCACCACTGGATTGACCTAACACTTAAGTTTATTTTTATAATGCTTTAAATTTAATAAATAAATTAATTAGGAAGAAGGGAGAAGTTCAAAGTTCAATTGATTAGTTCTTGAACTAAACTGCTTGAGCTGCCTGACAAGCTCCTTTGCGTGGTGAGGGTGAGAGTCTGTGTGTTTTCATAGAATTCGCCTGTCAGGGAAGTCCAAACTGTGTGTGGTGTAGACACAGCCCACAAAGTGTTGTGAGAACTGATGAAAGCCGAAAGTCCTTTTAAATCCATCAAGTTCCAAAGGTGCCATGTAAATGTGAGTTTTACTTATTTATTTCCTTCATATTTTTCCCTTTTCTGGAGGACTTGAAGTGTTTTTGCAATTTACAATACCATGAAAAATTAAGCACTTAGGGCTAAAACAAAAAGGTTCCTCTATGGCAGTGGTTCTCAAAGTCCCCAGCCAACAGTAGGATGTCTCCTGGGAGCTTGGTAGAAATACAAGTTCATAGCCCCCCACCCCCCACCCAGCCCAGACCTTCCAAATCAAAAACTCAGGAGCAGGGTAGAGGGGGAGCAGTAATTTGTGTTTTAACAAACTATCCCGGGGATTCTGATGCTCACCCAAGAATGAGAACAATTTCCCCTAAATGAACAGAAAGAGGGGACATTACCAGATGTCTCAAAATAGCCGTTGACTTCCAATGAGCAGTGAACAAGACATCCTAAGAACTTTCTCTTGTGCTTTCACTAATACTATGTATCTTAAGCAAAGTTCTTTTGTGTATTTTTAGTTCTTACCTTTAATCTTTGGCAATTCAAGCATGAGTCTATGTCAGATAGAACTGGTCAAATAGACAGCAGCAGGCTGACAAAGACAGATTACCATAGAGCAATTTCATTAAAACTAGCAAAATACCTAGAATCCAAAATGGTCAGTCTAGTTACACTAGTTGACTTTACAAATAAATTGATCAACAACACAGTAAGGTCATTGTTCATTTGGGAATTAGCTATAACAACTCGGAGCACGTTAATCGAACGTAATTTTTTTTCCAAGTAAAATAATGCCAGATCAGCTTTACAAGATTGAGAGGGTTGTCTTAACCAACTAAGTTATGCCTTAGGAAGAAAGGAATCATGTGTCCTTGTCACCACTGACTGGTGTCAGGACAGGTTGTCTGAGAAGGATTGGAAGGAAGACCATCACAGGGCTTCCCAGGAAAGTATACACAAGTGACAAGCATTTCTCCTTCTGCCCTAGCATGGAAGGTTCCATCGTGCATCTGCCTCAGATCGTGGCTCTAAAGAAGAAATATAAGGCTTACCTCTACATAGACGAAGCTCACAGTATTGGGTCCGTGGGCCCAACTGGCCGGGGTGTTGTAGAATTCTTTGGACTGGACCCTCGAGATGTTGATGTGCTTATGGGCACATTCACCAAAAGCTTTGGAGCCTCAGGAGGTTACATAGCTGGAAGGAAGGTAAGCCAGGGATCCCTGTGTCTATTTAAAATCTGAAAGCTCTGGGGCACCTGAGTGGCTCAGTGGGTTAAAGCCTCTGCCTTCGGCTCAGGTCATGATCCCAGGGTCCTGGGATCGAGTTCCGCATCGGGCTCTCTGCTCAGCACGCAGTCTGCTTCTCCGTCTCTCTCTGCCTGCCTCTCTGTCTACTTGTGATCTCGGTCTGTCAAATAAATAAATAAAAATCTTTTAAAAAAATAAATAAAATAAAATCTGAAAGCTCTGGGGACATAGTCTGCGGGCTTCTGTGGATACCCTGAGAGCTTCAGCTCAGTTCAGCACACCTCAATAGATCATGGCAGCCTGGATACAGAGGGTCCAAGGCCAAATAGGCCCAGAATGGCAAAGAACTCACCCTGTAATGGTGAAGGGAAGCGTGTGATACGTAATCACGTTATAATAAAATGACAACACCAGCAGTGTACCTAGGCAAAGACTTGATACAAGGAGAGAGATAGTTAACTCTGCAGGTAGTAGCTGAGGAGTCTTAGAATAAATATCATTCTCAAAGGCAGAAGATGGGGGGAGGGTATATTTAAAAAAGAGGTAATAATGTATACCAAACCACAGAAATGATAAGGGAAGGTTACAGAGCTGTCGGTAGTTTGGTTTTGGGGGCATGAAAAACATAAAGTAGATAACAGCAACAGTGGGCAAAAAACGAGGTTGACTCTGCTACAAGTTCTGGGTTTTAAGAGTTTTCATCAAAATCGTGGCAAGATCAGAAACGCCCTTCTAAGAGTTTTTCTGTGCAAAATAATTCTCTCCTGCATGTTGGATAAGCCATAGGTCAAATTGGGTCACCCTCTGATACCTTTTTTTAAGGTTTTTTCCTTCCTTCCTTCCTTCCTTCCTTCCTTATTTTCCTTCCTTCTTTCTTTCTCTTTCTCTTCCTTTAAGTAATCTCAACCCCCCAGTGTAGGGCTCAAACTCATGACCCCTGAGATCAAGAATCGCATGCTGGGCCAACCAAGCCAGCCAGATGCCCCTCTCATATCTCATCTATAGGACTTAAAATTCTGATCTGATGGGATCAGACTATTGAGTGTTGTCCCAGTCATTTTGAGCCAATATCATCAAAGGGGTTGCCCATATAAACCAATAAATGTTAAAAACAAACAAACAAACAAACAAACTAAAGAAAGGAGGGAAAAGCCAGGGAGAAAAAGAAAATGAAAAATTCAAACCTGGCTTTGAGGGATAAAGAAGCCAGTGGTCTGCCCTGTATCCAAATCCTAAAGCTGTCTCACACAGACCTACACCTGTCCCAGAGTGACTTGTGAGAGTGATGTTGGTTCCACCAAGGAGACACACCAGACCCAAACCCACAGCATGCAGGTGGCATCACAGCTTATCCAAAATTCCCAATTCGTTACTCATTGTTACCAGTGGGAACAAGAGTTCAGACTCATGATAAACCAGTTAGACAAATCAGGGACTGCAGCAGGAGACAGTCTGGGCAATTGAAATCCTATGATTTAAAACAACAGATTTCACTGTGACCATGAGAGGCACAACTGCTTCAAATGTTCAGGGTTTACAGTGGTCTTGACCCTTCAACAAGCATTACTTTCTTCTGAGCTCAAAGCACTGTTTTCCATCCTCCCTCCACTGGCCTGTGGGAATTAGCTGCGTAATGCTAAAAACATCGGGAATGCTTAGGATCCTACAAAATTTAGCTGAATCTGGTGAAAGGTTAAATGTTCCTTCCTCAACGGTGGAAGCAGAGGGATCAGAGGTTCTCAAATTTAGGAGGTCCCTTATCCGGGCTACATGGCTTTGTGAGCTTGTGGTTTTGTGATTACTTTAGCAGCAGGTCTGAACTACAAAATTTTTAACCAAGCGTAACTCTGTTTCCTGAACCAAGGGCACCTGAATAAACTAAAGTGAGCGGATCCTTGAAATGTTGTCAAATTTGGTACATGTCACATTTTCCCCTTGGAGTTCCTTCATCGGATATCCACTTTAAACAAAGGCTGATGACTGGTCTGAAGTTAGGACCAGCTCACTCTGGCTCTCTCTTCCTATCCATCCTCAAGCTACTAGGACTGTTTTAAAAGTGTATTTATTTTTGTCTATGTAACTTGTATTCATTTGGGGTAGATACTGGGCAGTCGTGGAAAATCATTACTCACATTAATCGCAGTGCAGAAAAAATGTGTAGATCTGTTCATTTCCTTGCTCTTTAAAATATTCATTCTCTACATGCTTGGATGCAAAGAACTTCATCATCCCTAAGCCGCCTCCTTTTCGCTTTCCAGGAGCCTTTGTCTTCTCTTCCCCCTCCACACTACACTGCAGTCTCTAAATTTACCACTAGATGGCAGCAAGAATTAGAGTCTTTGGCAGAGGTCCATTAACCAAAGAGAGCCTTAACTTCCCTCAAACAGCAAGATAGATACAAAACCTGGAAAACATAGGGCAGTTTCAAGACATGGAGGGTGAGCCAGAGACTGGAGGCCACTTGGGAAAGTGTTTATATGCGTCGTTCCCTGATTTCAAAATCAGTCAAATGCACACCTATCTGGAATGGTTTTGATGAGTAACCGGTTTCCATCTGATTTGATAAGCCCAAGAGTTAATGGAATTTTTGCATCTGCTCATCTGTACCTTTACCTTTTTAAGTTATGTTAATTTTAAATTATGTGTAGTTTCCATTTAAGTCATAGTTTTTATTCCCCTGGATTTTGAATTATTTTTGCAAAAAAAAATTTTGACTTTGCATTTGTTTTAAACTATGCTTTTTAACTGAAAGGACAGGATTGGACAAATACTAACAGTTTTAATTTAAAAGAAACCTTTCTACTTGATTACTTAAATATTTAGAGTACAGTTTTTATAGCATTTTATCATATTTTTTCTTGGATATTTTAGAATGTATATCTCAATTTGTGTGATGGGTGGGGGGCGCGAGTAACTGCAAAATATCCAGGATTCTAACCAATGGGTACAAAAGCAACAAAATGAACCATAAAAATGTAAAAGCACACACACTGGGACTTTACATTTTCCTGAAACCCTAATAATTTCAATTTCACTATGTTCATGAGGATCTTAGTAAATCTTGAAATTTGAAAATAGTTACTTGGGTCCAAAAATCTAGAAAAAGATAAAACAGTCTGGCTCTCTTTTTATAGGTTAATGTTAGCATTAGTAGTAGAGGAACTATATTCCTAATAACAGTTTCTAGGAGGCTCTAGAAGTCTTCTGGAGTTAGTCAAGGTCAGGAATGTGTTTATTAACAACCAGATATGTCACAAAAGGAGAAGTGTTCGGAAACAAACAAAGGGAGAAAGCGTTGATTTGCTAAGATAGTATCTCAGAGAGTAGAGATTTTGTCTTGGCCTTGGGCTGCCTGTCACAGAATGTCCAACAAAGTCATTTCTGCTTGTTGGAATTTATTGCCCTGGCCTTGCCCTTCTCTCCCCACCTTAGGGAAACCGGCAAAACGGTCTCTCCAGAGCCAGCAAGATTTTGCAATTTTGTTCACTTTGAGTTTGGAGCTACTGTAGATGATCTGTGAACAACCCAACTTGGAACGCTCTGCCCTTTCAAGACCTCTGAGGTCATTACTTCTCTCTACCTGACAAGAGCTCCATGCCATGAATGTCTTCTCTAGAGGAAACCTGAAATGATGAAGCTAGATTTATGTTTATTTTATACCTTGTGCCAGTCCAGTGGCAGAGAAGGTATTTTCTAAAGACGCTGCTTTGTGGAGACCAAATGTTTCTCAGGCATGTATCCTAAGTCCCTTTGTATGCCTGCTGCTAACCACTGGCTTTCATAGTCTCCCCAGGCTGAGCAGAGACCTGCAAATGAGTGGAGCAAAGGTAGCCTTCATGACTGATAGGCCGCAGGGCTGGAATGCTGGAGGAGGGAAGTCAGACAGGGCAGCCAAGTTTGGGGTGAGCATCAGCCCCAGAAGCCTGGGCGCCAGACAAAGTCAGGCCCCTCGCAGGAGCCAGCCTCAGCCCCTGCTGCATTTAACAGTCCTTTGAAGTAAATGGGGGTCACGGTATGAACACCAAGATGTTTATTCTAAGAGCCTCCTGTCTGATTTCCTCAGCAAACCACCCTTGCCCTTGAACTCCAGGCCTATGGGTAGAGAAAATAATCAGGGTTTTGAACTTACAAATGGACTTGGAAACCTCAGTAGGAGGAGACCTCTAACCCACTCTGAAGGAAGACATAACCCAGACTTGCTCGAAGAGACCAAAGCCAACTCTTAATTCAAGGCTCCCAGTGCCCAGTGGCGGAATGCGAGAAGGGAATCAGGAATGGGGCTCTGCAGAAGTTACCTAAGGAGCCCCACCTTCAGAAGCATGCAAAAAAATTAACCCCGTCCACAAACAGACCCTCAGAGGAAGGGGACCCAGTCTAAAAGAGATAAGACTGTGGGCAAGAGAGTCTTAATGTTAAAAGGGAAGGATAACTGCCCCGATGAGGCATTTATTCAAACTAAGAATGCACGTGACCTTGGCTTTATGAAATTTCCCAATTTGGAAAGGAAGATTACGGGTTGGGGACATTGAGAAGAGCCCTTGAGGAGCCCAAGGAAGCTTTGTTTTGTTTCTTTGTCTGATCTTTGCCAGTGATGCCCCAAGACTATTTCTGTCCTTTTTCCTAAGAATGCAGCTTAGCAGTTCTCTATATACTTCGGTGACCCTCACCATCCTTCCTCAGTCTCTAAAACCCCTCTGCTTTTCATTAGATCATCGGTATTTACCAGGTGCCTGCTAGGTACCCACTGCTGTGGATTTCAGAGGACTGTGTAACTCCATCCCTGCTCTCAAGGGGGTCTCACTCACTTTCAAGAAATAAGAGCAATAGCCCCAAAGCATTTTGAGACTGATGCGATACACCCACCCACCCCCCACCCCCACCACAGGCCAAGCCAGCTCGCTGGTCTGGAGAAGAATTATAGTGTGGTGCTAAGGGCAGGGACTCCAGAGTCAGGCTCTTTGGGTCCAAATCCTTGTTATCCAGCCAGGCTTTGGTTGGATAATTTTCTGATCTGTTCCATGATTCAGGCATCCCAACTATAAAAGGGAGATAAAAATAGAGTGATTGGGCAGATTAACCCATGTAAAGTTCTTACACTGACGCCTCAAGTGGCCAAGGAATATCAGCTGTGGTCTTAGCTTCGAGCCCTATTATGTTTTCCGGGCCTTGCCAATTGTCATCAAATCTGGGTTCTCTTTTCTTAAAACGCTCTTCTCCTTTCTTTTCTTCTCCGTCCTTTACTACCCCAATAAGGATGGAGGAAGAGCTGGGCAGAAAACCTTTGTTTTGCTATCTGGGTGTCCCAATGTGTAGTTCCCTAACCTTAGAATGTTGCCCTCTGCCAAACAAGAGGACTGAAATAGAGACACTTTGAGGAGTTTTTGTGTTTGGGTCCCCTCCTCCCAACCCATGCGCCCAGCTCTAAGGTTTAGTAACTTGCCGGTGGTCATGTATCAGTAAGTAGAAGAACCAGGATTTGAACCCAAGCAGCCCATTTCCAGAGCTTGTCCTGTAACTCTTCGGTCACGTTTCCCTTCACAGTGATAACCTTGTCTTGGAAGTACTGGCTTCTCCCTCTACTCCCAATTGACTCCTCCATTCTTTGATAATAAGATGCCGTCCTCATTCCCAGTTTTAGCACAGGTCCATGCCTCTCCCCTCCTCTGCATCTGTTCAGATCTGCCCATCCTTCAAGGCCAGATAACCTCCTTGAAACAGCCCTTTTCCAGCCCAGGTCCACAGGAGGCCCCATTATAGTGTCACCGGCGTCCTACTCACTCTCTTCCGCTTGGCTTCCCCACCATTGTCAGGAGGCACCAACTCTCAACAAACAAAGACAAACCTTGTTGCTGCTCCTAGAGCAACACTGAACATAGAGCTGTGAGGAAGAGCCTATCTGCAACTACTCTGGAAAATGCCGTTCTCTCTTTAGGTGCTCCCCTCTCTGCCTCCTCCAGAGTGAGCTTTCTAAATACTGTGTGGCCGGGACTTAAGTCAGGCCATCATCCTGCATATACTCTTCAGATATAGTGAAAACCCACCCAACTGCTTGTATGAGATTCACTAAACAAGTGAAGAGATAGAAATTTAATTTTAATTTTACTGGCCTTTCCATCCTCCTTCTCTTCTTAGACTCCCACATCTAAAACAGAGCCTGGAGCAAGTCCTTGTACAAACATGCTGGAAGGAAAAAATGAAAGCAGGGAAGAAGGCCCAGGAGTAGGGAGAGAAGAGAAAAAGAAGAGGATAGGGAAGAGAAAGAAGGGAAGGAAAGGGGAGAGAGGAGAGGGGAAGGGGATGGGAGAGGAGGTGAAGGGAGAAGAAAATACTTAGGAATGGATAGAAAAAAAGATTTAAATGAATTTGAAACAAAAGAGGGAAATAGGAAATCAGAGTAGAAGAAAAGGAAGAAAAGAAAGAAATGAAGAGTGTGAAATAAAGGACAAGAGGGAGAAAGGAAGTTGGGGAAGAAGAATGCATGGAAGGCGGGATTTCGAATGAAGGTCACACTGAAGGGGGCAGGAGGGAGAGAGGTCGGGACCTCGTCTGGCCGGGTCCTCCTGTGGGCCAGATAGATGCATCATATCACCAACCACCTGTGAGACAGACCATTCACTTTACTGAGGAAGATGAACTAAGAATGTTTAAAATGCTTGTGAATGACCATGCCATCCATTCCCCAAGAGACGTGGGAAAGTGAAGGGTGGGCACAGTGCCAGGCTTGGAGGTAGCCGATGAGAGGGGTTTAGGAGGAGATGCACCTGTGCAAAGTAAGGCTCCTCCTAGTCACCTTTAGGAGGGAATGATCGGAGAAGACCTCTCAGAGGGATTCTTAACTGTCTCCCTATTCTTGAAGAGAAGGTGGCTGATCCTTAATAGACTCACTGCTAACGCAGAGAGCTAGCATTAGCCCATTAGCTTTTCTGCCGAGTGTCCCGAGGGTCCCAAGCCATGAACCAGAGCAGGTGAGCCTGTGGATGGACTGCTCAGCCGATAGATGGCTGAGCACCTCCAGTGCAGCCCTCCCCACTGGGCCTTGAGTTATTGGAACATCTTAAGGTTTTCAGCAGGCTTACCTGGGACCTTATATTCAGCCTTGGGAGTCAGGCATGCAAGTGAAGAATCGTTCCTACCACCCAAAGACCAGCAGTCAGTCAACACTCCAAGCGGTGCTGCACAAAAATTCCAATAGCTCTCTACTGTCCAAGACATAACCAGAGTTTACTTGGTCCTAACCTGCACTCTGGTTTAATTTCCCACCTCTTCCTTCTGCCACTCCCTAGCCCCACCCCAAGTTTTCTTTTCCTCTTTATCTGTCTTCATTCTTTAAGACAATTCTACTTCCTCACTGAAGCCTTCCCTGTCTGCTCCAGCCAGCAATACCCCTCTCTTTCATCTGCAATCTTATAGCCCTGTTGCATATACTGGTCTGTGTATCCTATTACTTTTCCTCCTATTACTTTTCCACAGGCACAATCTAATGTTATATGCTTAAGGGCAAGAACCACATCCTGTATTCCTGGATATTTCTAAGTACTAAACCAGTGTTTGTGCATGCTAGATATTCAACAAACATGTGGGAAATCATTCTCCTTTGTACCTATGGTTTTTGCCTTACAGACCTCAACTCCAAATTCTTAGCATCCCACTTCTGTATACCTAGTAGGTTTTTGAAGGAGATACTAAGAAGAAGAGATGGAAAAAATAAACATTTTGGTGATGCCCCTTGAAAATGTAGACGACATTCAAGAATCAAATGTCTTGTGTATTGGTGGATGGGAGGGGACTAGATACAATTCTCACCACCAACACTGAGACTTATTTGCTTTCTATTTTGGTTTCCTCTTTTATTAAAGGACCTTGTGGATTATTTACGAGTTCACTCACACAGTGCTGTTTATGCTACATCCATGAGCCCCCCAATAGCAGAGCAAATCATCAGATCAATGAAATTTATCATGGGACTGGATGGGACCACACAAGGTAAGAGGGTCTGCAGTGGGGGACAACTCCCACAAATCCTTTCTTAGACTTCTCTCTACCTTCCTTCTGCCTCATTCAGTCTGCCCCCTTCTCAGATATATACCTTTTCTTAATGTAACCCAATTTGTTAATCAATTTGTATAAACCCAATTTGTACATGATATATAATCATACATAGTACAAAAATGTACTAGAACTGCTGCCAACACACACACACACACAGAGAGAGAGAGAGAGAGAGAGAGAGAAATGCCTTTTTAAAGCAAAGAAAACTTTCTAATTTCTTCTTAATGTGATCAGCAAATCTGGATAATTTTGTGTAATCAGTTGCGTTAAAATGAAGCAAACAGTTGCCTGCACTTGCTTGGGGCCGTCACTTGTGTTTCCCTGGGCACACAGTAGGACCACTGCCCATTTGAGGATAGGTGGACAAAACATGAACAATAACTTTCCTTTTCCATTCCCTTTTTTTTTTTTTTTTTTTTTTTGCATTTGGTCACTACAGCCAAAGTGTGCTACTGTGTTCAACCCAAATGAGCTTAATCTTCTTTTGAAAAATTGTTTTAGCAAAGCCTTTTGGAACTTGCCTTCTGTCTTCTAGATATAGTTTACAGGACTTCTACTACATGTCACAGTGGGGATACAATGGTGAATAGGGCAGGTCTTGCCACCAGGCAATCTCCAGAGTGCATTTATGGAAGTAGCAAAATCTCCCAGCCCCAGGACTGGTGAAGGGACCATAGAATCCATGTGCTCCACCCAACCTCCCAGCTTGTGGGAAGCCCTCCACTGTTTACTGCCATCTTCCAAGCCTACTATTTCAGTAGAAGTGTGGGGAGATCCATTTCCCAATTTTATTAAAGCAGCAGTATACTTCACTCACATGCAAATTTTACCCAAAAGTCTACTATCTAAGACAGATTATAACAGAGCTGGGCTGGTTGAAGTAGCATGTACACCTACCTCAGTACTGACAGCCCCTGTGGCCCTTCTCCTGAAGCCTAGAGCCCCCCCAGGACACCAGTTTGAAAACCTCAGGAAAATGGCTTGCAGAGTGATTTTGTTCCTTCATGTAAAATGCAGTGATTAATGGTTTTCCGAAGCCTCTTCCAACCTCGTCTTTGGAGTTTTATGATTCTGTCTCTTGTTGAATAGTTGGTGTGAAAAGGAAATGGAAATCCACAATCTAGGGAGGCCACGTGGTGCAATGGTTAGGAACAGAAACTGAAAGTAAACTGGAATCCTATGGCTCTGTGGCCATAGGCAAGTGATTTAACTTACCTGTTCAGCTCTGGGCAAGTGACTTCTTTGTGCTTCAGTTCATCCAGCTATAAAATGAGGAAAATAATACTGACAAGCTCATGCTTTTGTGAGAATCAAGTAAATTAAGTTATACAAAATACTTAAAATTATGTCTGAAAACAATTATTTAGTAAGCATCGTATAAGTGCTTGCTGCCATTATTTGCTACTATTATTGAGGTGTTTAGTTCTCGGGGGAGAAGTATTTGGACTTCATCTCTGGGATGCTGTAGGAAAGATTCTTATGAAGGAAGTCAGGTAAGACTGGGTGTCCTCCAAGGCCCTGGATTAATCAGGATAAGCAAAGTTATGCCACCATAACAAACCAACCCTGAAAATCTCTATGGCTTAACAGAACTGAGTTTTATTTCTTGCTCACACCAAGTCTAACACAAATCAGATAACTCTCCGCACAGCTATCCTCTAAAGAAGCACCAATTAAGCCTACTTCTTGCCTCCACAGTCCCTGTGGCAGGGAACAGAGAAACTTCAGCCTGGAAGTGGCACCACCTTGCTTATAGTCCTTTGGCCAAAACCAGGCATATGACCAGACCTGGATTTGAGGGAGGAGCTGGTAACTTAAAGGATGTGGATATGGATAAGCAGAAATCTTTCAACTTGTTAAACCTGAAGCTGGAAATAAAGCTGCATCTGTGCCCACATGAACTTTCTGGTTGTATGAAAAAACTAGTCTGGAACCAGTGGCTGCTCACATAGCCATTATTAATGATCATATTGAAATTTATTCATTTCTCCTTTTTTAAGATTTTATTTTATTTATTTGAGAAAGAGCATGAGCAGTGGGAGGGGCAGAGGGAGAAGAAGATGCCCCCACTGAGCAGGGAGCCCAAAGCAGGGCTTGATCCCATACCCTGGGATCATGACCCACAGAAGGCAGACACTTAGCCGCAGAGGGACCCTGAACTTCATGCATTTCTTTTTTTTTTGTTTTGTTTTTAATATGTTAAATTAGCTAACATACAGTACATCATTAGTTTTTGATGTAGTATTCAAGGATTCATTAGTTGCATATGACACCCAGTGCTCATCACAACAGGAGCCCTCCTTAATATCCATCACCTGGCTACCTCATCGCCCCCACTCCCTTCTGTAACCCTCAGCTTGTTTCCCAGAGTCCAGAGTCGCTCATGGTTTGTCTCCCTCTCTGATTTCTTCCCCTTCAGTTTTCTCTCCCTTCCCCTGTGGTCCTCTGTACTATTCCTTATGTTCCACATACGAGTGAAACCATATGATAATTTTCTTTCTCTGCTTGGTTTATTTCAATTAGCATAATCCCCTCCATTTCCATCCATGTTGATGCAAATGGTGGGTATTCATTCTTTCTGATGGCCGAGTAATATTCCATTGTATATATGGACTACATCCTCTTTATTCATTCATCTGTTGAAGGGCATCTTGGGTCCTTCCACTGTTTGGCCATTGTGGACATTGCTGTTATGAGCATTAGGGTGTGTGTGCCCCTTCTTTTCACTACATCTGTATCTTTGGGGTAAATATCTAGTAGTGCAATTGCTAGGTTGTATGGTAGCTCTATTTTTAACTTCTTGAGGAACCTCCATACTGTTTTTCAGAGTGGCTGTACCAGCTTGCATTCCCACCAACAGCGTAAGAAGGTTCCCCTTTCTCCACAACCTTGCCAACATTTCTTGTTTCCTGTCTTGTTAATTTTTGCCATTCTAACTGGTATAAGGTTGTACTCATTGTACTCCATGCTTTTCTTAATGGAAAACAATTATTTAAGATTTAAGTTAAAACGCAAGTTAAATGAATTGTCCTACAATAACTGGAATTTTCCTTTGGTCTTATCTTAAAGATAAATAACTAGGAAAGTTACCTGAAAATTAGCGTATGTCTCAGTAAGGATCACTGGTTTCTTTTTTTTTTTTTTAAGATTTTATTTATTTATTTGACAGACAGAGATCACAAGTAGGCAGAGAGGCAGGCAGAGAGAGAGGGGGAAGCAGGGTCGCTGCTGAGCAGAGAGCCCAATGCAGGGCTCAATCCCAGACCCTGAGATCATGACCCGAGCCGAAGGCAAAGGCTTTAACCCACGGAGCCACCCAGGTGCCCCAAGGATCACTGGTTTCTTAAGCCCTTTAGTGTATATGCTGTCAGAAGCAGTTGATTTATGTGTAGTCAACCTGACAGTCATTCCCTTCCCTCCTCTGGATTGGTTTCCCACTTCATCATAGATAGAACTCACTTCATTTATCTGGTCACAGCTGAAAATCTGCAGAAAAATCACATTGGAAGATACAATCATTTATTCTATGATAGTCATCTGTCATCCATTTTTCTTCCTCTGAGGTGGGAGATATCTCCTTTGGTTCTCTCTTTTCACCTAATAATTAAAGAATTACTTGCTTATTATTTTTTTTTACCTCCCACTTAAAGTTTCTCACTTTCCTCCTCTTGCCATCTTAATAGGGAAAAGAGAGAAAGAAAGAACAGAGAAGGCAATGTATGAAGCCTGTTTTCTTAGAGTCAAGATGGGAGAACCCGGGGGAAAGATAGGACAATTTCTTTTTGAAGGGGTCAACAAAGGAAAGTAGTAGAAGAAAAAATTGACTGAATCATCCGCCAAGTTTCAGATGGTTCTATGTGACACATCTTTTGAAGAATTCAAAGGCACCAGTGAGTGTTCATGCTGGTCTCATTGACGACAATGCCTGCTTTAAATAAAATTAATAGGACAGGTTGAGAACATTGCATTAACTCACCCGTCTCTGCCGAGATACACGGATTCTCGGGGTAAAGTTGTCTGGAGCTCAGAGGGGCACACTGTGTCATTCCGGAGCTGCCTTACAGGATCTGAGAAAGAGAGCACGGCTCCAAGCCTTCATGTTTAGCCCACTCCACTGCAACTGTGATTGGAGCCTTTCAAGGCTTTGTTTCGGGTTGAGTTTGGGGAGCAGTTGGCCAGATCTGTCCCTTGATGAATATCTTCACTTTAATCTGCAATGCAAAGCCATAGCCTTCAAAGAAAGGCAAGCCACAGGAATAAGGTCAGGGTTCCTTTGAAGCCAAGGTTCAAAGATGAAATAGCAGTCTCTGTGAAATGACAACGTTTATGCACAAACAGCCACCTTCCCTCTGCAGCCGGGCTGCTTGTGGAGTTCGGGCACACGGACTGAGAAGCTGTGGGCTGTGCAGGCATTCATTCCACGTGCACCAGGGCCCTTCTAATCTCCTGACCTGTCCCATCATGCAGTGCAATGAGCCCAGAGTGGAGATTTGGTTTCTCCATCCTCATGGTTGTTGAGTGGTCCCTAAGCCAAATCAGGACTGTAAGCCCTTTAAGGGCAAGAAATGTGTCTTGAATTAATCTGCTGTGCCTCGGAGTGTCAAACCCAGTGCTCGGCTTAATAAATACATCACGATTCAACTTCCATCTTGCCGGCCTACTCGGTTTCAGGTCAGAGTTTCTGCTAAACCAGGTCAAGGGAATGCTTATCTCAGAGGAGTGGAGGCCAGGAATGTGTTCCACACCCGTGAGGCAGCTGAAGGGATCACTTAGTACTGGGGACCCGCTGTAACTGACATCACTTTTGAAGAGGTCCAGGAAGATCGCAGCAGCTCTGTCATTTGCTTCGCCTCCACTTGGCACAAACAGTTGACAGGGCAGGGCCCCAAATCATAGCAACCCCCCTAAGGAAAGCACCAGCAACAGGTGTCTTGTTATTACTTATTTAAATCTTGCATGCATGTTTTTCAATGCATCTGTCAATATTATTTTTGAAATGCCAATTTAGCCTTCCTTCCCCACTCTCCCTTTCTACACTCTGAGGAAAAAATAGAGTTGTATCTCAGGGAGGATTAAGGGTATGTTCTCTGTAGCTAGGCGGCATGGGGCCCGGTCCCCAAGTGCCTTCGCTCCATGATGGGCAAACTGCTTACCCTTGCTTAGCCTCCATCCCTTAATTTTAATCGGGGTTGTCCGTAGGAGTAAATGACGTCATACAGGTAACAAACTTAGCACAACACTTGATAAATAGGAAATACTCAATAAACCTAACAGTTATCATTATTATTATTATTTTTTAAAGATTTTATTTATTTTTTTTAAAGATTTTATTTAATTATTGGGCAGGCAGAGATCACAAGTAGGCAGAGAGGCAGGCAGAGAGAGAGAGGGAAGCAGGCTCCCTGCTGAGCAAGGAGCCCGATGTGGGGCTCAATCCCAGGACCCGGGGATCATGACCTGAGCCGAAGGCAGAGGCTTTAACCCACTGAGCCACCCAGGCACCCCATGAAAAGATTTTATTTATTTGCTTGACAGAGAGAATTCAAATAGGCAGAGCGGCAGGCAGAAGAAGAGGGAGAAGCAGGCTCTCCGCTGAGCAGGAAGCCCGATGCGGGGCTCAATCCCAGAACTCTGGGATCATGACCTGAGCCAAAGGCAGCCCCTTAACCGACTGAGCCACCCAGGCGCCCCCATTATTACTATTATTTTAAGTCATCTGCTTTCTGCCCTTCTCCAGATTGTCAAGTTTTTACTCACCGGAGAGCTCTGCCTTTCAGACCTGTACCTCCTCCACCAGCAAATCCCACAGTACGTCCTTGGCTTTATTTCCAGAATCTGGTCTCTTCTTGCGAGCCTCAGCTCTCCCTCAGTCAGCTGGAGTAGCCCCCTGGATATCCTCTCCACTTCCGCTCTTGTCTTTTGTAGGAGTTGTTTTCCATACAGAAGCCAAAGTAATTTTTTTTTTCTAAAAGTGTAACTCAGAATACCCCCCTTGCAGAACGTTTCACCGCTTCCCATCCTGCTGAGTGTGAAGCCCAGCCCGTGGCACTCAAGTCTTCTCATGATAAGGTCTTCTGTTTTCCCACCATCTTTCCCTTGCTTCGTTTACTCCAAGAAGCTGGCTTCCTTGCTCTTCCTAGAATGCAGGGAACAATGCCTACAGAGACACTGTGCCCTGGCCAGCCTCTCCAGCCCAGCATTGCTGACCAATATCTGTGTGGCCCCTCCCGCATGTCCCTAGCGTCTTTACATAACATTAGCCTGTCAGGGGAGTGACCCTATATTAAACTACGCTCCCTCCTTGTCCCTCTTGTTCTCCTTACCTCGCTCTTGCCTTCATGGCATTTGGAAGCACCTGACAAATGAAGTAGATATCGCCTTGCTTTTTGTTTTCCTTCCTTAGAACGTAAACTCCCGGCGAACAAACATTTTGTCTTGTTTTATTCATTACACGGAGAACAGTGCCGGGCAGTTACAGGTGCTCAACAAATGCTTGTGGAAAGACGGAATTTTCTCTTTCCCTCTTTGCTCCACAAAGAAATGACCCTTGTCTCCTTCACTCCTCTGTGCTTGATTCTCTCCGTTCCCACCTGCTACAGGCACAGCCCCTTTTCTCAGTGATGAACTGTTCCCTTCCCACATCCTTTTTAGCTTTCCCTCACCCTTTCATCCTCTTCAATCAGCCAACGAGTTGCATCTCTTCCACGGCTGCAGATTTTCCTGAAACTGTGGCATTTGCTGCCTGTCCGCGCCCCCCCTTCTCCCCACTCAGCTTTCAGCAACTTGAGCTTGTCCTGAGCCCATTTCCGTGGCCTCTGCCCCCTCGAAGTTCACTAGCCCTTCCCTGGCTAGATTTGACTGACCTCTCCAACTCTTCCTGTCTTTGAAGTCTTCTCTTAATGATGGAGATGCTCTTCTTTTCTGGCTCTTTTTTTATTTTTCTGTCTGTTCTTACTCCCCATTTCTGTGAGGTATGCATGCCTGCCTGCATTTGCCAGAATTCCATCTTCGGTTCCCTTTCAAATTCCCTCTGCACAGGCACACCACCCCCCCCCACACACACATACACACCCCTTATCCTTTCCCTTATGTAGAGACAGGATTCTCAGATTTGAGCCTGTATCAGAATCACCTGGGGGGCTGGTGAGAACAGGCTGCTGACAGCTTTGGGCTCAGAAATGCTTGTTGCATGTCTCATAAGCTCCCAGGTGATGCTGAAGCTGCTGCCTCAGGGACCAGACTGAGAATCACAGGTGTATGATGATCTGTAGTCACTTCAGTTTCCTCCCTCCCATCAGGTTGTCCCATCACTCCGTGAGACATGAAGTGATGACTGGGGACACGTGGGCAACTTTTTCAGACATCCGTGGCACTAAAATTAGCATATAAATGTAAGAGCAAAACTAGATATAGACATAGGGCAGGAATCCAAGAAAGAGGTTGACTGTGGCCAAGCTCAATGCTGAGATGGCCAATATTAAGTTTTCAGAGGTTCTGCTCCATCCTTTGGAGGAAAAGATGGCCCAGAACAGATACGTTATCAGTACCTGTATTATGCTCAGTGCATAATTGGGACTTAGAATGTTTCTTTTTAATTCAATTTGGAAAATGTATATCAGAGACCTACTAGGTGTCAGACACTGTGCTTACCACTGGTGATGGGAACATGATGGGTCTCTATATTCATTAGAAATTCACAGCCCACAGGTGCCTGATAGCCCAGTGTTCCATACCCTCACAAAGTATCTGTGTTCACAACAGCCTCTCCCTTCAACCTGCCCTTCTATATAACTTTTTGAAGTACAGAGAGTCATTAGGAGTTCATTATCACAGGACTGATTATATTATTTGATTTAAAAGGAGACATCAGACCCAGGGACTGCCATTTCTCTAGTAACCCGTGGCTCTTGGGATGGACGGGGTATAATAAATACTTCAGTTTTTCAGAGCATCTATAATAGGTGAACTCCATTCAGTGAGAAAGGAGATCCCCAATGGGCAACTGCTAAGTTTAAATTAAATTATGAAGAAGGAAGTTTAGTAAGTTAAAATAAACTACAACCAAGTCTTTCATATCCATAACTTGGGAAGAATGGCTTTTCCGATTACTGTGTGGGGTCTGCTTGACTTTGCACTGTAATTATCAGCCTCCTATTGGCTACTCATTTTCCTGCTGTGATTGTTACAATTTTGTTGATATGGTGTTGAAATGACATTGGCACTTTTCTTAGAAAAGATGGTCTGCTCAATCCAATACAGCTTTTGAATATCAAATGCTAAGATTTTGTAATACTTTCAATTTCCCATCAGGATGAAACAGCAACTATACACTTTATCAAGCAATTGCCTCCTTGGGCACCTGGGTGGCTCAGTCTTTAAGCATTTACCTTTGGCTCAGATCATGATCCCAGGGTCCTGGGATTGAGCCCTGCATCAAGCTCCCTGCTCAGTGGGGAGCCTTCTTCTCCCTCTCCCACGCCCTCTACTTGTGTTTCCTCTCTCGCTGTCTCTCTCTCTCTCTCTCTCTCTCTAATGAATAAATAAAAAATCTTAAAAAAAAAAACCAAAACAAAACACTTACCTCTTTGCCAACATGCAATCTACAGACCCATTTATTTGAATATCTAAGTTTAATCTGGACATGTAATTTTTTAAAGATTTTATTTCTTTATTCATAAGAGATGGAAAAAGAAAGAGGCAGAGGGAGAAGCAGGCTCCCCAAGAAGCAAGGAGCCCGATGTGGGACTTGATCCCAGGACCCTGGGATAATGATCTGAGCTGAAGGCAGATGCTTAACCATCTGAGCCACCCAGGCGCCCTGGACGTATAATATTTTTAATTTTTTGTGTAACTTCAGTTTTTTTAGATACAAAATTTTATCAGAGACAGGAATAGCTTTGGAAAAAATCTAGCTATAATTAATAGGTCAGTACTTACATTTGAATGACTCCACTGGCTAACTCATTTCTTATTTTACCAAAATGGCTTTATGAAAAAATCATCATATCTGTGATTTAACCATCCTTCTCCCTTCTGTCACTTCAGTGCTAGACTGTTGGGATGATCACCAACTTCTTTAATAAAAAAAAAAAACTCTTTTTTGCTATCATATGCATGGAAATATTTGATGTTTATAATTGAGTGGCCAGGAGTCTAGAAATGAAAGCAGTAGTGAGAATGCACTTGGAAGAGAAAATGTATACAGATTTGCAATTCCTAATGTATAATACCCAATTTAAGTAGCCTAAACCTTCATCACTGCTAATAAAGTCTCCCAGTCTTATGCAATGAAGTTAAGAAAAATGAAATTCTCTATTTTTATTCAAAGTCACATTTGTCCCTCTTCGCCCTTTAACAGGGAGTTTGTGAATAGTAGGGGGGGGATGTGTCTGGATATTATGGCCATAGAGGAAAAACTAAAGATAAAATTAAGATGAAATAATGGGGATGCCTGGGTGGCTCAGTTGGTTAAGCCTCTGCCTTCAACTCAAGTCATGATCCCAGGGTCCTGGGATTGAGTCCTGCATCGGGATCCTTCCTCAGCTGGGAGCCTGCTTCTCTCCCTGCCTCTGTCTACCACTCTACCTGCTTGTGCTCTCTCTCTCTCTCTCTGTCTCTCTCTGACAAATAAATAAAAGTCTTTTAAAAAAAAATAAGATGAGTGGCGCCTGGGTGGCTCAGTGGGTTAAAGCCTCTGCCTTCGGCTCAGGTCATGATCCCAGGGTCCTGGGATCGAGCCCCGCATCAGGCTCTCTGCTCTGCAGGGAGCCTGCTTCCTCCTCTCTCTGCCTGCCTCCCTGCTTGCTTGTGATCTCTGTCTGTCAAATAAATAAATAAAATCTTTAAAAAAAAAATAAGATGAGATAATGAATTGTGTTCTTCCTGGAAATAAAGCAATTTACTATATAGGGCCCTCAAAGGTAGGGTAATTTGACAGGATGGAACAATAATAGGGAGTTTTATCTTATTAATTTAATGTTTTCTGAAGGTTGTGGGCAGAGATTATTGCTACTAAAGGACTACACAAATAAGCACAGTAATACTAGGATCCTTCCTCAGTCATTTTAGATATTACCGATCAAACTTAGATATTATCCAAATAATTGCCTCAATTCTCCACTTTCAAGATGAAGAAAAACTTAACAAGCCTAAGAGAGCCTGGAAACTTTGTTTTTGCTGTACTTGAGCACGAAAGTTAAGGGCGGATGGGGAAACTGAGTCTGCAAATGGAAGCTAAGTACCCTCAGCCGTTGTGCCAGTACAAGGAATTCTTCCTCAGGCTGGCTTCCTTTGCCTGCTGGCAAATCAAAACTGATAGGCCAGGATCTGAGGAGGAAGTATTAAATAGACACACTCCCCAACAGAGGGCCTGCTCACACTAAATCTTTCTGAGCTTTTATTTCCTGCTTGACTTGGGAAGTACTCAAAACATTCCATCTGGGAAGAGGTCCTTACCTGGGACCTACTCTGTAAACAGAGTAGGTTTACAGGTCTGTTTACACATCCCATGCTGCCTTTGGCAGGGCTGGGGAATGAAGGCTCTCGGGGAATGGGATCACTCTCCTTTATCCCCATGAGAGGCTCTCCATCCCTGAAGTGAAGAAGTGATTTCTTTTAAATCAAAATTTGCTTATATTATGGTGTCACTATTTTATGGCAACACTGCCTATCCTAAAATGAAAACTGAGTATTCTGTCTCTTCTTTGCAAAATCCCTGGTTCTATTCACTGAGAATATCTGAGGGGCTGAAGATGACTGGTTTCTGTGCAAAAAGGAATGATTAATGGAAAGGGGGCATGTATTGTTCATTGAACAAGTTCAGGTCATGTTTAAAATCACCAGATAATTCAAAAATTGGCACCAATAAAATTTTTCTTAGCCTCATCAACAAGGAAAGAATCTATCTTCAAATTGGAAGAAAACAACTAGAACTTTCTCTGGTTCCCCAGAAGCTTGCAACCTTTCCTCGTTTTGATCCCTTGACCACCACATAAGACCTTCCTTGCTCCTGACCCCAGACAGACACAAGTGCCCTTGTGCTTTCTGCCACCCACTCATCTCTCAGAACTGCTTCAGAACCAAACTCAGGGCCCAGATGAACTTTGGACTCAGAACATCTTGGAATGGGAGTTCATGCAGGAATAACCCTTCTAACTTCTGCCACCAACACTAACCACCCTTTCTAAAATATCACCCATTTCTTTGTGGGTGACTCTCTCTCCTCCCCTGTTCCTCACCATTTTTCTTCATAGTACTCACCACCACCTAGAATTATATACTTGCTTCCTTGGTTATTGTCTGTCTCCCTCAGTAGAATACAAATGCCGTGAGGTTAGGACCCTGTCCCCAACCCCAAGCAATATATGTTGATGGGATGAATGACCCCGTTCAATGGGAGCTTTGGCCATATCCCATCAACTATTCACCAGGCATTGGTCCCTCCCTTATGTATGTTCAGGATATCTCCTCCATCTGGAAGGCCTTCATCTCTTGCACAGCCCATTTATACCAATTTTTCTTAAGATCGTATTTATTTATTTGAGAGAGAAAGAGAGCAAACATGAGTGGGGAGAGGGGCAGAAGGAGAGGGGAAGATGGAGAAAGGGAGAGAGTGCCAAGCAGAATCCCTGCTAAGCATGGAGCCTGATGTGGGGCTTGATCCCAGGACTCTGAGATCATAACCTAAACGGAAGTCTGATGCTTTAACTGACTGAGCTACCCAGGTGCCCTGCACTTATACCTATTCTTTATCTCCTAATCCCTATTTAGCCTTCAAAGCCCTATCTCAATGACTGCATTCAGAAAATACTGCTTCCCTCCTCCATCTCCTGAAATTTATCCCTCCTATGTTAGCCACACGCCCCCAACCCAGCCTTCCAAATAGTTAGCGTTTGGTTAATTAATTGTGTCTTAAGCATCAACTATGTAAATGAATGCTCACTGACCAGATTTGGGGCCAAACAGATTTCCTGGACAAGGCTTAGAACCTAATCACTACCTATAAACAATTATGGTTTCTTTAGAAATTACCGAGAGATTTATTTTGGTTCAAATACTGGAGTTAGAATCACTTCCTTTGATTGATACACGTATACGCCAAAATCTAGGGTTCCTTTCCTATTCTTTTGATAAATGAGTGGTTTTATATTATCACATATACTAAGGCTCTGTCTAGACACCATCTAATACAGAGGTGAGTAAGCTGGGTAATTCAAGCCAATGCTACCCAAATAGCAGGAACAAAAATGGAGTTTTTCCTTTAATTATCTAAGCAGTTAGCTGAATCCCTTACTTAACGTTTCCCATGGAGACATCCAAAGCCCAAAAGTGCATGTGACTTTTTTATACACAGTAATCAGCAAGGACTGGCCACCAGCTAATCCTCTGTCCGAGGCAAAGTACATATCTAAAATAGAGGAGAAAAGGTTGATTCTGAGGCATCCACAATGGTATTTTCCACTAAATATGCTGGAGGGGGGCCTCCTTCTCTCCCCTACTCTATCTTAATGATGATTTGCACTTAGGATCTTTTTCAATCAAGAAACTTCAGGTTTTCATGACATTACTTGGTGACTAGTAATGAGAGGTTGAGAAACTAAAATTCTCACACAAAAATTACAGTTTCCCTTTATACCATTTAGCCAATGAAACGTAGAAGGGCATTAGGGTTTTAAACCCTTGAAAGTTTTCATGGTATACACAGTCTTATAAGGCTGGTATTAGTTAAGGTTATAAGTTGCTGTAGCGGACAAATTCCAATATATTAGTGACTTAACATAATAAAAAAATTATTTTTTGGTCATACAAAGTCCAGAATGGTTGCTCCTTTTGCGTAGGCAGTTCTCTTCCAGGAACCCAACGTCCTTCCAACTTGTAGTTTCTTCAGCTTCAGTGTATAGCTTCCAAGCTTGCCACGGAAGGAGAGAGGAACAGAGGGGATGAATCTTTTCACGGGCCGGAACTGGAAAGGTACATTTCATTTCTGCTCACATTCTATTGACCATAACTCAGCCACATGACCTTGCCTGACCACAGAGGAGCCAGGGAAATGAAGTAACTGTCTGCCTAGAAGGAAATGGGTTCAGTGAGTAGCTAGCCAGGTTTTGCCACAGTCCTTAACCTCAGTCCGGGACATTCTTTCCCAGACTTTTGATGGATGTATACTGTAGGAAGACACTGTATATTTTAGACAGTTTCCCAATCTTGCCCTGTTGACTGATAAAATAATCTCTTGACCTGAGATGGAATAAAAGTAGCTAAGAGAAAAAGAAAAACAAAATTCAAAGGACTGAAGATAAATCTCTCTTCCTTTCGTAGGGACTCTCGGGGGTCCTAGTCTGGATTTTACTACAACCATTTCTGCTTCTTTTGCACAGAACCTAGTCCCAGGCCACGGCAGGTATTAAGATCATTATCATTACTTGTTGCTAAATTCCCCAATACCGTGCACTCTTTGGAGGCAGAAAAATGGACCCTGGGCATGATGCTTCTCCAGAAGACATTAAAATGACATGAAATTAGGACAGCTCTGGAAGTCAGGCCAGATCAGGGAAGAATGTATATTTTGGAAATAGTAGCGTACTCTCAGACAAGCAGACGTTTTTTCTGGAAGGGGGAACATGATGGGACAGAACATAGAACATTGCAATTTAAAACATGCAATTTATAAACAAGCACATTTAGGCTAATTATCTGAAATGGAGGGGCTGGTTTTGAATCAGCCCAACCCTCACATTCAGGCACCCTTGGGTTCTTTGGGGACCATGGACTTAAAGAAGGCTAAGAGACTTGAACAAGGATTGAACCTCTGACGTTCATCACACCAGGACTCAGCAGGTGAATAGTCAGGGTGACTCATCACTCTGCACCAGGCAGAGAACTAAAACGAGAGTTTGTGCCAAGATTGAGATCACATAAAGCTATGACCCTGCCCCACATTGCTTGAAGCATTTCATCGACTTTGAGAAGCCCTGTTTGTTTCCGTTATGCCTAAATGGGCAAGCTCTCTCCAGATCGTTCCTGCTGTCCTGTATTTGAGATTTGCCAAACAGATTTTTTGAAGGCTTAACCTGTTTTTTTATTCAGTTATTAAGAGAAAGAGTGGAATACAATGGCAAGGTCTTTCAAGGAACTTCATCTATTTATGAATCTCCATCATTTTCCTTTTTTTTTTTTACCCTCGCGAGAGAAAATCTAAGGGTAAAAGAAAAAAAAAGAGTGAGACTTAAAATATAATGCATTCGAACTGGAAAATACGCGCATGCCTCATCTTTAAATCATTTTGTATGGATTATTTCATTCATCCCGGTCATTTGTGAACTTTTATCATGAGATTGGCAGGTGAGGTGTTGACCCCGCTTCTAACCCGACGTGGACTTGGAGAAAGTGGCACCAGTGCCTTCCAGCTGTGACCTTGGACCTTTGCTCTGGGTCCTGGAACAGGGCACGCATATTTTTACACTTGAGTTTGATAGGTTTAAAAATGGGAGTGAGTAACTGGGAAGATTTAGGGCCTGAGGTGGGGGAGGGGATGAGGGAGGAGTACTCCAGGTGACAGCAATTTGCTCTCCAGTCGAATTTTCTCACTTTCTTACTGTGTATATTTGACATGAGATACAGTCACAAACTTCCCTCAGAAGCTGTTGCTTTTCTTCAGTGCTTGTGGGAGCTATAGATAACCTTAATCCGTCCGCATCACTGAGCTTTTCTGGCGCTGTCCTTGTTCATCTACTCTTCCCCAGGGAATTCTGTGTCCTCCGCAAAGGGAGGAAAAAGCAGTGAACACCCAAAGGACCCTGGTTGGGGCGAAGAAACTCAATAATGAGACATGTGATTTTAAAAGTTCTCACGTTTCTTAGCACCTACCTTGGCAGAGAGCAGATCCAAGATCAGTTTCCTACAGTTTCTTTTCTGTTCCATTCTGTCCCTTGGAAGTCCCTTAGAGAGTGCGAGTGGGGTCCACAGAGCACCCCACCTGAATCAGGCCCTCTGAGGGCCCCGGCACTGTTGAGGGAGGCATTTGCTGCTTCTTCCTGAAGATCCATGCTTGGTTACCCACCGGGGACCAGACAGAGGCAGAGAAAGACACTCGGGGCTTTGTGGTCTTTCCAAAGGTTTCAGGCCACTGGCATTTCAGCAACAGCTAATACAAAACAGATGGCCAGGCGCTACGCTCCGCTGGCTTTCAACTGAGGGGCTACCTCCGTAGTGATTAATCACCTATGCTGGGGGGTGGGGGTGGAAAGTCCTACCTGGCCCTTTTTTTTTGTGCGTGCGGACCTCAGGCTGGGCTGAGCCAGCCGAGTGAGAGACATTGCTTCTCTGCCCTGTTGCCATTTCTGTGCACATAGGACAGCTTCGGTTTATCCCATAAACACAGAAGTAGCCGGCAAACTGAACCCCTGCAAGGAGGGGAAGCTGGTCTGGTTGTGCGGAACTGGCTCGCCAGATCTTCCATCCCTTCATTTGTTTCACTGTGAGGGTTAGGCAAGGGTGGAGGTTTAGGCCAGCTCCGTAAATTCTGCACTTAACTTTAAAAGGCCTTACAAAATTTCCCTAGCAGGAGGGTAAAGAGGATCTGTTTGTCTTTTAGATGGCACTGGGGCAAAAGGTTAGTGTGGCCACTTCCTTCCACGCCCTGCAAACAAGATATCCTTTTACACCATGAGTCCCTCCAGAAGCTTCCTCTTGGCTTTTGTCCTCTGTGTCAAGGGACGCTGAGATGGGCGAGTCCATGATGGAACACATGTGGGACTCATGTTGGCTCAGTACAACTAGAGAAGGAAAGAACGCAATTCCAGCTGTAGCGTCACAGAGGGTGAAGGGAAGCCGCTGTTTCACACTGATCTGTGTTTTTCCCATCACTGGTTCATGTTCAGCTAAGCAGCAAAAACCCCAAATGCCATGGGTACCTTGCCCCAGCCCCACTCTTATCTGGACAAGTTGTGGAAAAAACCAGCTACCCTACGGGCCACAGCTGGGGAGGATTAAGCAGGTGGATTTGTGCCTGGAGAAGCCCGGCGTGTGCTCTGGGCTAGAGAGAATGAATGTATTAGTTTTCTATTTCTGCATAACAAATTACCACAAATTAGGCAGCTTAAAACAACATCATTTATTATCTCATGCTCTCCTTGGGTCAGGAGTCTGGGCATAGTCTGTTCTGTGCTCAAGGCCAAATCAAGGTATCTGTGGCTGGCTTCTCTTCTGGAGCTCAGGCTCTTCTCCCAAGCTCACATGTTTGTGGCAGAATCCAGTTTTGGGGGTGCAAGGGTGAGGTCCCCTTTTCCTTGCCAGCTGCGAGCTGGCCCCTCTCTGCTCCTAGAGACTGCTGGAACTCCTTACAATCCAGCCCCTCCCTCCGCCTCAAAGCCAGCAATAGGGAATCTCCTTCACGAATTTTCAGGAATCTCCCCCTCTCTCTTCCTGAATCTCTTTCTTCAGGGAGAGCCCAGTCCCTTCTAAGGGCTCACCTGATCTGGCCTCAGGTATGGGTTAATGTCCCTAAAATTTATTTTAGTCTTCTAAAATAGGAGGAAGGTATATAGTTTGATTCTTCAACTTGAATACTGAAACTGAAAATTGTCCCAGTGAACATTTGATTCTGGTGGATAAGAAGTGATTGGAGGACATGTCCTAGACACTGAAAAAAAAAAAAAAAACCCACAAAAGAAAAAACAACAAAAACCAAAACCTGAGAAGGGCCCAGGAACAGCCAGATTGGGTGCAGGTGCCACAGAGAACCTCCTAACCTCCACTGAGCTCAGGGACGCAGCCCTATAGGGCAAATCCAAGTCAGTCGGTCTGGTCTTTGGTTCCAATGAATAGTTTTCAATATTTTTGAACTGCAGAATTTTTTTTCCAAATGAAATGTATATGCGCATCCATATTATAAGACACAAATGGTTTTTAAATTTCACAGTACTCATAGGGGCTTACCGTGTGCAGACACTCTTCTAAGTGCTTAACATTTAATGTGCAGAATGGAATGTGATGGATATTATTATTATTACTTTGTCATTAGTCCCGTTTTATAGGTGAACAGCCTGAGTTACAGGAAGATGAAGTGCCTTGCCCCAGACGGTAAAGCTGACTTGGGACCCAGGAAGCTGGGCTCACACTTGTTGAGTTCTTGGCCTTGATGCTACTGTTGTAGTGGGGGCAGGGCAGTCTGATCGGCCTTCTGCTGAGCGTTCCCTCAATTTCCCCCCATGCCGCCTCTCTGGGGCTTCACCAGTGCGCTCCCGGCGGACACTTACAAAGCCAGAGGGTGGAATCATGTAGGCAGCTGCCTCGATGGGACTTCCTGGTGGCCACATTGACTTGCATGGTCTCACAGAGACCTTTCAGGGGACCCCATGAACCCAGTCGCTCAGCCCAGGCCCTGTCCTTTGCTGCCTCCTTTGCCTTCCTGCCACAGATCCCAACAGCTGAGGACGCGCACCCCTTCACCTGCTTCAGAGTTTGCTGCCACTCTGGCCTCCTACTTGTCTTGCCAACTCCAGTTTTTCCCTCATCGTCAACCGTGTGCTATACACCATGAGCTTCCTCTTCCTAAACCCCCTCAGAACATGGCATGTCTTGCTCATGATGCTGCCATGGCTCCCTACTACCCACCAAAACCTACCAAATCCTAGGGTACCCTTCAGAGCTCTCTGTGGTCTGACTCCACTAATCTTTCTCATGACTGTGATGCAAACGTTATGGCAAGTGAGTTACCCATTTCCAGATGCCCCCCACCTCCAAACTTAGATACACACAACGTTCACTTACCACCTCTAGCTCTTTGCTCCAAAATCCCAAAGCATTTCTTCCATGGAGCATTCCAGTAGGTGAGGCAGTTACTGCTATCCTCCCTATTTAACAGATCGTAAATGAAGGCTCAGAGTTGATGAGTCACTTGCTCATCTTCATTTAAAAAAAAAAAAAAAAAAAAAAAAGGAAAGGGCAGGTGGAATCTTTCATGCAGATCTGTTGATGGAGTACAAAATATTCCGAAACGAAATTGCTTTTTGGTGTCCTCGGTTGGGATCAGCCCTAGTATCTTTGTAGAATCAACACCCACAATAGCAGTCATGCCTTCAAGCGATGAATCTCAACTGGAGCACGACACAGTTACCCCAGGAGTCTTTCTGGAGCAGAATCCCGGTGTGTGGGGGGGGGGTGCACAGGGGGACTTTATTGTATGTATTCTAGAAAAAGATATATTCGCAAAAGACTCTGGTGTGTTCCTGTGCTTAGGAATCACTAATTTACAAAGTTCCCAGATGTCCCCTAGCCTTCCAAATTACCCCATTGAATGTGCAAACTTCCACAATTTGTGACTTGCGAAGACACTGCTCTCTATTGAGATGCAAATTACCATTAAATCTCGTCATTCGTTCTGTAAATATTCAGGAAGCCCTACTGTGTGAAAAGCCTGCCAACTCTGTCTCCACCTTTCTTAAGGCTCTTCCGCTCAGTGGTATGTTGTCTGCTATCTGCCCTGTCTTCCATGCGAACATTTCCTTGCAAACCACCTCAGAATGTTTGCATCTTCTACTTCACCTTTCCAGCTGGTCCGGCTCCTGAACATAGTGAGTGCTTTTTGTTTGCGAAACGTGCAAATCCATGAATCATGGAATTCACACCTCATCAGAAATAAGTTTACCAGCTTCTCTCCAAAGAGCAGACTTTGATTAGCCCGGGAGGTACGGCCCGTTTCCAGGTCAGCTGGGTAATGCATTAATGATCTCCCAGCCTCAGTTTTGGTATCTGTGAAGAGGGCCCCAAAACACCATTTCTGGCGCATAATAGATACACGCAAGACCTGTCCATTCACACCTCTCCTCGCGGGTGAAACTCCTGATGGTGTGTGTGAGCCGCGGGTAGGGAAGTGGAGGCAGTGGTGCAGGCACTGAAATCAGGTGGTGCACACAGCTGTCCACCCTGGATGTCCGGCCTCCCTGCTCCTATGTGCATTCCCCGGGGGTATGACTAAGTGGCCTGAAGAGTCCCGGGAACATGTGTATGTGACTATAAAACATGCTGTAACCTTGGAATCCAGACATCAAAAGGGAGAGCTTCAGTGCCTGATAAAAATGTGTGTTCCTCTCAGCAAACCACTCCAAACAGTTTTCTCCATCCCACTGGGAAGCTTGTCACTGCTAATGTGATTCTTATGATTCTTCCTGCTCTGTAGCTTCTTGATCTTTGCTGAGATCACTTTGCCCCTAAGTGTGTTGCAAACAAAATGTCCTGTCTGAGCTCCAGAGCTTAAAATAACAGACCGCTGGGTTCCTGCTGTCACACTGACACTTTACTCCAAGGTCCATCCTGTCCACCCCCCACCCCCCATCTCACCACAGAGACCACCCCCGCCATGCCCCGCCATGCCAGGGGGAGGAGCCTTGAGTGAATGGACAAAGAAGGGGCAAGAGGCAAGGAGATGAGGCATTCTTAGATCATTTAGGTATTCTTTAATATCAATGTGATTTTTTAGAAAGATCGACTTCTTAAATTTTAAGAGATATTTTATGGGAAGGCTCTTCCCATCTCTAAAAAAGAAAAAAGACAACATTTTCCAAGCAAAGCTGCCTAAGAGCCTCTTCGAGGTTGTCCAGTCTGAATTCCGACTGTCGTGGCGGCGTGCTAAATAATTTAGGGAAGGATAGCAGCATGTATTTCTTTATGTGCATTTTTAAGCCTGGAAAATAATAAAATTAGTCCCTCTGTGGCATCTGGGCACGTTCATGTTTCCTCTATTAGCATGTGAGCCTGCAAACCTGCAGAAAATAGAGAGCGGCACCCAGGTTGGCTCACAAGCTCATGAAATCCACCTCTTCCACTTAGTCCTTCAGAGGGAAATGCCTCTCTGTTTTTTGCATGCCGATGGTTTAGCAGACAACAAATTTTCCTTCTTCGGCTTTTGACAGGTTATTCCGGGAGTCTCCACTGTCTGCAATGCCTTCTGGCCCTCTGGAGGTTGAGTTCTCCCAAGCATATTTTTGGAAACGCCACAGACGATTGTTTTTATTAGGGGACTGCAAAGCTTTGTAGTGGGATGCTTTGTGTTTTATTTGTTTTCCTTCCCCTGCCCCAGCTGTTTTTGTTTTAACAGCATTAGAGAGAAGGTTAAAGTATTTGTGGCCTCCGGTAACCTAGCCCATCTCTCAAGTTGGCAGAGCTAGAAATCTGAATGGGTAGAACAGCAATGTACAGGTCAGCTGGATTTTTATCCAGCCTCCTGTATGGCGAGGGGGTGGGGGTTGACAGTTGGGGTGATCTCAAGTCAGAGCAGATAGCTGTCAGGGGAGCAGGTCAGCCCCACAAAACGTACTCTTCAAACACCCAAGCACTGGTTAACTGCTGGGAGGTAATCGTGCCAAAGAAGAGGCCAGGACATATGCCCATCTTCTGTTTTCCACTACCAAGGACACAGCCAGGACACAGTCAGGCACTTAATGCCAACAGGCATGTCTGTGGACTTTGACTGGCAATGGCGGCCGTTTCTGAGACATCCGAGTCTCCATGGCTATGCCTCCTGGAAACCAAAATTCATGCCTGTCCCATCCTGATTTATATTAATTTAATACTCATTCAGTTGATCTGGAGTGCGACTGGGGCTTTGCCAGGCTCTTCAGATGATTCTGAGGTGCCATTAAGGTTGCTAGGAACTACTGCCCTCTGGAAAAAAGGGTAATTAGACTTCCAAATACCTACTGTGTGGCAGGCACATTATGAAGCATGTTTCTGCATTAACCCCTCTATTTCCACCAACCTTTCGGGCGATGAGCTTATTTATCTGTATTTTACAGGTAAAACTGAGGTATCAAGCCATATATTGTCCAGAGGGAGTTCGGTGTTCTTTTTTATTTTTATTTATTTATTTATTTATTTTAGTCCATTTAACTCTAAAGACTCTTCCTTTTACAGAGAACCCACAATATAGCAAAATAAACAGTCCTATAAACTCTCTGGAACACTACATAAGGGATCAGCTCATTTACTTAATTATCTGAGCAGAGACGGCCCTGTCTTCTACATGATGTGTGAAAGAAGAACCAGAAAGGGTTGAATTAGAGTCTCTAATTGAGCAATGCCCAATCTCCATGCCACCCTCACTTGGCCATCCCTGTACAAAAAGACAAGTGCTAAAAATTTCCTCCTACACTTACAAAGCACTCTTCAAGCAAGGATCTCAAAGCACACCACAATTAATAAAATCACTCATATCCTGTCTAGATGAGTAGCATGTTATATGCATAAATTCCTCTCTTCCCCCAGGCCCTACAGGAGTAGAATGTTTCCAATTTTAAAGAATGAGCAATAGAGTAATTGAAAGGAGCTGTACCTTGGCCGATGCAAAGGACCTCAAAGGCATTAATAGTGACTATATGAGAAAACATGGTGACCACGAAGTGTATCATAATGGCTTGTCAGCCGTGTTGTGCTAAATGATTCAAAGATAGAAAAGACAGGGCAATTCTTTAGAGTCAGCTACCCTTGGGATCCATATTCTGATCTATTTGGTCAACTCTCCAAAGAATCTAGAAGCCATAAAGTGATGGCATTAGCTGATGATCCAGTTACTTGGGTTAATCAAGGCAAAGGGGACAGACGGGGCCAATTAAGTAGCTGGGCAGCTCAATGATAGATGAGTCATTATGGGCAAGCGCAAAGATAATGCCACTGGGAAAACAATTTAAGTCATTCATGCACTTCCGGGCCAGGAAATCCTTCTAGTCTTTGAGGGGGATCATTTAGGAATCATCAAACCAAGCTTGATGAAGTCATCTATTCATTGTGTAGCTAACGATCAACAAAAGAACTAAACGTACAAGGCGATAGGACATATGGAATACATTTTGGTGGCTGGGATGTAGATCTGTGACTTCATTTGAATCACCTTCTTTAAAACAAGTCTTACTCCAGCCCTCTTCTTCTTTTCCTTCTTCTTCCACAATCTCCCCCTACTCCTTATACTCCCCTAAATACTCAGTTTCAGTGTATAGATGAGATTTTCTTTTAATTAAAAACAAATATTCTCCTCCTCATTTCTAGTTCTGGCCTTCAAAGAGGTGCTTTCTGTACATATACAAGTTTCCAAGGATCACTTCAGCATGTTACAAAGCAATTCATTTTTAAGCACCCAGGAGGTTTTTCTATGCAGCAACATTTATATAAATCTGGATTTTGGGGATTGAGGGCTTATCTTTTCCTTTTCGAAGGAGGTGGGCAGGAAAATAAAAGCATATATGCATTAAACTAAACCATATTTGCAGCTACCTGTTTCTTGAAAACCAAAGTCCCAACCAGGGACCCCAAAGTAAAGGTTATCAATGACTGCCATGTTGATAAATTCAGTAAAACTATTTCATCTCCTGATTTGTCTTCTCTCACTAATTGCTCTGTTTGTCTCCCTTGTAAGTTCTTTCTCTTCCCAGCCACAACATGTTGGATTCTTCTAACCCTGTCCTCTTTTTTTTTTTTTTTTTAAGAAAATCTACCCATCACTCTAGCCTCATCTTGCCCCACATTTAACCACATCTTACCTGGTTCTCAACGACTCTTTTCTTCCACAAACCATTTGACCATTGCTCCTGTTTCCTATACCTGAAATGTTCCCCTCTGGTTTTTTGCCTCTTAACATCTGTCTACCCTTCCAATCTCAACTCACTAAACATGTATTGACTTCTAGTCATATAGTATTCTTCACAGCACTCATTAGAGTTGCAATTTTCCATCCATTTGTAGATGTCATATCTGTCTGCCCACTAGACTAAATGCTCTTCCCTGTTTCTGTTTATCCTCCAGTTGCTACTCACTAACCTTGCACTGCCCACTTCTCTTTTTTATGATTTATCATCACGGCCACTGACCAGCGGCTTCCCGTGTCTTATAGATTGTGATTATAAGCTTTTCTCTCTATGTCTCTTAATTTCAGGTCTTAATGCCAATTGTTGGTTTTCTCTAAATTTTTCACATTCTCCCTCTACCAGCAAGAGGACCTTATTGGTTTAATTCATATTTATTATCTCTTTGGTAAAGTTCTCATGATAGAACAATTCATGGCTCTCTGGCCAACACCCAAGTGGACTGGCCTTCAATCAAGAGTGTCGTGCATCCATTAGCTGTGGCCAGCATGGTAGAATTGAGACATCAGCTTTCCTGAAGGGAAATCCAGATGCTTTCTCCATCATAACCTGCTGGCAGAGTCAGAGAGGAGTCTTCCTTGAAAACCGGGCTTAAGTGAAGTATAGTAACAGAGAACAAGCAGAGGCAACTGGATCATTCAACACCCCTCCTTCTTGGTTGGTGTTCTCCTCAACTAAATTTCTGTTCTTCTGCAAATATTATTAACACATTTAAGATGCCAGAGAAGTCGGGTAGATTTGGGCCTGGTAAGCAAAACTCTCAGGGAAGAGCTGAAGTGTTTTGGGAGTGATAGAGCCTACTGAAAAATGTCAGATGATTGGATAAAGAATGTGCCCTTTGGGGGCCTATCTACTTCTGATTCACCCTTACTTTTCAGGAGTAGCCCATCAGGCCCAACTAAAGTGAAGGGAGTTCGCTAGTCTTCCCCTGGGGCAGGCCTCAGATTCTAGTCCTTGATGTCCTACTCCTTTTCTCTACAACATGAGGCTGTTGAAAGACTGCTCAGTCCTCAACATCTGAACTGCCTCTACTAGAAAAACTTGGTATAACAATGATTCTAACAGCTGGAAGAGATACATTTTATTGAGCTTGTAGTAAAGAGTTGGCTATCATCCATTACCTGGATAGACATCATCACCATTGCTACTCTTGGCCATAATGTAGAGGTTAACAGCACAGATTCTAGAACTCAGTTACCTGGATTCAAATTCTGACTCTGCTACCTACCAACCATGTGAACTTGGGTGAGTCACTTGACTTTTTTTCATGTGTAACATGAGAATATAGCATCTAGTTCAATACAGTTGTTGTGAGGACTAAATAAATTATTGTCAAGTGCTTTATGTGAGTTGCAAGTACTGTTGTGGTTGATATTAGCATTGTCCTTTAGAGGTAACTACATCCAATAAAATGGTCACCTGTGTTACTCAGAACACATTTGGTTATAGGTTGTATAATGCAACTCAGAATAGCTTAAGAAAAAGAAACATACTGAGATAGTCCAAAAGACAGACTCACTTAGGCATGGCTAGGCCTAAGGTTACAGTGATGCCATCAGGACTCTTACTGTCTTGTACCTTGGCTTTCTGCATTAACATCATTCTCAAGCAGGTTTCCTCCATGTGACGACAAACAGGTAGCTTCGGATCACCTCACTTATATACTTCTTCAACAGATCGGAAAGACTCTGATAAGCCCAGGTTATAGTTCATCATTATTGAATCAATAATTACAGGGATGAATTATTCCAATTGGCTAGGCCTTGGTCATATGATAACCTTGTAGAAAAGAGGAAAGTCAGGTCCAACTCTGTCTGAACATCATGGACACCTGGAGGAAGGACGTTGAGCAGGAAATGTCCACTGTTCTCTGTCAAGACACAATCTGGGACCATTTCTCCAAGAAGGAACTGGAGAACTGTGATTGACATATTTACTGAGATGTTAGCCATTTTCCATCTGCAGAGTTGCAGACACCCAGGAGTGATGTTCAGAATATTGAAACACCAGTAAAGCAAAGACTAATCAGTTTGAATAAAAACCCAACCAATCATAATGGAAGTCAGCTATAGCAGCTGTTCCTGCTCCACAGCCACTTTGCATTAGATGCAAATGTTGGACTGATTTCTGGGGGACTTAAACATCCAATTCTGTTAAATCTTCTGTATCAAGCACAAACACTCTGGATTTGGCTGGTTTGCTCACTTGCCTCACTGGAGATGGTAATGGAGTAGACAGATGTCTTCAGAACTCTTTCCACTCTTTAATTCTCTTTGCCATCACATATGTGTAACCTACCCCCAGGAGTACATGGAGTACAGAGGCTAAGCTTTTGAGCTGAAGCACCAATAACCTGGAAAGGGACACATGTTACCTTCTTTGACCTTCTGTTTGGAGCCCATGCTGTCATTTTTCGAGCTTGGGGAAAACAGAGGTCCCCTTCTTCCATTCACTTGATTCCTTTCCCTGTACCACTACCAAATTCCTCACAAAACAGTTCTGGTCTCAGCAGAACTTATCTTTGTCCAGGGATGTGTTTCCACTTCAAGCTCAGGTTAGGTGAAGTGCTCTTCGATTAGAGACTTGGATGAGAACCAACTTAAAGGGCCAGCTCAGCGTGGCTGAAAAGCTTCTACCAACAACAGGTGTGGTGTGTCTGTGTCTGTGTGTCTCTGTCTGAGTGTGTGTCACACCTTGTCGCATTCCCTTCCCGAGTTAATGTCTTTAAAGCACTTAGTATACCTCTGAAACAAATAACACATTATATGTTAATTTCAAAAATAATAAAAATTAAAATTAAAAAAATGACAAATAAAGCACTTAGCACAGAGTCCATACACAGCAGGTACCTAGTAAATGATAGCTTGTCTCCTTCCTTCTCACTAGACATGCTCTCTGCCCACTCCACCCCATAGGCTAGCCTGCCTTTACTTGCTAGCAGAACCTAACAGCACCATACCCCACTGGATCCTGGCTCCCAGACTCAGAACAGCTCTCAGACATCAATACTCATATCTGCTCACCAAGAGGTATTTCCCCACCCTATTTTGACCCCCTCCCAGCTAATGATGCAGGCCTGCAGAAAGACATAGGAAATAGGAATACTTGCTAAGTCAGTTTGACCTTTGCTTCTCTCTTCCTGGTGGGAATTGATGGATTTCATGTCTGTCTCCTTTCAGGGTTGCAGAGAGTACGGCAACTTGCAAAAAACACAAGATACTTCAGACAGAGACTGAATGAAATGGGATTCATTATCTATGGCAATGAGGAGTCTCCCGTCATCCCTCTGCTCCTTTACATGCCTGCTAAAGTAGCGTGAGTATTCAATGGGCTTTCAGAATAACCCCAAAGCCCCAGGGTGATCTAAGACAGTGTTTCTGACTCTACAAGTCTCTTTCAGCATAGGCAATGGCTATGTAGTTGGAATGAGGTACCAAGTTCAGAATTCACTTGCACAGTTTCTTGGAAGCCACCTGCCAGCCCATCAGCTGGGCCTTTTCACAGGTTCTCTAAGAAGAGAATCAAGTGTCCACCACTTTCAAGCCCTTTGAATTTGGGTGTCACCTTCTAGGTTCAACTGTAAATTAAGGATGATACTGTGCCTACTTCTGTCCCACAGCCTCTTTCAGGGAGAACTTCTGGAGACCATATCTCTCAACATTTGAAAACAAAATTACCAGACTCTGTGCTTTCTCCGCTGACCTTTCATGCCCATCCTCAGAAGAAAGCAGCTTTATTTCAAGTGTGGAGGAAACTGAGGCTGCAGACAATTAAATAGTTGCCCAAAGTCATACAAGTTGAGCAGTAATAAAATCAAGAGACTATCAAGAGGCAAACCCAAACTTAGGCTTATAATCTTAACACTAAATTTTAATGCCTCTCCTATAAACCTATGTGGAGTTGTTTCCCATTGACTGCAATTCTGAAATTGAGCACGAGAACAACTACATAAAAAGAAAAAGTGACTTTTCCTCAATATGGCATAGACAGTTTGATACATGAGCCATTCTCCAACCTGCCACAGACTAACTACCTCTGTTATTAAAAGGAAGTTAATTAGAGTCCTTTCTAAATATAAAATGTTTATTTGGGTGTCTGACCATGTGCACAGTGGAAAGTAATAGTCAACATATATTTATAAGATTCTAGAAGTCTTAACTCTCCTGCAACATAACTCCATTGTTGGAAATTTCTGCTTGACTCTCAAAGAGTGAAAAGATTGGTAGAGTATTTCAAGTGTAGAGAAGAGATTCTGGGATTATCAGTTGAGAACTCATGGTGGATAGAACTGATTAATTCTTCAGAGTACATTCTTCTATCATTTCGCCACAGCAAAATAACAAGCAGTTAAAACCACACAGGAGTTATTTTGCAGGCCATACCATTACCACCAGTGGGCCCTTTGTTCACAAAACTGGGTAAGGCTAACAGTGTATGGAGTGGTCAAGAGGATACTGAACTACAGAAACGTCCCACAGGATGCTGCTCGGTACTTAGGGCAGGGAGGGTTGGCAACAGGGATTCAAAGTAGCATATGATCCTAAACATCTGATTTGGGGAGGCAAAATGAAAACCTACGTTTGTTCAGAATGGTTAGCAAGATGGTATGTTCTGGAAGAAATATTCCACACGTAACCCATGTCTATCTCATATTTTATCATTAGCTCAGATGAAGACATCAATGATAAATTTGTCTTATTATTGATTATCTAAAGTGCACAGTGCTGGAGGGTGGTCGTGGGGAGCGTGCCGGATAGTTCTGACTTTGGTGGGGGAGGCTGGAACTAGAATATTAGTATGAATCCATGCCATGGGAAGAGTACTGAAGAGTTAAAACAAACGCATTTAAATTCAGGAATTTACCTTTGCAATAACAGAAAGAGAGAGGGAGTACTTCTGCTCCTTTAAATGCTGGGAGTCCTAACTGGACAACAGCTAATGTGAAAAAAATGAGATCAGAGGCTGTTATGTGTAAGAACTGTGCTCCTTGGTATAGTGAGGAGTTCGGAATGAAGAAGAATTTGACTCTGTCTCTTGCTAGCTGGGAGATCTTTGACAAGTTACCCAACTTTCTAAAGCCTCAGTTTTCTCATTTTTACGACAGGATGTAATAAGACCTGTTTCATAGTTGTTTCAGTTAAACAAGATGAGGTCTGTCCGCATACAGTCTGTTGTCCCATATAGGAGCTACTAGGTGGGAGCTGTTATTATTAGTAGTTTTAATTGTTAATGTATATAAGGCACTTAACATAGTACTTGGTATACTACCAGTACTTCATCAGTGGTAGTTATTATTACTACTACTAGGACTTCTGCTAGTACAATGATTATTATTATTAGTTTCAACTGAGTGTAAGATTGAGTCACCGTGGTTGCATGGCTCTCCAAAATAATTATTGCAATCTTTGGTTGCATTAATAAAAATAGAACTTTCAGGAAAATAGTAGGTGGAGTTATTCTATTGTGTGAATCAAATATGCCATGTTAGAGCCTAGATGATATGTCAAACCATCTAATGCCTTTCAATGAAGATGGTATTTAAGGAGGAGTGGATGTGGCTGAATGCTGATTCTATGCTAAGGAAGACTGTCCAATCCAGTGATCACCCACCAAAGGTGGATGCTTGGCCTTAATTTATAAACAAAGACACCAAGACCCACAAAAGTGAAATTGTTTACTGAGGGTCACTCAGCTTACAGGCAGCAAAGCCCAGAATTCAGAGCCAGTTCTGCTTGCCTCCTAAACCTGAGTTCTTCTCAGTGCCTAGCACAGCCTCTGAAGCTTTTGTCCACAGCGGGGGGAAACACATCTCATTAAGGCAAACACACAGTATGAGTTTAACTCTCAATGTCATCTTTGATGAATCAAAAGGCCTCAAACCCAGCAAATGGGAAAAACAAAACAAAACACTCTAGTTGCTTGAGTTGTCTAAGGAAACTTAGAATAGGTCAGTGACCAAAGGTAATGTCCTCTCTTGTTGGCAGGAGTTGCTGCCGAAAGTTTCTTTGCCCCCTGGCCTTGTTTTCTTCTCAGATATTCCTTCAACAGAAAGTTTATATGGAGAAAAGCTTTTGAGACAAGGAGTTAATTGTATAAGTCAATGTATGAGCACTTCCTTCGTTTGCTTATTTTTGACCCTTTGATTTTATTGAAGCATTGTGATTTCTCCACATGTCCATCTACTGCAGAATGAAAATATCCTCTCCAGCAAGGTATCTTTTTGAGCAAAGTTTCATTGCGACTCAACCACTGGAATCTTCTGCAACATTTGGTATCATGTGATTTCACCCATAAAACATTCATTTGAATAATCAAGAATATATTATATTTAGTCTCCGATACAGAGTTTACATTCTCCTTCCATGGGCTTCGTCATACACTTTCAGGATGATAGGATACGCGGTACAATGATGATGCCCATAATGCATTACTAACCACTTATTATTATTATCTATGTAGCTCAGCTTCTTTCAACTCACACTACAGGCTCTGATTTGTTTTGGGGAGTACAAACCCAGAGGCTCATTATATAAAATGTTCAGGGCAATCAGACACATCAACCAAAGGAAGCCAGGATTAGTAGTGTAAATTTTAAGGCTGAAAGTGCTCCAGGGAGGCCTCAGATTAGCCTAATGAATCAACAGTCCTATATTTTGTTCTACATTCTTTGGCAAAACTCACTTCCTCTGGTACAAAGAGAAACATGCAGACAGTGAAAATGGTCTTTGGGGAGTCCTGAAAATTAGCTTGAGATCATGGGTCAGGTGGTTTGTAGTCTAGCAATAAAAGCACTTGCCTTGTTTCTCAGATAATTATGAGCTCTCATCGTGTGCCTTTCCAAGGGCAGCCTTCCATAGGGTGAACAAGAAAAAGCACAGCCTCTGTTTTTCTAACTTTCTCAGAAAGCTTCATCTTCTTGTTAATCTTCCCTGTCCAAATCAAAGGTGAATCTCTTCTTAGCTGGGCCACGGGACCAGAGACACTGTGTTCCCTAGACCTTGCAATCTCCACCACTCCATTGATAACATGCATTCTCCATGAGGCAACCAAAAAGACACACAGCTCCATGGCAAGAGGAATGAATAAACGGACAGGCTAGTTCTCCATGTCTGGCTCAAGAATTCTTCCTGAGTTACGACTGGAAGGTTTCTGTGGTGCTGCTGTCCTCTTCCAGCCTTAAAAAGGACACCAGGAGCCTCTTAATGCTAAGAAGATCTGAGGCATTTACCTTGCTTGTGGGCAGAGACATTTAGTAAGTAAGATTTCCTGCAGAAAGCAACAGAGCACAATGTGGGGCAAGATTCACATAGGGGCGCATGTCTTTTTGTCTGACGTTGGCTCTTAGCACAAAAAATCTAGACTTTTGAGATTTTGATATTCCAGAACCATTACTGAGATTAGCTCTGAAAAAAAAAAAAAAGTCTAGAAGAAGATAAAGGCAAGGAATCACTGCGGAGAAACATTATACCCTGTAATCTGTAACACCCTGTGTCAAAAAGCTTTATAGTTATGACCTACATTCTACAGGTTGCATCCAAGGGCCAGCCTCTCTGTATGTACACATTTCTTCCCTGAATTCCTCTTACCCCGTTCCCCCTTTAACTCAGTCAATGGGTTTATCATCCTTGAACATACAGGGGTGGATTTATTCACACAACAAAAAATGAGGAGACCCTTACTATTTTTCACCTCTGGTTTAATGGGGGAAAAATACGGCTCTGGAGTGATAATACAGCTCGGGACTATCTCCTTTCAGACCCTCAGATCCTGGTTCTCAAATTATAGTCACTAAGTATAGGCTTCTTGAAATTTTCATGCTCTGTTATTGGTATTAGGTTTATAAAACATACAAGTTTGCACTTACTATATGTTCTTTCTTTATGCAATTGCATTTTGTTAGCTTTTGGGCTTTTGTTCCTAGGAACCCTGCAGACAAAGAATTTGTATATCAATGCTGACTCCTTAAACCAGGGTCCTGTACATCAGCATTTTCTGCTCAGTGTCAAAGACTCAGTACTCACAATGCTCTAATGGGTATGCCAGGCCCTATCATATGCACCCTCAGCTATGGGTGCGATCAAGACACTGTCCCCATTTCCTTGTCAATTACACGTAACAGAAGTTTAGTAATTTCAATCATCTCTATTTGTTGTTATCAGAAAAGTCGATTAACCACACTCTTTTTCCTGCCACATAATTTTGTCATCTCTCAGCTAACCTTCTTTTTTACCTTTCCCATAGGGCTTTTGCAAGGCATCTATTAAATAGAAAAATCGGGGTGGTGGTCGTTGGATTTCCAGCTACTCCCCTTGCAGAAGCTCGGGCTCGGTTTTGTGTTTCAGCAGCACATACCCGGGAGATGCTAGACACAGTGAGTACCCACAGGCCAACAGAACCTCTGGTACTGGCACTTTGCATTGTGAGCAGGTTCTTTTATTGAGCTAGCTTGGGGCTCCCTGGGTTTCTCTTGGTGGTTTAGAAAACAACACTCATAAAACTCACTGCAGAAAAACAAGGGATTGCCAACAATGCCCAACAATGTGGTCAACTCAGTGGATAGGAAAGAAAAATGAGTTTAGTGGAGACTTGACTCAAGGCAGTGTTTTGGTTTCATAGAAAAGACTGACTGAGTAGCCACATGTTGTGCTATTTACTTGATCTTAAATGCAATAGCTAATCTGATGTGCTATTTCAGCCACAATCACTCACAAACTGACACTTTTAGAGCCACCAAGCCCATCATATGAAAATACGACCCAACTAACCAACATGTTGGCAAAGACAGGTCCATCATATCATCCAGACCTACATTGGGTTTTAATGATTTCAAAACCACATTTCACTGTCCTTTGGTTTTGATCTTTATGGAAATGAGTGAGAGAAGACAACTAAACCATCTCAATTGGTTTGGAGTCAATGGAACTGTCTCCTAGTGTCAAGCAATTTAGCAAACATATTGAGTGTCTACTATTGTGCAAAACCCTGGGGCAAAAACTCTTAGAGCAGATACTAATAAATAAGCGACTAGTGATAACAGATAGAATAAATTCATTTTGGAAAAGAAATATAGACAACTGTGGAACATGAAGGTGGGAATTATATATGGGATTATATGAAGTCATTCATTATATATGACTGAGTTATTCTACATGAAGATGGAATGAATTATATGTATAGGTGTAATATACATGCACATATAACATGTATTATGGATTGTATGTGTGTGTATATGTAGTATGTATGTATATATACATACACTAGGAGATAGTTCTACAAAGAATAAAAAAGTGAATACTTTGAGTTCAAATAATAAATTATATACACAGTGTATTTTCTTTCTGCTTCTCCATTACATTCTTAGGACTTAAACCAGTGTCCTACTACAAAGTGCATACATTATAACAACTTCTTGCATGACACACTAATAACTGAGTTAACTCTAGGTTTTGAGATGATGGGTGAACTTTGTTGCATTGTTCCTTATAGCTTTCTATGTTGTCTAGGTTCTCCAATATGTGTATATATTTCTAGTAATTAATTTTAACAAGTTGTTTCTTTTAAAAAGAAATAGTAGACAGATATTCCAAGAAGCTTGACTGCAAAAGAAAGAAAAATAGTTTATAAAAGCCTTTGAAAGACTTGGGCATGTTTACACATGAAGAGAGGAAAAAAGTAATGAGAGAGAGGCAGTAGGCATAGGAGAGGAAAGGACATGACCGGGGAGCATGCTCTCAGAAATGACAAGAGGGGGTAGACAGCAGTGGGGAGTTTATATTTTTTGTGACCCCAACAGCATTGAGGTATTCATGGATACCCAGTTCTGGAAACATCAGACCTCAGGGTTCTCTTCAAACGTTCTTAATCCTGTTGAATAGTTGGCTTGGAAGGAGCACGGAGACATCATGTAGACAGATGCTTCAGAACTTTTGAAATCAGGCACCTATATCAATAAAAAATTGTGAGCATATTTCTTAATATGCACATATGGGTAAGTGAAAAATGACCCTTGAATAACCAAGACATTGAAGTAGCTAACTGAACATAACACTCACAGAAAATACATATACTAGACAAGTTCCTTCTATAACCATGTTTGGACCAAGGCAGAGATGAGGCCACTCTACATACACAAAATGGCTTAGAATTTCCTTCTTCTAACATGAGTTATGGCTGCTCCTTTACAAATGACCTCATCTTAGTCATCCCACCTGACCCATAAGAATTCTGCATAGAACCAATCTCTGAACTTGACCCACTCAGAACAACATCAACCCCGACTGGTCTCTGCTTCCTTAGAGTCATCTCGAGCACAAGTTCAAATGTGGGAAGAAGCCCTTCCCAGCTCCCTCTTACTAAGATGCTTCTTCTGTAATTCATGCCTGCCTTTTTTGAGTACACGTGTCCTCTGGGCCATCTGATAGTGGGCTTCAACATAAATCCACTTATAAGTTGTATAAGCACTGTCAAGATATTGTGTACATTTTATAGCAGATACCAAAATGGAAGTTAAAAAGACAGATTAAAACGACTAGAAATCCTATGTTCTCCCACACCTTCCATGAGTTGTCTCTCATCTCCTCCAAGCATGCAGATGCCCCACTCTGAGTTACTCTATCTCCACCTTCAGCCAAGAACAATAGACACTATTCTAGTTTGATGTCATTTCAAATATAACTTTTGTTACTTTGTCTTAGTGCTTAGATTTGATGTAAAAAATTAGGAAGTACATTGAAGTAAAAAAACATTTTAACCACCTATAATGCTACCACCCAGAAAGAAAAGACTCTTCATATGTTGGTGGATATCAAACTTGATACATTTGAAAGACTTCCCAAAGAGGAAAGTCCATAAGTCCCACCAGTCATTCATTCCAGAATTAACAAACATCTGCACCTTTTTCAAAACATTAGGTCCTAATGTTGTCCTCCTCATCTGACAGGTCAAGATGGCCTAACAAGTTTTAAAAGGCATACCTAATACCATAAGATCAGTGATATACTAGATGGGAAAATAACATTTGTCTATTCTCCATCTCAGTTGTTGCTTTGGAAAATTGAGGATACATTTATCTGCCTGAATGCAGAGAACTGAAACAGATGAGTTCTCGGTCCCTTGTGGTTTTAAGTCCTACAACTCTATGGAACATAGAGATGAGTTTAAGTTTAAGTGCTGGGGGTGGGGCAGTATCGGAGGGAGAAGAGGACACTAACCAGCTCCTGCAATGTTCCATTTTGCCCCTGACCAGATTGATTTGCTGTGTCATGAGGACATAAACCCAAATATAATCTGCAACCTTACCTCTTTCTTCCACAAGTTTAAATATAAGTCATTAAGAATACCTGGGTGGCTCAGTCGTTAAGCATCTGCCTTGGGCTCAGGTCATGATCCCAGGGTCCTGGGATTGAGTCCCACATCAGGATCCCTGCTCTGCAGGAAACCTGTTTCTCTCCCACTCCCCTGCTTGGTTTCCCTCTCTCATTGTCTCTCTCTCTCTCTCTTTATCAAATAAATAAAGAAAATCTTTTAAAACATATATGTAAGTCATTAAACTTCAAAATAAAGCCTGAAAGGGTAAGCATGGGTCCAATGCTTTTATTCCTCTCCTCACACCCCAAAAATAAGTTAAATATTTGTAGTGTGGGGTAGACTATTAAAGGATATGAAATAAAATGAATTAACATATAACATTCCTCGAGGGCTGGTTTATAAGCCACACCTTAGTGATTTGGATCTTCTCCTTTTCTTTAAAATCAAGGAAGTTGGCAATAGAAGATTATATCTCCGTGGGGTGTAGGGGGTTTAAAGAATAACTGATGGAAGGCAATTTTTTTGCAGGTTTTGGAAAACCTGGATGAAATGGGTGATCTCCTACAACTGAAGTATTCTCGGCACAGGAAGTCAGCGCGCCCCGAACTCTACGACGAGACAAGCTTTGAACTGGATGATTAAGTCTCCTGGTCCTGAATTGCACCTAAAGACTTTGCCAGAAAACCCCCCCTTTTTGCCTCAAAAGGAATATAAATGGATTTCTCCCCCTTTCCTAAGGACAATTTTGGTTTCCAAACCAGCTTAATTGAACTGAAGGAAATGTTGTGTTTTTAATGTCTCCAGCTTGGGATGGCAGAGACAAAAATATGGTTCCAGATTTTAAAAATTTTCTCCTTTCCCAGTATCCTGCTACAATACATCACACACACACACACACACACACACACTTCCTAGAACATTTTTAATGGCAATGAGCCTGTGTTTTCACTGCTACTGTGCAGACTCTCTGGTCCAGACTCTTTCAGGCATTCCAACCAAATGAGAGGGTTTTGATTTTTAATTCAGTAGATCTCATTATGGGTGTATTTATTTCATCTGCAGACGTGAGCAAGCGTGGTGGACAGGAGCTGACCTCCTTGTTTCACCCATGAATGCCCCCGCTAGAACTCTTCCGTATCGTGGGGAGCTCCAGGCAGGAGGGTAAAGAAATGTTGCTTCTACCATTTGCCACATTTGGACTTTTTCCAAGGACGAGTGTCAAAAGCCATAGTTAATGTTTGGAGGGAGAGAGCAGAACTGGCCAGCAGTGACTCCAGACGTCTTTGAAGGAAACGTTCCTTTTCCTCTTGCTGGTCTCCTACAGTTTTACAGCTGAGCTTTTGAGGTTTGGAAAACTCAAGACTTTTGTTTCATAAGGAAGGGGGCAGAAAGCAAACACAAGCCAATTGTAGGCTTAGATTCAAGCTGTAATGTTATGACAACTGGAAGGTTGTTGGTGCCATGTGAGTGAATGTTTAGCTTGCATACATAACCCTTATTACTTTAAAGAATGAGTTATCATTTTCCTATTAAATTTTTAGTAAATGGTGAGATGTAGTTTCCTTTAGAGTTGACTCACAAGACTATACTTGAATGTATTGATCCAAAAATGACATTAAAAGCAAATTCTATTCAACTTTTTCAAGACTGACACCCCCATTCAGGCCTATTAAATAGTCCTTACTGTCTGCTGGCACACACAATCCAATTTTGGTATAAAATGGGCTTACACACTATTGAGCAAAGAACTGTAATTTCCTTGAGTTCTCTCTGTCTCTCGCTCTCTCTCTTCCTCTGTCTGTCCGTCTCTCTTTCTAAATGTGAACACGAATTTATCTGGAATAGTACCATTTTGCTAATTGGTTCTTGTTGGTATGGAAAAAGCCAGTGGAAAACCTTATCTTTAACAAGCTCCCATATGGTTCCCAGATTTGGAAACTCAAAAGAGCAGTGGTGACCTTTTAGCAAAGCTTCTATACTAGTTCGAATGAGTTACAGAACATTCCACTCCATCAAATGACAGTATAAACAAATCACTTCAAGAGAGGCTTGACTTGTGACACAGATGGACCCAAGCTTTCATGCCGTACCCTGAGACAGAAGCCCAGCCAGGCACACTGGTGTTGGAGAGAGCAACACGCCTGCTGCTCACAACTGATTAAAGGATAAAGATGAGCAGTGTGGAAAGCTGTTTATGGGGAGAGTATAACCCCTATTAGGTATATCAGTTTAAAAGTAGATCACAACAATAAGGTTTCTTACACACATTTGTAAGGATCACTATCAATGGAAGAGGAGAGGAAGTGAGTTCTCACAATGCAGTTTCCCCCTCCAGTGACTAATTCTGGTAACTAAATTCTAATTCTTCCCAATGCATCAGTGCACAGTAACTATGCAAAGAAAATACATGTGGTATCCATGTCCCCAAAAAGGTCTTTTCTCTTGAAAATGTGCATTTAAATGAAATTGATTCTAGTTAGTTGTCCAAAAATGCATAAATGTCTTCAGTCCTATAAAAGGAACAGTAGACGAAGAGGACCTTACTGAGGTATAGCAAGCAATAAACCTCCCCTTCCGTTCTAGATGTCCATGATCTTCATATACACCTTCACAACTACCCTTTGAATTTTAAGCATTTAGAGGGGTGTCTTTGTGAGCTGCTATATTCGCCCATCTTTATGACTTTTATGGGGGATCCCGAGTCTAACTCATGATAGGAAAATATTTATTTATCCACCTGGCCTGAAGAATAAGGCGGGGGGCGGGCATTACTACTGCTTCATCAAGATCCCAGAGTCTTAGGACAATTTATTACATTCTCATGTGCAAGATTTAAAGAAAAAAATGAAAAACTATCTCTGTCAGAGGGAATCACTCAGGAGAACAACTATAAACCAAATGCAATGCTTCCTGAGACCATTAGGAGAGACCCAGATCTCATAGGGCTGGTAATAGAAGAGTATATGTCATATATAGAATGAGGTTGTTTAAGAGGGTGATCATGAGAATTTTTACTTTTTACAAGAAAACACCTACTGCTAGGTTATAAAACCACAATTTTAAATCAATAGGGATTATTGAGTCTCAATAAATATACCACAGTTCAAAATGTCCCTTCGGTGAGTTCTGTTAAGAGAATTTCCTAAGAAAACTCTGTTATGTTCCCCAACCCTCCTCTCATTCACGCACAAGCACATATGCACACGCATGCACAGACACATATCCACGCTTTACCCTTCCTTTAAGAGCAAGCAAGAATGTAAAGATACACAGGTGAGACTCTGGCTGGTTGATAGATAGATGGCAGATGTTTTAAAAGTGGCCTTCAGTGAAACAGAAGATAAAGGATTCAGACTAATATTTGTAGGGAGGATATATTTGCTTAACAGGGAAATGGTGAGATATGTCCCTAATCCCATTATGAATTGTGTTATCGTGGATGTTCGATTATATTGCCTTTCAGCTGTTTTGTTTTGACAGACACCATGGGCTTGAGAATTTGCTAGAAGCTTATCAAAATGCAGGTCCCTGGGACTGCAGCCAGACTTCCACTGAGTAAGAATAGCTGTGGTGCCTAGAAATTTACGTTTAGACAGCCTCGTCAGGTGCTTCTAATCCATGTCCTAATTTGAGAACCATTGTTGGAGCTTTTGTTTGCATAGATCAATTGTCTCTAGCAAAATAACAGAAATTTTGTCCTCATTCTCTGTTGATAATCAAGGGTGCTTATACTACTGAAGTAAAGTGAATTATTCCAACCTTTTCTCCTCAGTGGGATATTTTCTTCCCATTTTCCAGGTACCTTCTCTTTTTACAAAATTGAATATTAAGAATAATCTGCCTCTGATTATTTACTTATTCCAACAACAGCTCTCAAATCGGGTGAAAGTTTTAACAGTTCTTCACACATGCAGTGCTCCTCTGTATTTTCTACAGAGATAGCAAATACTACAAATGGCTTACTCTGACTTAAAATTTTTGATGAGGAAACCTTAATTTCCTGTATTTGGATTTATGGCAATAATAACAATTATACTTTGAACTTCTCTGGTGATTTCATGGCCATTTTTCCTGGTCTCCATATAAACAACATATTTGAAGTCTGTTTTCTCAGAACACTTTATGCAGCTGTGTAATATTTGGAAATTAAAAGGCGACTGTATTTTAAAATGTATCTAAGCAATTATTATGGGACATTGTCTTACAGTATTGTGTATGAGTGTGTGTGTCTGTGTTTCACTGAAACATTTGAGGTGACCAATTTCATTTCATTTTGCCTGTGAAATGCTATTTTTTTAATAGACAAATCACCAAAATAGACAATATAAAAATAATTGATGGTTCTGTGTTAGTTTGGATTACCCTAAATAGAGACTCAAAGATTTGCATTTAAGAATTTCATTAAGGAAAATGGGCAAGGGTGGCTGGCACTGGCTTGAACTCTGTCACAAGAACCAATTGTGTTCATCTATTCCCAACTCCTCCTTCTGTTACATCACTTTGGTAGCTTGAAATTGGCCATGCTGGAAGCATTTACACCACAGATATTGGCAAACCCTACACATTCAGGATCTGAAGAGCCACATGTTAAACCTTTACCAACACACCACTGAGGCCACACACAATGGAACTATAGGTAAGATAGAGCGATGAGACAGGATTGGAAAAGGAAGAAGCCTAATTATGATTTCATCATAGAAAGGTCTTAGTCACTCCCATGGGGAGATGACCCTTTAGAATTATCTCAAAGTGAAGCAAGGGAGTCAGGCTTCTATGTCCTTTCTGCCGTCAACTAATCATAAGATACAGGTTACCAAGTTAGAAGTGTGGGGGAGGGCATTACCTTTCCAAGACAATTCCATTCAGCCAAAGGCACTTCTTGGGGGAGGGACTCAGCTATGAACTGACAGCAGTCCATCCACTTAAAAATAACTATTCCTAATCCATCTCCATTAAAAAGGTTTTAGAATGGAAAATTGTAAACATAGAGTAAGAGGGAGAGAATAGTATAATGAACCCAAGTGCATCTGTCACCTAGCTTCAAAGATTATCTGTCCATAGCTAATCATTTTCATCTATTTCCCCCACTCACAGTTTACTTCAAAGCAAGCCCCAGAAATCTTGTGATTTTATTAGGAAATATTTCACTGAATCTCTCTAAAAGGTAGAGATGTCTTCAACAGTCCCTTGAATTTGTCTCAACCTCATTAAGAGTCTTTAGGATAACAAAGGCATGGACATGAGTCAAATATTAATCTTCTCATTCTTTTTTTTTAATTTATTTGACAGACAGAGACCACAGGTAGGCAGAGAGGAAGGAAAGCAGGCTCCCTGTCAAGCAGATAGCCCGATGCGGGGCTTGATCCCAGGACCCTGGGATCATGACCTGAGCCGAAAGCAGAGGCTTTAACCCACTGAGCCACCCAGGTGCCCCTAATCTTTTCATTCTTTATCTCATACTCCACCTGCAAATTTCCTGGATCAAGACTAGGAATTATTTCTAAAGCAGGTATGTGGTGTCTTGAAAGACAGCAAGTCAATCATTTTTTGGACACTTATCATGTGCCAGACACTCTACTAAGAACTCCGACATACATTATCCTCTGGACACCCTCGTAGAGATTAAGAGTGGACTCATCTTCTAAGGCCAGTGTGTTACAGGGGATTAGCAGTGTGTAAAGAGGACTTCCAAAGCTCCAACAGGGTCTGGCTTTATTTTTTCTGAGAATGTTGTATTTCTTTCCAGGAATTTCTTTCCAGGAATAAGAGAACAAGTGAGACCAACTTACCTGTTTGGAAATGGCTGATTCCTGTGACAGAGCTTAGGACAGAACTTGACATGAGTAAGTCAACTGCTCTGAAAATTATCACAGATACAAATCAATCAAATAGCCAACATCAGGAGGTCAGGGTAGAAGCAGGAGAGATTTTTTTTTTTTTCTGCTGTGACATGAAACAGTGCTCCCTTTTATTCAGCCCAGATGCTAATTTTTATATCAAAAATATTGATTGAAGAAGCTAGTGATTTTGGCTCTCACCCAAGTTTATTCAGGATCTTTCTTAATTAGGTTTGGGTAGGCTGCAATGCCCATGGTCAGGGTTAGGTCTGGCTCCAATCACCACATCATGTTCTCTACTTCATCATCAGCCAAGGAATAAGGCAAGGAAATTGCTGCTTCTTTGTTTCACCAGCCCATGAGTATGTTTTTCCCAGATTTTAAGCATGCATGGAGCAAATGTGTAAGGAAGACCAGAAGAAGTGTAATGGCTTCACTGTGATGAGATCAATGTAGCCTAAAATTTGACTGTGAGCCCCAGCAGGAACAAGGCTCCGTGTGTGAAAAGTGAATGGGTAGCAATGTGAGATCATGGAAAAAGATCTTGGCATCTTTTGGATGAAAATTTTTTACCAGACTGATGCAGCCAATCAGTCTAGGAGTGTTTAAAAAGAAAAATAATCTTTTTTGCCAACAATACATGATTTTTCCCATAATGTGTCTATTTTGTAAATAATTATAGTTAAGTCATGTAACTATCTTAATAATGTCCATACCAATTTCATATACTTAAAGTTTTTACTTATTTATTTGACAGAAACACAGAGAGGGAACACAAACAGGGGGAGGGGGAGAGGGAGAAGTAGACTCCCTGTGAAGCAGGGATCCCAATGTGGGGCTTGATCCCAGGACCCTGGGATCATGACCTGAGCCAAAGACAGATGCTTAAGTGACTGAGTCACCCAGAAGTCCCACCCACCCCGCAAAAAAAAAAAAAAAAAAAAAAAAAAATTGAGAGGGAAAAAAAGAATACAAAGCAAAGGACCAAAAAAGACGAGAGAAAATTTAAAAACTATAATAGATCCATATGAGAGGACAAATATCCATCTAATAATAACTTGAGAAAGAAAAAATCAGGAAAACTAAAGGCAGGGGGAAAAATTTTTAAAGAAATAAAAGAACTATTTCCCTGAGGCTGAAACAAAACAAAAGGTAGAAATGGCCCAGTAAGTGCTGAGCTGATAAATAAAAATAGCTTTTCACCTAAACATGTTTATGAAACTTTGCTACCCCAAAGATAAAATAGAAGAACTAAAAAGTTTCCAGCTGAAATAAAAAAAAACAAAAAACTCACCTACAAAGGTAAAAGTAATGATTTTATTTCTGAGTATTATAAATGTGCCCTCCAGGGGGCCTGGGTGGCTCAGTCAGTTGGGCATCCCACTCTTGATTTTGGCTCAGGTCATGATTTCAGGTTCATGGGATCAGCCCTGCATCAGGCTCTGCGCTGGGAGTGAAGCCTATTTGGGATTCTCTCTCTCCTTCTACTCCTCTCTCTACCCCACCCCTCACCTCCAGCGCTCATTTTCTCTCTCTCTCTCTCAAAAAATAAAAACAAGATAAAAAAATAAATGTGTTCTCCAGAAATTTTGTTCCAGTGTCAGACCCATTAGCAGTGTACACAAATACTCATTTTTCTAATCTGTGTCCATGCTGACTATTACCATTTTTATAATCTTTGTCAATTTGATGGAAGAAAATGGGTTCTCATTAATGTCTGATTCCCATTTACTAGTAATTCAGTTTGTGTGTGGATTGGCTATTTGTATTGGTCTTTTGTCCATACGTTGTTTGTACCCCCTGACACTTTTTCTATTGTGAAGTCTTATTAGCATTACTAGGCTCAAAAAGACAATGAAGCAATGCCTTCAGATTTAGAGGGAAAATAGCTTTAAATCTAAAATTCTATATCTAAAAAAATCTACCTAATTAAGAAAGGCCAAAATCCAGAAAGTTTATTTCCTCAATAATCTTCCTTTAAAAAATTATTTGACTAATCCTCAAAAATAAATACCTCCAAACTAGAGGAAGACATGGCATCCAGAAAAGATCAGAATTTATCTAGGAGTGCTATGCAAAGAAGTCTCAGAATGATAATTTATTTGTTAAAGTACATTAAACTTTCCTAATATGAGGTGATGAGCTTCTTTTTCTTTCTTTCTTTCTTTCTTTTTTTTTTTTTTTGCTCATATAGATATAAGTCAAAATTAATGTCTGGGGTTGGCAAGCACACTCCTCCACACAGTGTTTCAAGGACCCAGGCTATTTTCCCACCTGTGGCTCCATAAAGTCTTAAGACATAATCATTTCATAGATAATAATTTCATGTGTGGTTGAGGCTCTAGATTTCCACAAGTGAGAAAGGAAAAATGAGTGTGGAGGAAGCCCACCTCTTACCACTGTCTGATGAGTGACTTAACTCTGTCTCTTCCAACACATTCTGAGGAGTGTGGTGGAGCCTGATTCCACCACCCGAGGGAGTATCGGGAGATCGATAAGAAGATTTGAGGCAGATAACACCCTGGTATCTCAGTTCCTACAGACCCAGCCTCCTCCCCACCTCCTGGAGACCCAGCTGCTCCAACACCATCCTATTTACCTCTGTCAGATAGATGAGAGCTTATAAGCTCTATCCCTACTCCTGTGATGGAGGCCAGAGTCATGACCCCACAGCCAGCCAGCCTACAGGTCAAGCAGTCATTTACACCATTTCTTGTTCTCATCACCTCCTTCCATGTGAATGCATTCATCTGGTTCCTCAGAAATGACATGGGCAGGGGCTGTCACATCTGAATGCCCTCCTCAGCTAAGGCACCTTCGAGAAGGCTGAGCTGAGCCAGCTAGAGGAGAGGGTGTCACAGAGGTGGGTGGGTGTCCATCCCCATGCAGCTCTCAGGCAGGGAGACCTCTGTCCAGGCCACAAGAACTTCGGGCATGCTGAGTCTGGCCCGTATGCTCCTCAGGATGGGGAAAACGACGTGATAGTTTTTTCACTTCTGTGATCTTCACTCTGCCTCTTAAATTGTCACACCTCCCTTCGGGACCCTCCTGGGTTTCATTAGCGATGGGGAAAGCCAGCCACCCAGGGATTGGTACAGGTTTGTTTGGGGTTGACTCTTAAAATTCCACTTTCACAGGGTAATAGCCTGAGGTCAGCTCTTCAGTGAATGTTGGGAAAGAGAAAATATGGTGCATTTTATGGCTTGTTTATCCATCTGCATCTTCCCTGGTGCACGTTCCTAGAGTCTCTCCTCTCCTGGGTTATGACCTTTAGGGCATTTGCAGCCTGTTCAAAGCTACTCTTCAGTGACAGTTTAAGGACTAGGCAAGGTAGCCACTAAAAATAACAGCTTGTGCACTAATTCATTCTTGTCCCTTCCCTATGTAGTGTCTTCCTCTGTTTTAACCATCCAACCTTATATATAGATGTGACTGATGTGAACACAGAATTTATATATAGGAGGTCTTCACCTTGCAGAAGTAAGAATCTGGGGACATGCTTTCAGAAAACTTATTGTTCATCAGAATTCCATGAGCATTCCTGTTCAGGCATTTTGGATTTATATTTCTAAAGTTCATGATGAGACAAATGTTCTATTAAAGGGGAAAAGTACCAGAAATAAAAAATCTAAGAGTTTCACATGTGGCCACTTGCTTTTTTTGCTTCTTGAAAAAAAATAAAGTTTTGATGCTTAACATGAAAGAGAAATAAGGTGACAGATTGAATTAACCAAAGAGCTAAGAACTTATTTTAAAGCTATCCCGTGTTCATCGTTGTGCTCTTGAGTGATACTCATAAGATATTCCAATGTCAAACTGCTTTCCACATTGTATATTATTTATCAAATATTACTGTATGAGATACATTAAAAATGTGCATGCCTTTTAAATTTGAAATTCTTCCTCTGAGAATTTAGACTGCAGAAATACTGAAGACCTTTAGTTTCTGGTAACATTTCAGTCGAAACAACCAGAAACTCTGTCAGTGCAATGTGGAAATACCAGGAAAATGTAAGATCTTTTTAGATGCAGATCTGAGCCTTGCAGGAAAGTTAAGGAAGTCACTTGGCATAAAAGAAAAAAAGAAGAGGAATCTGGGATATTAAGCTGTAACACCTAAGCTAAAACTCTAGAAGTTCTGTGGGCATTTTCTGGTCTCATAACTTCAAGGCTTGTGTTCTAAACACCATGCAGGGAACACAGATAAGAACTCTGATCAGTGAGAGGTGAGAAGTTGAACTAGAACAATCCACCCAAAGGCAGAGAGAGATGACAATGATGTTTTGCTGTCTAGGATCTAGATAGAGGAAAAGAAATAGTCTACTTTGAGAATTCATAACCATAGGTCTGACTTCATGGACTTGGCATTTAGATTTACACTAGAATTCTCATGTCTATAACTTAACATAAAACATATTCTGAGTTTATAATACCCAGTGCGTGCCTGGCAGAAGCTACCAGATTAAAATCTCTCTCAAGGGACATAGTCTTACACCAGGATTCATAATGAGGTCCCACAGAAGATGAGCTCATGGCCCAAAACTGCAAAACTCATGGGGAAAATATCCACTATAAAAAAGAGCACAAGAAGTTGATATCAGAAACAAAGACAGGAGACTCCATAAAAAAAAACAACAACATTTTTTTTAAGAATTTTTTATTTATTTATTTGACAGAGAGAGAGATCACAAGTAGGCAGAGAAACAGGCAGAGAGAGGGAGTAGCAGGTTCCCCACCGAGCAGAGAGCTCAATGCGGGGCTCGATCCCAGGATCCTGAGACCATGACCTGAGCCTAAGGCAGAGGCCTAACCTGCTGAGCCACCCAGGTGCCCCCCAAAATCATGTTTAAATGATTAAAGAGAGACATTTTTGAAAAATGAACAGAAAATGTCAGAAGGAGGGGACAGATTTGGAAAAAGGAACTTTTAGGAATGTCAAAATACAATTGAAAATAAAATCTCAATAGTAGGGTTAAATAGACAAAGGTTAAGAGAGAATTAGTAAACTGTAAGCAAGAAAATTTTTCAGAATGTGACCCAGCAAGATTGAGATTAAAAAAATAATAAGTATATATATACACACATATAAATATGAAAGAGAGCTTAAGAACAAATTAAGTATGTCACAAATATTTAGCAACAAGGATCAAAGTATTGTTTATAACATCTAAATGTTGGAAATAACATAACTGTCCATAAATAGGAGATTTATTAAATTTTCTAAAGATTTTTCTAAATTTTCTAAAGATTTTTTTTAAGATTTATTTAAGTTTAATGAACTCAAGGTTAAATGATACTGAAAAAAATGTATCTATTGATATTGGAAGCATACTTTTTTTATAAAACTAGTTAAATATTTGAAATGTATTTGTATAAGGCATAAGAAAAGATCTGGAAGACTATACGCCATTTCCTGTGGATAAAGATTATGAGTGTTTGATGGGGGGGGAATGTGATCTTCTACAATTAGAAAATAAAACAAACTGAATTTAGAGGAAAAATACCAATATACTAGAATAGCTCAGAACATTACTCTTTGGGTTAACATTCTTTTTTTTTTTTTTTCCTATCTTGATTTGAAGTCCCTGCTGTGGGTACTAGGCCCTCAAGATACTAGTCAAGGCTGCTTACAGGTTTATGGCTCTGCATTCAGAGACAAAAGAATGGAGAGGTCTCTTAGGATCCATGCAGAGTGAAACCTAGATCTCAGATATGGAATTCATCACTCGGAGTCAACGTCTAGCCACCATGGCCCTTATCCCCCATAGTCACATACTCTGAGGAGCCTATTACAAGTTTTTCAAGACACCCACCCACTGCCTACCAGCAAACATGGTGAGCAAAATGACAGAATTGGACCCCATCCTGTTGTATAGGATGAATTTGTTGATTTCCCCAACATCACCATCCACCAAGTCTCCCTATGCTACAGAGTTTATACTCTATGGGGAAGGGTTGGCCATTCTCAATATTCAGGGTATGGACCCTGACCTGACCTGAGATTGACAGTCACTCACATGGACCCAGATACTCACACGAGAGAAATCTAAGGAAAAATTAACAATTTCAAGGATACCCTCTGCCTTGAATTATAAGCTTCCACTTCAGGGGTCACATCATTATATTGTAATAACAGTTATGTATCACAAGATATGATCACTATCAATATACTCTCAGCACAACAACATTTCCAAACCAGGACAATCTTGTGCACAATAGCCTGATAGTAACATCTTCATTTAGTTAAATGCCTGTAACCTGCTAAGCTCTCATCTAAGGACCTGACAAATATTGTGACAGCACCAAGCGGGTGTTTGGATGGAGTTCTTGCCTGGGTGATGATATATTCTCAATCCTCTACAAAGTACCTAGCCCTGTTTTCCCTTCCCTCTAGATTGCTGTCTGCTCTAAATTCCCCTATTAGAAAAATTCTAGAGCAGCCCCTGAAGGTTTGTTAACTCATTTGCTTCTTGCAATAATATTTGAGTCCAGTATCATTATTTCAATGTTGAAAATGCAGAAAGAGAATAAGAGAAGCAAGTAGCTTGCCCACTGGAATACAATGACATAAATCACCAAGCCACGAGAGGCTACACTCTCTGTCCAGCCCCAAAGGCCAAGCTCTCTCTACTCTCCTAAACCGCCTCCCTACACCATCATTTGTTGAGTAATGATGTTTCAGGCTCTGAATTAGATGTTGGGAAAGGAAGACAACCACTCTGTCCCTACATGCAAGGTGTTCACATTCTGGTAAATGAACCCAATGGTCTGGTTAAATATAACAAGTGTTTACTGAAGGCCAGCTGAGTTTAGTGGAAAGAGGCATGAGATCCTAAGGCTTATTTTGGTCTCTGCATTCCAGTACCTTCTTTTGGCAGATGTTCTGCCTGTGTCCTCTTGGCCCATGCTGGAGGTTACCTGCCACCTGGTGGACATTTTCCTGCACACTGACAACTTCCTACCATAATACTTGCAACCTTCTTCCTAAGGGTTTTCTCTGTACTTAGTAGCCCCCTGTTCACACAAAGCATAAGTTGCTATCCCAGGAGCAGCCCTCCCCAGTGAATGATGGAAGTTGGCAGGTGGGTACACCTCTTTGAAATTGGGGAGTACAATTTGAAGGTATGTTCTAAGTAGTTTCTCAAAGTGTCCTCATCAAGTTAGGGCTCCAGCTGCCCATGGTGGTAACCTGCTCATCAATGAACAATTTACTGGCTGTTTTTTATTTCTTGTCTCCCTTTCCTACTCTCTCACTTATGCTTCTGGAATCATCTCCCAAATATACTAATTTCTGGCACCCAAATCCTTATCCCTGGCTCCTCTGTTGGGTAAACCCAAGCAAAAAGACACCTTTCCCTTTCACCTACAAACATCTAACCTTGAGGCCTCTAGTCAATGGAGTCACAAGAACTTGCCCAACTATAGCATTCTTGTAACCTGCTCCAAGAAACCAAACATTGATATATCTATAAGATCATCCTGCAAATAAACAAACAAACAAAAACAAAACCTAAATCGCCAGCTATGTAGACAGGGCCCAGTCTAGTGCTGCTGAATTTCAGCTAACCTACAGACACATGAGTGAGAAATAAACAGTTATCATTATAAGTGACTGAAGTATCACATCAACAGATGGGAAGAGCTGTATGTTTTCAGGTGGTAAGAACTAAAATGAAAGAAAAACAAAAGTTTGGGGATATTATTTTCCCTCAAATATGAAAGATTTAAAAAATAACATATTTTATAATTTTTAACAGTAATAAGAACCAATAAGAATTAAAAATGAATTTAAATATAAATAAAAGACATGAAATTTCACATACATACATAAAGAAGAATATTGACTTCAGATAGCAATAGAAAGAAATACAAAATAAATCCATAGTAAGGCACCATTTCTAATTTTCTACCTATTAAATAAATGAATGATAGAAACTGAGTTTTGGAGAAATGAATCCAGTACTCTTAAAACAGAGTCCAAGCACTCTGCAATGATCACTAGGCCTCCCCTCCAGCATTATCTCCACCTCTCTTCCCCTTCAGCTCCCCTCTCATTAGTATAATTTAAAGATTTATTTATTTATTTTAGAGAGATAGAGCATGGTGGAAGGGACAGAGGGAGAGAGAATCTCAAGCAGACACTGTGCTGTGCTTGGAGTCTTTCGTAGGGCTCGATCTCATGATCCTGAGATCAGGACCGGAGCTGAAACCAAGAGTCAGACATTTAACTGACTACACCACTCAGGTGTCCCTCCACTCCCACATTTCTTAAATGTTCTTAGCTTCTTCCTGCCCCAGGCACTTTCCATACATTGTTCCTCCTGCTTGGAAGTTTTTATTCCTTCTCCTCCTCAGCCCCACTCCCCAACTTTTTACTGCTCTTTTCTGCTAATTGACATAACTTTACTATGGATCGACAGGAAGAACTACTCACATTATTTAAATCATTTTCTCTCTATTAATTTTTGTTTTGAGCACATCAACTTGATTTCATGCAATGTAAATGTATCAAATTCAAATCTACTTCCCTTCTTTATAATGGAATTCCCTGTAAAATGTAAATATAGAATGGCATTTCATTTACCACCTGCTATTGGTGATAGATTACTTTTTCACAGATTATTGCCTCATAAAATAATGGCAATAGCATTTTTATGCTATTGTATTTTTATGCTATGCAATAGCATTTTTATGGGTAAGGAAAGAGAGACCCAAAGGGGAGGTAAGGGGACTTTGGGTTTAGTTCTGATGTGTGAAGAGCTTGAAAGTGCCACTTCCATCCTTACAGCAAGAAATTACTAAGCAAACTGAAAATCAATTACTTTCTTAGACCCATCAGAAAACTGAGGTGTGCAAAAAACTGCTTAGAAATTTGGAGAGACTGGGCCATCCAAAAGTGACAGTCATGACTGCTTACCTAGAACAGAAGCTGCTAGAGCCATAAAGTAGTAGGGGAACTCAAAGATAATTCTGATGAATTTCTGTAAGCTAAGTGTGAACTAGCATGACAGTAAGAAACTCCTTAGGGCCTTGGGCTTGGAAGGGGGATGGGGAGCAAATTCTATGGGGTTTACCTCCAGGAAATGCATCAAGTTCTCATGGTGAAGAGGCCACTGACCAGGAGGGGAGTAGACCTTATAAAAATATGTTTAGAATATTTCCATAAGAAAGACATACTCTCCAAAGAAAAAAATATTACCAGAGCCTTATCTCACCAGGGAAAAGGGCATGCAATCCAGTTCAGTCCACTCTAGCCTTCTTGTTTCATCTAATGAGGAAGGGATTGGGGACCATAGTCAACATGGGACAAGGTTCCAAGGAAATAGATTGGGAACACTGAAGCCAGGGCAGGAAGTAGGGAGCAGAAGAGAAAATAGCTATAAACTACTAGTGAACCACTTGTGAAGGTCACGGCCCAAAGACACAGGCTTATAAAACACTGAGATTTAATTGAAAGTCTATAGAACATACTCCGTCCCCATCATCTTATCATAATACTAACAGAACACCAGTATAACAATAGGGGACCATAGCTAAAACTGCTGACCAGATTCTCCCTGATAAGGAATACCTAGGGAAGTCCAAAGTCAAGAAAAAAACAAGGACACTAAGGAATTCTAAATTCCTGCCCCCATAGCTTCAGCAACTGTTAAAATCAAAGGCATACTCTTAACCAGACAAACATAAATCCTATTTACCCCAATGCTTATTACCTAATACAACATACAATATACAGCAGAAAAAGTATATATAGTCTGAAGACACAAAGCAATCATCAGGACCTGACTCAGATATGAAACTGAAGTTTGAATTATAAGACGAGGAATTTAAGATAACTATAATTAATATATCAATCAACTAATAGAAAGTGTAGACAACATGCAAAAACAGATGGTTAAGTAGAGAGATAAAACCTCTAAGAATCAAAAGGGGATGTTAAAAATTTAAAAAACACTGTAATTCAAGTGAAGAATGTCTTTGATGGGCTTATCAGTAGATTTGACATGACAGAGGAGAGATAGCTAAAAGACAGGTTTAAGCTATCTTCAAGCTATAGAAACTTCCCAGAGCAGAAGATCCAAGAACTGTAGTCAATTTTGAAAGGTGTAACATACAAGTAATTGGAGTACCAGAAGAAGAAAGAAATGATAAAGCAGAAGAAATGTTTGAAGTAATAATGGCTGAGACCTTTCCAAAACTACTGATGGGTACGAAAACATCGTAGATCCAGGAGGCTCAGGGAACCCTAAAAGGATAAATACAAAAACAAACAAAAACCAGAAACCCTAGACATATCATATTCAAACTGCAGAAAAAGACAAAAAGAAAATCTTGAAAGAAGCCACAGGAAAATAACACCCTCCCTAAAGAATAAGAAAAAGGATTACAGTGGACTTCTCATCAGAAACTGCCAGTAAAAGGAGAATGAAGTAAAATATTTGAAGTGTTAAAGAAAAAAACATCAACCTAGAATTCTATATCCAATGAAATAATCCTTCAAAATGGAAAGAGAAAGGCACCTGGCTGGCTTATTCAGTGAAGCATGAAATTCTTGATCTTAGGGTTGTGAGTTCAAGCCCCACGGTGGGTGTAGAGATGACTGAACAATAAAATCTTTTTAAAAAGTTGAAAGAGAAATAAAGACTTTCTCTGACAAACAAAAACTGAGGGAATTCATCACAAGTAGACCTGTTTTGTAAGAAGATAAAAGAAGTTCTTCAAGCAGAAGAAAAATAATACAGGTCAGAAACTTCGATCTACATAAAGAACAAAAAAAGTGCCAGAGAAGGAATAAGTAGAGGTAAAACAAAATATTTTATTCTTATTTTTCTTAGCTTATATGGTAACTTACAAAATAATAATTAATAATATATTGCAGTGAGTATACATATGGATAAGTGAAAAAAGGACATTAATGTCACAAGGGGTAAGAGAGATGAATTGGGAATATTTTCCCAAAAGGTACCTAAACTTCCTATAAAGTATTATAATGTTATTTGAAGATGGACTTAGATTCACTTCTTTTTTAAAGAATTTATTTATTTATTTGAGAGAGAGAAAAAGAGCATGAGCTGGGGAAGATGCAGAGGAAGAGGGAGAGGGACAAGCAGATTAATTATAATCTAATTATACCAATAGCCATTTTAAATATGAAAGGCCTAAACAAACCAGTTAGGAGAGAAATTGCCCAAGTAGATGAAAAATCAAAGAGGTGTTTAATGGGAAGAACTCAGACATGCTCCCAAAACTATCTGAAACCATAATAGAGGCTCCTCCTACTTTACCAGAGCAAGTGGGTGTTTCCTTTATTAAATAATTTTTTTAAAAAAGACTTAGTCACTAACATGTTTGACATATGAATATCTCCTGAATTAAGTTACAACCATCAAAACCTAAAAACAAAGCAAAACAACAACAACAACAAAAAAAAAACTAAATAAAGCAAAAATCTAAAATAACCTTAAATATTCAAAAAGCTGTTAAGGTTGTTGCATATACCAGTTAGGAAAGGTCAGAGACATCTGTTTGAAGCATGAGTTCCACTGCTCAGCAGGGCCAGCCAGATTATTTCTGTCTTTTCACTCCATCTGTCTCCTCATTACCTCAAAATGCCCACAGTAGTTCTGGGCTTCACAACATCATTCAAACCAAGGAAAGAAGAAAGAGGCATAATAGTATTATATGTCCCATTTTACCAGGAAAACAAATTCTTTCCCTGAAATTTCCCCAGAACACAACCTGTTTGAATCTTATTGGCTGGAACTATATTCCTTAGCCATCTGTAGCTGCAACAAGATAGGGCTAAGAAAATGAGTATTTCACTTTTCTAATCTATAGAAGTGAGATAGGTGAGGGACAAGAAAGTAGACAAACCCCTTATAGTGGCAACAGTTGCATAACGCCCCCCCCCAAAAAAAGAGACAATCTGATTTTCCGGATATCATTTGTTTTACCTATTCTTCCTTTGTTGTCTAAATTTACAATTTCTCAAAAAAAATTTTTTTTCATAGAATATTCTCTATATTAGCCACAAGTCTACTTAAAACTGAAGCAAGTCTTTCTTCTTTGTCTACTTAACACTTTTGCTGCCATTCCTGACATAGAGCTGGTCTCCAAGCTATAATGGGGACTGTATGTTCACATGGATTTTGACACTCACTTCAAATGATAAGATAGAATTTATGTGAACATGTCATAGAGATGACATATAAAATCCCTCTAGATTTGCATAAGGAGGTTCAAGTTATTTTGTTCTTGGAGGATGTGGGGCATTTGTTATAAGCACCAAGTCAGGAGTCAGATAAAATATTTTCAACTGCAAGTATTTGAAAATCCTACCCCAGATGGTTTGCATAAAAATTCAAAGGGGTTTCTCAGCTTCAGCAGGGTTTTATCCAGTGGGTCAACAATGTTACCAAGGACCTTGTTTTTGGTTTTGGGAAGTTTTTTTTGTGTGTGTTTTCTTCATCTGTCTTTTCTGCCATCAGTGACACTGGCTTCCTCCTAAGGCTTTGTTGTCTCACGCTTTCATGAAGGCTGCCAACAACTACAGGGCTACCTGCTGTCTCATACACATGTAAAATTAAAAAAAAGAGATAAAAATATATCTTTCTTTTATCCCAGCTATTTAGTTTAGTACAGTCCCTTACTACGCTCAGACTGAACTGCACCAACTGCCTTATTGGTAAGAACACACAGATCTGATTGGCCAATCGAGGCCAATTCCTGTAGGTGGGGATGGGGTCAATCTCATACCCAATGCCAAGTGCCAAGTGTACAGTTGCATAGGGGAGAGAGACAATAGATGAGGGTGATGGGGAGGCAACAGGATTTCCACAAAAGCCAAATCCTTGCATTCCTCCTTAACCATCTGGGATGGTTAAGGTCGCATGAATCCATCCTCTCTGACATATGAGAAGTAAACCCTGCTCAACACACCCTTCAGGGTCCCTGTGAGGACTGAGTAAGATCATGTAAATGAAGGTCCTCTGAAAACTGTAAAGTGCTGGATGATATTAGGTACATTTAAGTTGTTAAGTGCTAAAGGTAAACTTCTGGATGAACTTCCATTATACACATGGGCTGGCTACCATCCATGATCTACCAGATTCACTTGGCCTTTCCCAACTTCTAATTGCTGACACCCACATCACTTTGCTGAGGTTTTTCCCTGGGCACTGGAGCCCTCTCCATGAGTGTGGGAGTCAGGTTACAAGGGATTTCATGTCTTTCTCCCACAACCCTGGAGACAGAGTTGGATAATAAATGTATTAACCCGGAAGGGAAATAATACTGGAGCATGTTCTACATGAATCTCAGAGTAGTGTTGCTTGAGTAGGCTCCAGTAGTCCACCATGGTGCCTGCCTTCTGAATGCACCTTGTGTTGGCTTCCCTCCCTCCTTGTCTCATTCCCCTTGCCTACCCCTGCATCCTGAATTGCCCCTCAGATAAAATTCTTACATTCATATCCTTCTCTTGGGGTCAGTTCTGGAGGTATCCAAACGAAGACATACATCAAACTAATAGGCAAATATGAGAATGCTTATTTGACATGAAAAGCTTATTCCAGACGTTTTACTTTAAGATACATTCAATGACTCTTTTTAGGTGATTTCTGTGTGAGTTCTCATTTTCTATGTAGAGCAAACCTTTGTTTTTAATTAATTCATTATGTTGCTGGGCTAACGGAGGGGTCAAACACGGCCTGCCTCTAGAGAAAGATAAAACACAAGCAATGGTACACAGATGTATTTTTCACAAAGTCCTGTCCTGAAGATAGATAATGCTATTAGAACCTAGAATCTACAATTAGCATATTTATCAGTAAAATACACATTAGACTATGATGAATTTGCATGTTCGAAGACAAAAGGAAAAAAATATGTTCAAGATGCCTTCACTTAGCCATTATCTTTTTAAAAAGTTTTGTTTTACCCAGACTTCTTTCTCTTACAACCAAGCTATTAAACTGAGCTGAACAGGTCATTTCATTTAAGCTCAGAAGAAACTATGACCTGTTGGATTATATGAGCATCTTGAAAGGACAATTTGGTTTTGACCATTTAGCAGGGCTACATACGAGTATTATAAATTGAATATCAAGTTATATTTGTTTTCTAATTTAACAGTTGAACTCAAACTTGGTTAAAAACTTAACCTGCCTCAGTGCCTTTGCACTTAGCGGTCCCTGTGTCTGGAAGCCCTATCTCACAATGGAGGTTCTTTTTCACTATTAGAGTAGTGGAAAGTCCTTCTCCATCCACTATCTCAAACTGTGCTGTGCTGTCCAGTATAGTAATTACTAGCCGTATGTCGATGTTGAACATTTCAGAGGTATTCCATATGTAAAATATACACTAAAATTCAAAGACTTAGCATGGGGAAAAAAAGAATGTAAAATATCTCAATCATTTTTATATTGATTACATGTTGAAATTTTATTTTGGATATATTGAGTTAAAAACATATTAAAATTATGCTTTTTAAAATTTTTATTAATATGATTATAGGAAAATTTAAAATGACATATGTTGCTCATATTTTGGCTCACATGGTATTTCTATTGTTCAGTGCTGATCTAGAGCAATGTCCACATGACCCGCAGCACCCTGCTTTCTTGTCATCATAGCACTTTATCAATCTTCAAATAAATTCTAATCTATTTACTGTGTACTGGAATTACACAAGTCAATTCCAAAATGTTTCCTAGTATACCATAAGCCCCACAGATCTTGTTGGACAAGCTTACTCTAAACCAGTGTCTGGCACACAGTAGAGTTGAAAACATAGTTCACAAAATGAATAGATAGAAGAATATAGGAATGAACGGACCATGAGCTCTTTCTCCCTGTAGGCTCCCCTTGTCAATTGTAACTCAACCACACTGAGTATTCACCAGGTTAGTGAGCTGGACTAGATCCCCCTAGAGGGACAGCAGGGGCAGTCACACAAAAGAAACAGAACTTGCTCACTGGCCATTTCTTAATTATATTTTGTGGTTTTCTTTAGGAAATCATAATCAGAAATGAAAGACAATTTGGTTCATCTGGCAAGAATGACCAACACACCTAAAACAGATCTAGCCGACCAGAAGGATTTGCCAATTATTAGGCAGCTAATGACTCAGTAACTAAGGTGATTGGGATCAAAAAGACTATAGCTGACCTTCTGCTTAGTGGACATTCATTACAACAATCAAGAAAGTGGAGGTACTTCGTTGGGCTAGAAGTCACCACTAATTGCTGGCCTCTGAGTCTCAAAACTGCCATCAAATGGCTAACAGTGATATAATTAAACTTCATAGTTGACAACCCCATTAAGATGAATGGGAAAGTTCACACTCCACTCATTACTATTATTCTTAGATTTGCCTGTCTGAACACTCAAAGACTTTGTCCAGACCAAGTCAAAATGCAGTTACACTTCACTCACTGAATTGGCTCAATCCTGTATAAAATATCAAGAGTCTAGGCTTAAGCAATCATGGTGCTTTGTAAGCTATGTGAAAAATTGTACTTTTCCCCCCTTATTATTTTAGAATAGAAAACTCTATATTCAAAGAACGAAGTAAGTATGTCATTTTCAACTCGCGTCCAGAGAGCCTAGGGTTCAAGTTGTATCCTGGCCAATTATTTAAAAAGGTTTTAAACAAATTTTTAATCCCTTTCTGTTCTGTTTCCTGATTTTTGATATGTCTGGGAAATAATTTAGTTTCCATTAAAAAAAAGAGAGGGCTTCATTTTCATGCATTTACTATTATAATTATGCCTTTCCTAAGACACAAATTATTCCAAAGAAATTAAGAACGTATGATCAGCATTAATATATAAATAACAAAGTCTTTCTGGGATTCTTTACTGGTCTTTGTCAAAAGCCTGGAAAATGTGAACCTAATTCATATTTCAATATTCTTTTCCAGATAACACAAATGTTCAGTTATTTATTCAGGAAATTCCTGGATTATTAACTAAACTTTTTAGTTTTAATAAATTTTCATTATTATGGGCACATGACCTGGTAAAGAGCAACTTTGTCTTTCTAACTTATACCTAAATGCCTATAAGCTGTCTCCACTCTCTCCATTCATCTTTTTTTTTTTTTTTTAACTATTAATTCTCACCTCAAGCCACAGATATACTCATTTTCATCCTTGTTCTCATTCTTTCCCTCCACTGGAACATCTTCATTTTCCCACATGTTTCTCCAAGCCCTTACTACCATTGGATCCCTGTTCAATGCCTTCCTCCTCCCTGAAACTTGTACATAGTAATTGACTTCTATTTGAATAAAAAGCAACATGCATAGTTTATTTCACTTCTTTCCTACATTTCATCCTTCCTTTCTTCCATCCTTCTCCTTCCATGCATTTAAAAATCATCTAACTATGGGGGAGGGGGGGCACCTGTGGTTCTCAGTCAGCAAGCCTCCTACTCTTGATTTCCACTCAGGTCATGATCTCAGGGTCTGGATGGAGATGGAGCCTGTGGTAGGACTCCGTGCTCAGTGCAGTCTGTGTGAAGATTCTCTCACTCTCCTGCCCGTTCCTCTTCTCTCTCTCTCTTGAATAAATAAATAAATCTTTTAAAAAGCACACACATGTATTGCTTTTCTACTATGAACCAAAACTTAAACAGTGAGTAAAACAGACCTGGGTCCAGCCCTCATAAAGCTCCTCCAGAGGAAGAGACAAATACAAATCTGTTTCGCTTGTCTCTATAGGTATCTCACAAGCCCCTTGAAGGCAGGAACCACTTTTCACATTGTAGGGCAAAGGAGATTCCCAGGAATGCCTCTTAATTGACTGCTGTCCCCTAAGTGAATTTGATATTTATGTTCATAACTGACTTGGTATATTTGCCTATAGGACTCAGACTCAAGTTTTCAGTAAATAGTTGTCCACCACCTCCCAGTCAGGGTCTTAAACCTTTGCAGGGGGTGGGGGAAGGGGAATGTGGAGAATACAAAAGAAGTGAAGGGGGTGGAGGCTGTCCTGAAGAAGCTGCCAAGATGGCACCCATATCTAGACAAGCCTAAATCAAGCCTTTGCTTACACTTCAGTTTCAGTGATACTTCCTCTTCCAATGGTGGCCCCTCCTATAGATCAACTCCCTCAACCAACAGTGTTGACTTCACTCCTGCAAGACCAGTTGTGGGGCCTGATGCAGGAACTCTTACTTGGATAGCTTTATCTAGCTGCAATAAAACCCAGTTAACAAACATGTGAATTTATCTTTAAAAGATCGTTTCATACTAAAGTTTCTCACTTCAAAATGATTCCAAATAGATAAAGTTGCGAGTTTCTCCTAGTACATATACATATGAGTTGATTTCCCAAAAATCAAATAATAGATCATTGTACAATGAGGTCCCAAAAGGCACTGGGGCAACTTTATTGACTTTTTGCATTTACTTCTTTAATAATCTCTGAAATCAAGCCAACAGAGACAATCTGAGACTTACACAGAAATGAATGAAGAGTAAGTTGAGATTGTCAATGCCAAATGTCCTTTGTGCAATGATCTGCACAAAGGTAAATGGGTCTCCCTTGGAACACTGTCAGCTCTGCATTTACCTCTTGGAGATGCATCAGTACTTTAAACTGTCATTTTCCTAGAGCAGAGACCTATGCAGAATGTCTTCGTATTACTGCAATTAGCATTAAATTTTATGTTCCTAGAAGTTGGTTAATCGCAAGACTAAATAATAAACCTCAACATCTTGAGAACCGTCACTATAAACTCTAAGTCACCTTCTAGTAAAAATCTTCTCTCTCTCTGAGGCTTTTTGGATCTCACTTCCCAACCAAGGGAACAAGAAGAGTGCAGTGTATGAGGCCGGAGAAAAGCGCTGTATTTAGAATGTGTTTTGCTTATTTTATCATAAACCCACTTGACTTAGTTCATCTACACGCAATGCAGTATGAAGAAAGAAAGGAGAAAGAAAGAAAGAAAAAGAAAGAAAGAAAGAAAGAAAGAAAGAAAGAAAGAAAGAAAGAGAAAGAAAGAGGCCCTGAAAATACCAATAGAGTAAGCAAAGAAGGAAAATGACACTTGAGTTAAATTTCCACCTTCTCTGGATTTTGTTACCCAGAGCAGCTCCCTCCCCCCACCCCTCCCCAGTGAGGGGGAGGGGCTAGCAGCCAGCTTCATTAGCCATAATAATAATTACACACACTTTCAAAGAGGCTTTTATCCCCAAGGCTTGAAGTGCTCTATAAACATTAATTAATTTAAGCTCTGGGTAGTCCAGAGCCATTATGTCTTTTGTAAAGAAGCATAAACAGACATGCGGGAAGTTAAGTGGTTTCCACTAGGCTCAGTTCACCCAATCACTGTGTGGCTAGGAACAACAAAATCGGGATGACAGCCTCCAATGCCGGGCACAGGCAGGGGCAGGCGGCAGGGGAAGGAAAGGGGGATATTCTGTAAAGTGGGGGAAAGTAAGAAATGGCTAGATTTTAATCAAAGAAACCGGATAACAGTGCCCCATAGATGGTAAAAGGGACCTAAATGGGGAGAAGATAACTGTGCCCCCAGACACAACAGTTTTTTTCAAGGCAGAGGTTCCCAAGCTTTAACTGGAGACAACTGGCCTAGGCCACCTGGCTAAACTATGGGCCTTGACTGAGGGCCCTGGTGACGTGTGAGTGTCTTCACTTCTAAACAAGGTCTCAGGTGACGCTAAAGGATACTGCTGGCCATGGACCACATTGTGTCGTGATTGCCTGGGTCGTTTTTTTATTGTGAATCTTTTTCTTTATCCAATTCTGTACTACTTGGATTGTTTTTCAATGCCCATGTCTTACGTTTTACTTTTTCCTTTTAAAATTGTGGTCTAATATCTACAGGGGGAAACACACAAGCCTTAAGTGCTTGGTTCTAGGAATTTTAACAAAAGTGCTCCTGGGTAATCCACACCCCTATAAAGATAGAGATCATTGACATCACCCAGAAAGTCCACATCCTCCATTTTGTGTAGCTAGGTTATAAAATAAATCTGGACAAGGTCACAGTAGAAACAAGATCTTCATTAACTCTGCAAATGAGTGGCACGTTACTTTCTTAAGCCTTTTAAGTTCAGAAAATGGAGTCACCATCAGCCCCACCCATTTCACTGTGACATCCTTTGGAATTTGGAGGCAAAGCTGCAAACACATTATGCTGCAAACATCAGGCTAGAATCTAGGTCACTTGCCCTTTGATCCCAGCCTAGAGGGACTGCCAGGCCTTTGAGCAGGACTGCCTTGGCTCTTCCTACAAAATGCACAAAGGACTCGTGATATTTATTATCCCATATTAGTATTTTTAGTGTTTCTCAGCCTTTCCTTAAAGAGGAAACTCCAAGTTTTTAAAGATTTTTTTCTAAAGAGGAAGCACTAGGCGAAGGCAAATTTGCTCTAGTGGAGCAAAGGAGAGAACATGGCTTTGCTGATAAGAAACAAACCATGGGATTGTGTTTAAACAATTCTAAACCACAGAGATGAAAAGGAAGATGTTTAATCAGTCATTCAAAGTTTTCTTTTTTCCTACGTGAAGATAAACTTGGAAACATTTGGGTAATTAACTTTTTTTTTTTCGATTTTCATCATAAACTAATTGAGCAACTTTTACTGAGGACAGTGTTGTCTATAAAGCATGCTGTTAGGTTCCTCGGGGATATGCATTTGTATGGGTTCTGGAAAAGTTTATAGTCTCCTTTACAGTGACGTTCAGCAAGGTAAGAGCCTTTAGGAAGGCACAAGAGGGAAGGAAGAAGGTTGAATAAAGGGCATATCCAAGAAGAGCAGAGGAAAGCTCTGGGGGAGTGGCCTTTGAGATGAGACCTCAAGGACAACAAGGGACAGAGGGGCAGCAGGTATGGGGGGGGGGAGACAGACCAGTAAAGGCAGAAAAGTGAGAAGAAATACACAAGAGTGTTAAGAAACAATTTTTTTGTTATCCTATCAAAAGAGAAAAAAAGCAAAATGAGTGCTATTTTTTCTTAAGATTTTTATTTATTTGAGAATGAGAGAGAGAGAGAGAGAACAAGTCAGGGGGAGGGGTAAAGGGAGAGGGAGAAGCAGACTCCTCACTGAGCAGGGAGCCCAACATGTGGCTCAATCCCAGGACCCCAGGATCATGACCTGAGCCAAAGGCAGACTCTTAACTGACAGAGCCACCCAGGTACCCCATGAGTGCTATTTTCATTTGAAACTAGTAGCTGTAGCAAAATGTTAACTCTGGGCTTTAAGATTATCTTCATGTGTCTTTTATTCATTAAATGTAACTGTGTCTGACACTGTGCTAGGCCTTGGGCATGCTCTGATGAAACAAGACAGACCCAGGCCCTGAGTTCTGGAAGCTCCCTGTCTTGTTGGGGAACCAGCCCAAAGAGGAGCAAGTAAACAAATAATACACATTTACAAATGATGAAAAAATGCAATAAATGAAAGAGATACAGACCCATGGTGAAGACAGATATAAGAGGAGGTCTTACTGTATTTTATATAGTAAGACAAAAGAAGACCTCTCTGAGAGATAACACTTCAGCTCAAACCTGAAGGACAAAAAGCAGCTAGACTTTAGGGAACAGGGAAGTGCGGGGATGGTCCAGACAGCAGAGCCATTGTGCAAAGACCCAGACACAGAAAAAAAAAATGGGTGTGATCCAGGCACTGTCAGAGAAACAATGAAAAGACAAAGTGAGCAAACAGGCAAAGACCAGATCTTGTAGATGCTTACGGGCTGTGACAAGGAGTCGGCATCTTATCCTAAGTGCAAAGCACAACTCTGGATAGGTTCTCAGATGGGAGTGACATGACCTGGCTCACATGTCTCATGGATTATTCCTATGACTAAGTCCTAGAAATCTACAATATCACAAAGTGCCTATAGTCAGTTAAATTGTATCATAGACTTGAAAATTTGCTAAAAGCCTAGATCACAAGAGTTTTCCTATCACAAAAATGATAATAATCATAACAATAATTAAAAGAATGGGAGAACACTTCTGGAGGTGATGGGTATGCTAATGGCATAGATTATGCTAATGAGTTCACAAATGTATAGTTATCTCCAAACTCATCAAGTTGTATACATTAAATATAGACAGCTTTTTGTACGTCAATCATAACCCAATAAAGTGATTTTTTTTTTTTTTAAGAATGGGGAAATGTAAAGTTAATGTATTCTGGGGGGGGGGGGGACCCTCCCTACTGCTATGTGATAAAACGGATTGAAAGACCAGAGTGACAATGAGAAGGTCAAGGCTGTTGGAGGAGCCTTGGGGCCTGAATGGCTGGCTCTAGGGGTGACAGCTTGGTCAACTCCAAATGTATTTTGGGGGTACAGAGCCAGCAGTAGCATAAACTGCTACTTCTCTGCTACCAAAAGTTACTTATCTAAATGCTTATGAGCAAAGAAAGAAAATGAGAAGAGGAAAATGCAGATTTTCATTCTGATATAGTGACCTATGAAAACCTTAACATGAAGAAAAATTGGTGATGAAGCAGCAAAAAATTGTAAGTTTTGTCAAATGATAAACTTTTTGAAGATCTCTATCCCTTCTAATCTCTGCCACCCCCAACCCCATCCCCCACTCCAGGCTGAGCAAAATCAGAGGTGTGCTGATAAAGAGTAGCTTGGGGTGGGGGAAGGGGGCACTCGGGGAGTACGGGAGCCCTGATTTGTAGCATTTGCTGGTTTCTATGGTATAAATATTCACTCTGTGCCTGATTTCAATCTACGAACATGAAGTACCATCACTGAACACAGAGTCGGGAGGAGATGTGTAAAAACACAGCATTATACGGTTTTCCCACCGCATAGCTATGACAGATATGAATAAATTCAAGAGCAGAGGTCATACTAAAATAGAAAATCATGAGGAAATGTTAAGTTTTGAGTATTACCTTGCTTTTAGTATAATTTATTTACATGCACATTTACGTCATTTAATTCTTAATAATGGTCATGTTTAAAAGCAGCTCACAGAATTCCCGGGAATTTAACATTTGGCTCTCACAAGCCTGTGTGCCCTTCTTCAGCACACTACTGATGGTTCCGTGTAGCACAGGATATGGGCTCGTGATGGGAGATCAGTGAGCTTCCCTGGCCTCCCTGAGCTAATGGGAATATCTGTCCTATCATTCCAATTTTAGAAAAGGTCTCCCTTACCAGAATACTCATTAGGAAGTAGTTGCTAAGCATTATCTACATGCTCAATAACAGGGCGCTAGGGACTAAGGGAAAGAAATATCACGTACGAAAAGTTACTGTACACCAGTCACTGTCCTAGATTCTTTATTAACGGAATTAATACCTGCAATAGCCCTACAAGTAGCTCGTATTATTATCCCTGTTTCTGGAGAAATATTGGTGCACAGAGAGTGGGCAGATTGATAATGTAATGATTTGAACCCTCTCTCTAAAGCTAAAGAGGGAACAATGAAGTCAAATCTCTCCTTCAGCAATCCCATGAAGAGCCACGTGAATATGCATCTTTTTCATCTGCAAATACTCAACTTTATGTCCACAGATCAAACTTTCATATCTTGTTCAGGTACTGGAAGTGTTTTTTGTATTTTTAAGGGCCTCCGTGCACTTGAGATAACAGTCTATTTTAATAAGATGAGCCTTTATGGATAAAAAAGAGAATTAAGTTAAGTGATAGTGTTAAAAAAAAAAAAACAATTACTTGACTCAGTTAACATGGTCAATACTTGCATTTTTAATTAGCAGTGACTTATCATACATTTTTATAGCCATTGACTACTTCTCTTCATGCCCCGTTTTGTAAAGATTTAAATTATAAAAATAGTATATACGCCTATTAAAAAATACAAACTGTGTTAGATGGAAAACAAAGAAAGAAAGTAATTTGTACTATCAAATCATCTTTTTAAACTTCAGAATGGAGCTGGGGCCTGGGGGCTTCAGACTAAGAAATGTAAAACCTTCGAGGGCAAACTCACCTTTTAAAACAATTTCTGACCCAACTCTTTAAATCCATTTTAAAACCACAGTACATGTGCCTCTCCAAGGAAAAAAACTGTTTATCCCAGTGCTTGTCACCTTGGTTCCCACCAAAAACAGATTAGCAAAATCATTTCTTTCGCATAAAACTTAATAACGCTGTAAGGCTTCTCAGAATCCTCATGAATATAATAACTCAAATAATATTATTCAAGCCTCTATACGTTTAAAGACAGACTTAATCAGTCTTTTGAGCATTGATTGGTTTTGGATTTCCGTAGTTTTATTTTAATTTTGAGACCCCTCAGTTCCAAGTCTCAAACAACCTAATTAGCTTTCACGACAGACTTCCCCACCTTGGAGGCAAACAGGGTGACAGAGACTCCCCTCAGCGGGCTGAGTTGTTCTGCCTCTCTGGGCCATTTTTAGTCCTTTACTTGACATCTACAGCTCACAATCTTCCCTGCCATTTCCAGAATCCCTTGTTGGAGTTTTCAAGGGCCCAGTTTGCCCAGCGCTGTAATAGAATTCTTCCCCTGGGCATGGAAATATTGCTGGAGCCTCCTTTAATAATTTTAACGGGCTGTGGTACAAAAAGATGTTTATTCCGCATGGGGCAAAGTGCAGGAGGAAACGCCTGTTTAATCGAGCCAGCTGAATTAACTCCACTCTGAATTTAGCATGAGGTAGCTGGTAGTTTAAGGGCTGAAGACAGACTAGGGCCCAAGATGTCAGTTTAGAAAGCAGTGGGGGTATCTTCACACACACACACACACACTGCTCAGAGCCACCTCTACCCGCCCTTTCTGACTGGAAGGAGGAACAGACAGAACAGATCGTGGTGAAAAGGGAAGGCAGAGGGCAGGCGTTGGTCACCATGCACAGAGACACTGGACTCCACCAGGCCTGGCCTCCCCTCCAAGATGGAGCTCACAGCTGAACCTCATTGAGCACCTATACTGTCTCTTGCCAAAAAGCACCAATACTTTGGTCCCCGAATCTTCCTGGGAAAGTCTGTTACTGAACTCCAGAAACAAATCTGGTTGAATGGCTCCTCTGCTTTAGACCCTTTGCTGGGGGTGCCTGGGTGTCTCAGTTGGTTAGGCAACTGCCTTTGGCTCAGGTCATGATCGTGGAGTCCCAGGATTAAGTCCTACATGGGGTTCTTTGCTCAGCAGGGAGTCTGCTTCTCCCTCTGACCCTTCCCCCTCTCATGCTCTCGTGCTCTCTCTCTGTCTCTCTTAAATAAATACATAAAATCTTAAAAAAAAAAAAAAGATCCTTAGCTGGCCCATGATCACCTCTCTAAGAGCCCTCCCCACCCGACCCCAGCAAGACACACATGCCCTTCACCCCCTTGTAGCAGCCATGCAAGCTTCGTTTTTTATGCCTTGGACGTGTCAAACCCTCTCTCACCTGTTTTAAATGGTGACTCTTTCACTTGAAACTGTTCTAGCATGTCCCCCTAGGACATTCAGGTCTCTCTTCAGAGGCCACCTCCTCAGAGATGTCTTTCCTCAAGTTTTCTGCCTCCTTTCATGAGGGAGGAAATGAGAGGAAAAGGGAAGGAGTCAAGAGAAGGGGGTGTAGGTGGGTAAGGAGGGGCTCAGTCCTTCTAAAACCCTGCTGAGAGACTGTGTAGGACAGGCTTCCCAGGAAAGAAATGGGAGTATTTGCCCACCGCCTCCTGTGTCCTCCCTGGTGGAGGACAGCCCAGGGCATTCATCATGGCGTGCAGGCAGGATGCACCTCTGTGGCCAGAGAAGAGTCTCAGGCAAAGTCTCTGGGGAGCAGAGATGGAAGTCCTTGGCATCTGTCAGCAGTGCCAAGACAACAGGAGATGTAGGCAGTGTGGACGACAAACTATTGTGTAATCCTGAGGGGACTAAATAGATACCCAGCATTCCTGAACTATGGTCAGTCTGGGACTTGGACATCTTGGATTTGAGCCCCAGCTCCTGCTCTAACTCACTGTGCACACCTGGGTGGCACCTTCCCTCTCCAGGGCTGATTCTTTGACAGTAAAATGGGGAGATGGATCATAGCAGTGTTTCCAAAGTATGGAATATGGACCACAGGTGGTGTAGAGGGAAGCTTATGTAATAAATGGATGGATATCATCTAGTTTTAAGGATGATGCATTTTTTATCTGACAGGTAACTCTGACTGCTAAAACCAATATCTCCTGAATTCTCAGTAGCTTGATACAGTAAGCACTGATTTTTCAATCAATGGATCTGGACTGGACAGTGAGGGCTGGGGGGAATGGCAGGGAGGGTGAAGGGTGATGGGGACAGGCCTCTGATATATAAGATAATTTAAATATCAAGGCTCCTTCCCTCAACTGACTCTGCCACTTTCAAGGAACCTGGAGTCCTAAACTGTGTTCTTTGCCTATGGCCAGTAGACAAAGAGGGGGGGGATAGATAGCACAGGAGATTTCAGGAACCAGGTCTAGAAATGAATAAATCATTACACTGATTCTGACCATTCTTGATCTAACCAGTCTTGTCCAGAATGTGGCCACATGGTCCCACCTAACTTGGAAAGGTGATCTTTCTATGTGCGCAGGAAAATAGCAAATGAGGCTTGGTGATGCGCACATAGAATGATCACTACCACGGTACATATGTGCCTACAGATACACAGAGATACAGAGATGGATGGGAAAAATACAACAACACACCAGACTTTTGATTTCATGGATATTATTGCTTGCATAGGGGTAGGTGGAAATGTTGATCTAAATGACTGATTTCAAATTAAGTCAAAGAAAGATTGGGTTCATGATAGGGGAGGAGTTATGTAGATGTGGCAAATTACAAATGTAGGATGTGTCTTCCAACTCTACAATTTTATAGAGAATTTGTTCAAGTTTTGTGTGGATAAATGTGAAATGTGAACCTGAGTCATAGATGATTCGACTCATTTCCCTGGGAATTTTAGGAATCAGTTAGCTAATTCTGCAATAATGCTACAAGTCACCCTAAAGTCACAATCACCCTAAAACTCAGTAGCTTAAAATGATAATCATTTTCATTTATCCACCTGTCTGCAGAGGAGGTGGGGTCAGATGATCTCATCTGGGCTCAGTTGGCCTTGGCTGAGGCTGCGGACTGGGTCCAAGTCTGCTCCATACATCTCACATCTTCCTTAGAACTGTAGTTGCCCCAGGATAGAAGCAAAACACATGAGAAGAAACGGTGTCTTGTAAGACCCGGCTTCAGAACTGACATCCCATTGCTTCTACCCACAGGCCCCAAACCAAGTCATGTGCTTGAGCCTCATATCAATGGGGCAGGAAAATACACTCCACTGAAGAACTGGAAAAAATAGTATAATCCACCACAGGTGCCCACAAAGACATCCATAGGAAGAGTGAGAGATCCTGGGGAGAAAAGAAGGGGGGGATGAGAATAAAATTCACAGCCTATTTGCATAATTTTATTCATTACCCAAATTTATTCTGTTATCAGTTCCTCTGATGATGTAGTTTCTTACTGCAGTTAATTGAATGATAAACGCTGAACATATAGAGAGTCAAATTAGACCAAATATAATATGTTCCCTTCCTCTCCTTTCATAAGGTGCTAATAAACAGCTTCCTCAAGGTCTCTGGGAGCCTGACTAAGCCCTTCATGGGGAAAAAAAATCCATTACCTGGTGATGTCTTAATGGGTTTGGACAGCACCCAGTAGGATCTCAAGATCAGCAAGCCAGTGTGGGTTTTTTTCCCCTTATGTAGCAACTCTGTTAGAGAAAAGAACACCGCACAATGTGCTTTGCAGCTCTTCCCATCAGATATTGGAGTCTATTTGTTCACACTCTGAATCTGTACCACCTTGTGACTTACTGTAGATAACAGAATGCAGCAGAAATGATGCCATACAAGTTCCAAAGGCTGAGCTAGCCTTGGAATCTTCTCTCTCGGACCCTGTGACCATTAAAAGAACAAATTCCAGCAGGCTGGCTGAAGTATGAGATACCACATGGAAGAGAGCTGTGTTACCCCTACTGAGGCGACCGTGGAGGGACCAGTCCTCAGCCCACTGATGCATGAGAGCCCCCAGCTTACCAAAAACACCTCAATCAATTCATTGACTGATGAGAAATAATAAATTGTTCTTTTAAGGCACTGAGTTTGGAAGTTGTTAACAATGCAGCAGTATTTACTGATACAGATGGACGGTAGTCAACCCAGTCTTTCCCCCTCCCCAATACCTGATGTTGGACTTGGCCATATGGCTTAATGGAATATAAGTGGATGTGACAGAAAGCTGAGGGTTTAAATGTGCTTATGTGGCAGGGCCAGGACTCTCTTGTTCCTTTGGCTTGAGTCCTGGAATGCAGGCCTGGGGAACAGACTTGAAACTGACTCAAGGGGCACCTGGGTGGCTCAGTTGGTTAAACTTCTGCTTTGGGCTCAGGTTATGATCCCAGGGTCCTGGGATCAAGCCCCACATCAGGCTCCCTGCTTGGCAGGCTCCATGCTTGGCAGGCAGCCTGCTTCTCCTCACCCACTCCTGCTCCCCCTGCTTGTGCTCTCTCTCTCTCTGTCAAATAAATAAAATCTTTAAAAAAGAAAAAAAAAAAAAAAGAGTGCACCTGGGTGGCTCAGCCAATTAAGGCAGCCTGACCTGCCTTTTGCTCAGGTCATGATCTCAGTCCCACATTGGGCTCCCTGCTCAGCGGGGAGTCTGCCTCTCCCTCTGCCTGCTGCTCCCCTGCTTGTACACACACACACACACACTCACTCACTCTCTCTTTCTCTGTCAAATAAATAAAATCTGGAAGAAAGAAAGAAAGAAAGAAAGAAAGAAAGAAAGAGAGAGAGAGAGAGAGAGAAAGAAAGAAAGAAAGAGAAAGAAAGAAAGAAAGAAGAAAGAAAGAAAGAAAGAAAGAAAGAAAGAAAGAAAGAAAGAAAGAAAGAAAGAAAGGAAGAAAGAAAAGGGAGAGAGAGAGGGAGGAAGGAGAAAGGAAGGAAAGAAAGAAAAAGAGAGAGGAAGGAAGGAAGGAAGGAAGGAAGGAAGGAAGGAAGGAAGGAAGGGAGGGAGAAAGAAACTCAGTCAAAACCCATACTCCATCCTGGACCAGCCAAGATCGAAACCACAGCTGACCTGCAGATTTGTCAATGTAAATTAAAATATTTGTTACTAAGTTATTATACTCTAGGATGCCTATTATCTTACTCTATGAAATAGCAAAATCTTTGAAAACATAAAACAATTGTTTATTAGTTATATACTAACTGTACAGTACTAGGAAATGTTACAAGACAAAGAATCCTATTATGAATACTTTTTGTAAAACGCAGTTCACGGAGCAACATCTTTAATTATACTGACTTTTGAATTTAGATTTCGTTTTTTTTAAGTGTATTTATTTATTTTTTAGTCATCTCTACACCCAGTGTGGGGCTTGAACTCATGATCCTGAGATCAAGAATTGCATGGTCTTCCAACTGAGCCAGCGAGGTGCTCCTGAATTCAGATTTCTTATATTCAGTGCTGGATTAAATTGAAATTTACATGAAGTCTAAAGAAGGGTTCTAGTCCTAATTCCACCAACTGATTTATTATTACTCTTTGGCAAATCTGAGCACTACTAGCATTATCTGAAAAATGCTGTCCTTTGTCTAGCTTATGATAGTACTGTAATAGAAAAGAGATCCTAGGTTTTTACAAAATAATATGCTCTTTAGTTCAAAATAGCATTTTTTAAGAGCATATAAGATTATACTGAGGAATTTATAAGAAATCTAGTCAAAACCTCTTCTAAGCTGTATCTACAGACTATTTTTTTATTCTTATTTTTACTTATTAGGGTAACTTACAGAGTGCACAAATATGAAACATACAGCTCAAGTAATTTTTACATATTAATGTCGTATGCAATTATCAGACCAAAATACAGACCACCTCCAGTATGCTGGTGTTCTCCTCATGCCCCATCCCCGTCTACACCCCATCCAAGGCACGATTCTGACATCCCAGACCCTTGGATTTGTTGTACCTCTTCTTGAGTTTCATATGAATAGAATCATAGAGAATGTGCTCTTTGGTATCTATTTTTCCATTAAACATTATGTCTGTGAAAAGTATCTGTATTGTTATATACAGCAGGCAGCCATCAGCTCTTTTCCATTGATGATTAATATTCCATTGTGTGCCTATTTCAAATACTGTTTACCCATTCTAAAACTGATAGACATTTGGATTGTTTCCAGCTGTGGACTATTAGGAATAAGGCTGCTATGCATATCCTCACACACATGTTTTTCTGTGATTCTGTTGCATGTATCTTTCTTAGTGAAATTTTAAGTAGTATTTCTGTGATATAAGGATTCAAGAATAAAGGTTGGCTGAGTGCATTCTGATAGATTCATACAAGATAATATGCTGCAGTCATTAAAAGTTTTCATTTAGATGAGTTTTAATGGACATATTAAACATGGTTTCAATTATGTCTCCAAACTACATAAAAGCATCTAAATAGGTATATAGGCTATGTGTATGTGCATGTACATATATTTGTATGTGTTTGGTGTGTATGTGCTTGTATAAACAGGAAAGAACTGTATCAGAAGGCAAACAGTGATCTTTAGGTGATAGAAGTGTATATAATTAATTTTCCTTTTTTATAATTTTCCACATTTTCAACAGTGAAAATATATGACTCTTCAAATTACAAAAGTGCTTAATAAAAAATTAAAAGTAACAAATCTACTCATTAGTAAAATCTTAGAATACAAATCTTATATTACATTTTTTGCAATGCTTTCAAAAAATTTATTATATTTACTTAACCTAAATGATGTATAAAATCTTACCCCTACCACAACTGCTAATGAGTTGGGATTGGTATGGTCAGGCCAAGCCAACATCCTCCTATGTGATTCTGCTTAAACTATCCCATGAATCCAGCTTCTCATTAATATTATTATCCAATTGTATAATAACCAGGAAAAGCAACCATTCTAACACAAGAGAGAAAGAAGAGCAAGGAGAGGGCAATATCTTAGGGCTTCATTGATATACTAGAAGTACCAGATGAATCTCAATAAATAAACCATTATAAAGTGCCTAGAAAATTAATATTGTAATTTATCATGTTGTAATTGTGCATTATGTTGCAGAAATGAACTCTTTTATAATGACATATAGGTTTACTATATTTCAAAATATGACCTAATATTTATTTTTTGACTTACAGTAAATATTTTTTATTTTAAATATTACCTTCTAAGAATGTAAATGTCTTATTCAGCAAGATCTTCATGACCTCAATTAAACCACATTCTCTCTCTCTTTATGTAATTTGGCACAAGAAATCACGTGAAAAATCTCAACCAAAGAAAGGAATCTGAGAAACAGAAAATCCTTCAGCTCCAAATATTTCCTTTTAAAATCTCTCTAGTCCAGGAGTTAGCAAATTACAGCCAGGCTGGTCTACTGTCTCTTTTTTTGTATGGTCCCTGAACTAAGAATGGTTTTTACATTTTTAAACAGGTATACTTTAAATTATTTTAAAATATTAGTGTATTTTAAAATATAGTATATATGTAATGTCCTTAATTTTTCTTCTTGTCCCACAAAGCTGAAAAATGTTTACTATCCAGCCCTTTATAGAAAAATGTATTGATACCTGCTCTTTCTAGCCCATCTGTGACACCATAAGCTTTTGTTAACATACTACTGAAAACAAGTGGTATTTTGGCAGAGATAATTCTTTGTGAAAACAGCACTAAATCCTCAACATACCCATTTTATTTTCCTTTTACACTAGGAGTTCTCTATTTACCAGCTGTTTTGCAGTTGGGTAGGGCCCTGACTGAGCTCTGGCCAATGGCTTTCTGAGCAAAGTTCCATATAAATTTTTTCTCTTCTCTTGTCACTGGACAAAGGTTCTAGAAGATGCATAGCCACTAAACAGAAGGTGTCTGACCCCCCTTACTCAAAGGAAGTTTGCTCTTTAATACCAAAGTGTTGTGGTTTAAGTAAGCAATCACTTTTTTGTGTTTAGTCACTGAGCTTCAGGGAAGGGAGTGTTTGTTATAGGAGCTGATGTTACTTGTCCTGACTAATACATCTATAGGAAATTTTTCAATATTGTTGTGCCAGATATCACCATCGCATATTGTTTACTCACACACACACACACACATACACACAAAAGTGTGAGAACAGTTTATCCTTCAGGCTTTGTGAGTAATTAAAACATCCCTTTAAAGTATTATTTGGTTTTCACATCCCCAACAAATAAAATCTTTATTCCAAAACACTACTTTCTGTTCATCACTCATGGATAAAACAACTACAGTTTCAGAACTAAGTTAGACACCAGGTAAATAAAGGAAAATCCCGACCTTTGTAAAATAACAGTCATCCCAAATTTGAGCTCCAAAAATATATAAACAAGCTCTTTCATGCTTATTCTTCCAAGGAGCTATTTCTCATCTAACTTTCATCATCCTGTTTAGAATTTACCAAACGAGAATCTTCAGATTTCAGTTTAGACACATCTGGCTCACAAATGAGGCACCACACCCCCAAATATTGTGAAATCCTTGCCATAAGCCTTGGTGATGAGATCTTGTGTTTATTAGTAAAGATGTGAGAAGCAGTCGGTCTTAAAGCTGTTTTGCGTGGAGACATCTCTGATGTGGCATCTTAAAGCTGTCAGTTTGCTCTTTCTCTGCTGAGGACCAGCTGTCTCATTCCTTTATAAATGCAAATTTACCAGTTTTAGCTTTCTTTCAGGTATAACTTCACCAGGGGCTGTTGAAAAGATTATTTCCAAAACTCCTCAGTTGTTTAAAAAAGAAAAAAAAGAGAGAGGATATTTCTAGCCTGTTGGTATTTTTCTTCATATGACTGAGCTCTTTTTAACCTCTCTAGGTATATTTAGATTCTTTGCATTTGAAAAAACATGTGACACAAAGTTAATGTATTTATTATTTTTAAATCACTGAAATCAGTTGTGAGTAATAAAAATGTATTTCGCTTTTGTCTTACACCAGGTGTTGCTTGCTTCGCCCCTCCCCCCAAAAGAGATTGAAGTGAAAGGTTTAAAAATGAATTGATAATGACTTCTGATTAGCCCAAACAAAAAAATAACTGATTCATACAAGAAAGTCACCCTCTAATATGTTCACAGCCCACTGCCCGGTAGGGACTGGACAAGGCTGACAAACAACTTAGAATAAAATGGCATAGGTTCCTGGGAGATCAGATAAATTTGTGTGTTTTCTCTCTTTCCACATTAAAAAAAAAAAAATAGAACCCACCAACATATCCTCAGTCAAGAATTCTTCTCACTTAACCTCACAAAAATGTTTCGAGATCTTTGCATCTTGGAAGAGATTCCCAAACAACTGGGCAAATGGGCTTCATGGGCTTCATGGGCCCTGTGGTGTGATGCGCTAAGAACACACCATCCAGGTAAGTTTTCCTGCATAATCTGAAATTAATCTTGGAAAACCAATCAGGCAAGTATAAACTGAAGGTCATTTGGCAAAGTCAATTGGCCTAGGCTTTTTAAATGTGTTAATGACCCGAAAGACCAAAAGGAAAGGGGGCTGGGAACTGTTCAAGACAGACTTAAAGAGACATGACAATGACAATGAAATGCAGTGAGCAATTCTCACCTGAATCCTGGATCCAAAAAAAAAAAAAAAAAAAGCCTATAAATGATATGGTAGGGACAGTAAGAAAATGTTGAATAAGAATTGCAAATTAGATAAGACGATTGTATCAGCAATAAATGTCCTAAGCAAAATTATACTGTGATGATGTAGCAGAATCTCTTCATCTTTAGGAGATATATGCTGACATATTTAGGGTGAAGGATTATATCTGACAGCTTTTCCATACTACAAAACTGCCACACAACAGCAACTATTTATTTAGCTCATTATTCTGTTTAGGTTGGGCTCAACTGCATGCTTCCTGTTATCTACATTGGGTCCCCTTATGTGTGTGTGTGATCAGTGACAGGTCAGTTACGTGGCTCTGCTTCTGAGGATACACTGGGTGTTGGGTGGGGTGACTAGGACCCTGTCTCTTTTCCTCCAGCAACCTAATCCTGATTTTTTCACATGGCAGTGACAAAGCTCCGAGACAGACACCAAGAGAGAGGAAGCACATGAGTCTTCTTGAGGTCCAACCAGAGACCTAGCACAACCCCTGTCACCACCCCACCACCCCCTTCCCCCCCAACACCCCCAGTAGCTGCATTTTGTTAGTCAAAGCCAATCACAGGGCCAGCATGGTGGAGGGAAGATGTCTCCACATTGTGATGGGAGAAGCTACAAAGTCGTATTGTGAAGGGCCTGGGTACAGTGAAGGAAAAACTGATCATCTGTGCAATTTACCACATGGATGTCTGGTGTTCATTCAATTATACATGTAAACTTTTCTAGATGTTTGAAATTTTTCAAAATAAAAAGTTGAGGAGAGGGATAGAAGATAGCACAAGAAGCCAGATCCCAAAGAAAATATGCTGTAAAATTCAATTTGTATTAATGTTTCAAAGGGAATTCAAATATATGGTGATAGAAGTCAGAACACTGGTAACACTTGGGTAATCAGCCTCTGGGGTGCTGGTAATCAACTGTTTCTTGATCGGGGTAGTAATAATTCCCCTGAGCTATACACTTAGGATATGTACTCTCTTCTATGTGTATGTCATACTTCCATTTTTAAAAGTTTCCTTTGAAAAACAGAACATTGGTCTTAGGGCCGTGGAACCTAATACTGCCACCAAGTCTCTTTGCAGTATTGACAATGTCTATTTAATTCTCTGGACCTCAGTTTCCTCATCTAGAAAAAGAAGCTGGATACTGAATTCTGAGCTCCCCTTCCAACATCCAGACTCTGAGATTCAACTCTGAGTGAATAGTTCACTCACTTCCTGCTCAGAAATTGTCAGAAGTTTAAATATATATATTTATATTATTTAATTTTTATTTATTTAATATATATTTATTTAATTTATATATATTATATATAAATTTAATATATATTAAATAAATATTTATATATTATATGATAATATATTTAATAATTTAATATATTAATTTTTAT
>NW_022631010.1:15433598-15487676 GCF_010015895.1 Lontra canadensis
ATAAATTTAATATATTTATTTAAATAAACATTTATTTAATATTTTTCATTATTAAATATATTATTATACATAATATATAATATTATATATATAATGTATATATTAAATATAAACACTAAATATACACCACACACACACACACACACACCTCCTTATAATAATGAAGCCCTTTTCTCTTCCAGGTATAGCATGTCCCTGAGATTTTATTTTACCTCCCAGAATTTGCGCAGAAATAATTATAGCAAAGCAAAGGCAATAAACAGGTCTTTTTAAAACACAGATGAGAGCTACAAGGGCTCACTATTTTGCGGAAGATGTCAGTGGGCAGGCAGGACCTCATACTTTAATAGCACACTAGAAATGAAGTAAAGGACTGACCCTGCCACATAAGGAAGAACCATCATAAACCTTTTCAAAAAGCCAATCCAATCTCCCCACTGCTCTAGCTCATGCCTGGGAAGGACAGCCCTCACTCGGGAATGCAGTTTCTGGGCTTCCTCAAAAGGTCATGCACTCAGTAGTCTCAGGTTCTTTGTACATTTAGGGGCTCTTGGGGTGAAGTAGAGAGCGCCACAAGAATACCCTCAGTCTTCACATGTTTTGCATGCGTGTGTGTGTTGGAGCATCAGGAAGCAGAATGTCACCAGAGGTCCAGGTGTCCCATAAGCCTAGCTGTTGCTTCAGGGAGTGGAGGCCCTGGGGGTCCCTCTAAGCCTCTGAGGGTGGTAATTTTCTCACTTTTGAGCACTGTGACCCCTTGATAGTTCAAAGGACTCTAATGGAACAACACTTTGCGCTTTTTGTTTGTTTGTGTTTCCTTGAGGGCTTAGGGTTTACCTCCGAGCCTTTCAGCTAGTTACAAGTTTCAGCAGTTTTCCAAAAGTTACATCCATTGAACAAATATTTATCTAGCATCTCTGATGTAAATTGGGAAGTGAGTGACACAGAGAAGCTCTCTGCCCTCATGGACATAATATGGTGTCCTTCATCTAAGAGAGAGAGAGACCTGGGACTACTCACCTTGCCCTGCTGTGGAAGTGATCGTTGAACTTCACAACATCCCTAGAGCAGCCATCCTCAGCTCCAAATTACAGACGAGGGAAACAGACTCAGGGAAGTATAATAACTTACCCAAGAGGTTACACGGCTGGTTAGTAGAATCCATCTGCCCCCACCTTGCTGTGATTCCTTCATCTATAGCACCTGAGAGGAGGTGGTGAGATGTGCCAATCTCTCATAACAGGGATTGGCAAACCAAGTCATGTGGTTCAGCTGTCTGTTGTGTGCACCAAGTTTCACGAAAACACAGCCACACCCATTTGTTCACGGACTTTCTTTGGCTGCTCTCCTACTACAACAGGAGGTTTGAGTAGTTGCAACAGAAACCATATAGCCCACAAAGTTTGTTATCTAGCCCTTGAAAGGAATGATTTGTCCCCCACCCCTTTATTAGTGAAGGCAGTAAAAACTCCTATAACAAACCCCCAAATTTTAGTGGTTTAACACATTTTTTCAAGTTTATTTTTCAGTCACATAAAAGCCCAGCCGGGGTGTTCTGGGCATTGTCAGGGGTGGGCTAAGGGCTCTGCTCCAGGGATCCAGGCTGATCATTATTCTAAGATCATCCTGGGCAGACACATTCAGTCAGCAGGCCAGGAAAAAGAGAAAGGATCATGCATAGGAGACTTCTATGGGCTAAACATGGAAGAGGCACACATCACTTCCACATTCTATTGGCCAGAATTCAGTCATGTGACTGAATCTGAGTCCAGAGGATAGTGGGAAATGTAGTCTACTGGTATATCTGAAAAGAAACAATTTTGGTGAACACCTATTAGCTTCCACTGCAATCCCTAAATGCTAATCATTCTTACGCCCAGTAAGTCTCTGGTTTTGACTTCTCTCAGTATGCATGTGTTTCATTTCTTTTTAATTGAGCCCTTACCTTTCTGAGCTACAAACTGAAAGATGTAAAGTGCCAGTGAAATGATACGATGTCATGGATTTGCTTCAGAATAATCTGAGAGGGAGGAAGTACATGAAAATATAAAATGAAATAAGATTAGCCATGAGTTTTGTTGAAGTGGAGTTCTGGGTATGCAAGGATTCATTGTATCATTCTCTTTACTCTTGTATATATTTAAATTTTTCCCTAAGAAAAACATTCTTTTTAAGATTACTAATACAAGGGGCGCCTGAGTGGCTCAGTCGTTAAGTGTCTGCCTTCGGCTCTGGTCATGATCCCAGGGTTCTGGGATCGAGCCCCAAATCGGGTTGCCTGCTCTGTGGGAAGCCTGCATCTCCCGTTCCCACTCCCCCCAGCTTGTGTTCCCTCTCTCGCTGTCTCTCTCTCTGATCTAAATAAATAGATCTTTAAAAAAAAATTACTAATACAACTCTTTGCTGTCTTGCAACAGTTTTCAGTAAGAAAAAAAAAGGAACAATAAAATCCTGTCACAATAGACCACAAGATTCTCTTCAACAATATTTGCAAGGTGTTCTGGCTTGTTGTTGATTTCTCTTATTTTCTCCAAATATTCCAGTCAAATAAGCTTGTCTGCAAAAGAAACAGACCAAGAATACAAGATGAAATCTATGAGAAAGTAGTATAATCAAAAGACAGAAGAGTTCATATTTATAGGTAAGCCCCCTATAGCAGGAATACTTTAAGGAGAGCGAACTTATTAAGTAAGGTCTATATAAAGACCACATTTATTACAGTCATTAAATGAACACTGGTGGAGAAACTACTCCATGCAAAGCATTATGCTCAGGTCTAGAAAGATAATGATGATGAGACAGATGTCCTTGTCTTGCAGCTAATACAAGCTGCTATAGCAAACATCCCTGAGTCGCAATGGTTTTGAACAACAAAGTTTTATTTCTCATTATGCATAGTTAAATGCAGACACCTTTGGTCCCATACCTCCCTTTTGAGCAGTAACTCAGAGATTTGGGCTCCTTTCACCTAGAGTCCTTTTTTTATGTAGAAAGGAAAAATAGAGTGTGTATAGACATTCTAGGGCCAGACCTGGAAATACCAGAGCTCTTCACAGCCCACCTGGACCCAATGTTGCTTGAACATGTTCTCTGTGAACCCAGAAAGAAAACCGTATGCTGGAAGTGGGGAGGGAACATGTGCTCTGAAATGTTCTACCACAGATGGTGATCCAGGTCTGGTGAGAAAGCAGATATGCAAACAGACACATTCTACTAGGGCAAAGTAGATCAATAATAAAGGTATCGGGTATCTCGGTCGATTAAGCAGCCAAATCCTGATTTCGGCTCAGGTCATGATCTCAGGGTTGTGAGATGAGGCCGGGAGTTGGGCTCATGTTCAGCGCAGTCTGCTTCAGATTCTCTCTCCCTCTCCATCTGCCCCTCCCCCCACTCACACTCTCACGCTCTCTCTCAAATAAAGAAAATCTATTATAATAGTAATAATGATAATAACAACAAGGTATGAATAAATTGTTCTGAGAACTCTGAAAAAGGAGGTAGGATTTTTTAAAACTTTCATTAGCAATTGGTCCAATTCCATAAATGTGCTTGCAACCAAATTTGTTTTGGCTATTAAATTTGTAATTCCTTTTCCACAAAAATTACAATCCAGTTTTCCCTAGCCCCTAAAATGCAGCCTGGCTTGGCAACTTTAGTCACAGAGTATGGACTTTCATCAATACTGGTTATGTGCCATTACTAGAACATAAACTCACCTGGAATTTGGATCTCACAGCGTGAAAGGATTTTAATAGGATTCATTCATACATTTGTTCAACATTTTATAAAGACTTCTGTCCCCAAAATTCAATTTACAATTTTTACAACATTTCACAAAGGCTTTGATCTCCAACTTGCCCTTTACAAATTTACAAGAATGTACACTCACTGCAAGGATTTCTTTCCAGAATTTTTTTAAAAGTTATTTTTCCTTAGGATCCAAAAATGTTAATTTTAGATGAGAGGAGAGGCAATTGAGGCTCACATGTGGGGACTGTATGTGATGGAAATACAGGACACAGCAGCCTGGATTCTAATTTAGACCAGCCTGCCTCAGGCAATAGGAAAGTCATTTGTCCCTGTGTGCCCACATCATATAATCTGGCACAACTGGGGTTTAGAGCCAGGCTTAAACTCTCTCTGCCTTCAGGATTCTAGTTTGCCATCTTAATTTATATATTTCATCATTGTGCTGATTCTCCCGCCCTCCACCCCTTTCCAAGTGACTCTAATTAGAAAACACACAGGAGGATCCTTGTGCGGTCTGAAAACTGCTGGGATCCCCTCTTTGATCTCCCATCTGAACTGCGGACGGTCTATTGTTTCAAATTCTCCCCCAGCGCTCTCATTGACAATTATTTGACATTTCAGAGCCCAGAGATTTCAATGAGATGCCTGACAGGACTGGCCGCCTAAAAATCCAAAGCAAGCACTCCCTCCAAACATCTCCCCTTTCTCCACGCTGCAACCCTTCCCCAAAGTACTGAAAAGGGAAAGATACCGCGTGCTTTATTAAAAAAGCTGCCAATTCATTAATAAAATGCTAGGGCTGGTTAGAATTTTAAAAATGCTCACAGCATCTCCTAAGCGGCAACTAGCCTCAGCCCTTCCTTCCCCGGACACAGATTAAAACGCAACCATTACACCCTATCTTGACCACTGCTATTTAAATTCTGCAAAATGTCACGGTGACCTGAGGAACTTTTGGACTGATGAAGGGTTTCTTGTCTTAATTTGGGTAAGATTCCGCTGACGTGCCTTGCGTAAAGATGTGAAGTCGGAAGGTAGTTGACTTTAGAATCTTAAGTTTGTAGGGCGGAGAGAAAGGCAGAAACAGGACTCGGGGCGTGCAGGCGAAAAAAGTTTATTTAATTTTGGTCACCTAAGCTAGACTCGGGAAGATCAGCCCCAGGGCACCGGAGTCTCAGAAGCCAGGTAGGTTTGGAAATTTGCGAAACCGAGGTGTGCGAATGCCTAGGCGGAGGGCTCCGCACACTGGGAGGGACCGGCTGGGCGGGCACAGGGAAGGAGGGAAGGAGGAAACCCGGTAGGAGGCGGGGGAAGCGCAGTATAAAAGGCCCCAGCCGTGCATTGCGCTCTCCACTCTGAGCCACTCGGGAAGGCGGGAGCCAGACCGTGATCGAAAGGGAGGGAAAAGCGCGCTGCCACTGCGGTTATCCGAGCCTGCCACCGGACCCACTTCGATCTCGCATCCGAGGCTAGGACTCCGCGCCCTCTGCTCAACCCCGGAGCCCTTCCACTCGCCCAAGGCCCCCAGCAAGGCATGAGCGGCGCGCGGGAGCCCGAGGCTGCAGCGCGGTCATGAGGCGGTGGCCCAGGAGCGGCGGCTGTGCGACGGCAGCCCCTAGGTCCCCTCCGGGAGCAGCGCCTCCGGGATGAGCCCCTCGACGCGCGACTGCCTGAGCTGAGATCGACCCCCCCTAGTGCCCCAACTACGTCCTGCGCGCCTGAGCCGCGGGCTCCCGGCTCCAGAAGCTTCCAGCCGAGCCACCTGCGCGCTCGACCGGACCCACACCCACGCCTCACTTCCCAAGCTCTACCCGGCGCCGCAGGCGCGTGAACAGAGCTGCTCAGGGAGTTGCGGCCCCCAGTCCAGGACCAAGTGTCAAGACCCTTCTGGAACGACACTTTATTATTCCCCTCGTACACACGCACGGCCGTTTCGGCAAGAGGCGCACAGTGGCAGACACCTGGCTTGTCCTTCACCCTCTTGGTTCTCCATCACCACAACTCCTAACTCCACTTTGTCAATAAAGATTTCCAAACTCGCCCAGGCACCCCACCCACCCACAGCCCAGAGCCTCAGTACGCACAAGGTCTGCCCTCGCCCGCTACAGCGACATCGGCAGCAGTGCGCGCACTTGGCGCAGCCCGGCAGGCGGACGCCAACCCCGGAGGGGCGCCCGGGTCACCTCCAAACAGTGACAGCCCCTGTGCACGCGGGGCTCCCATCTGGAGTCGGCTCACCCTAGGACTCGGCGGCTGGGCGGCGCGGCCCGCGGCCCGAAGGAGCGCGGGGAGGAGGGGAGGTGGCTCGTCGGGTGAGTGGCTCCGGGCTGCAAGGGCGGGGGAGCCAAGCGTGGAGGTAACTCCGGGCCGCCACTGAAGCCCTCCTCCTCATTCTCCTCCTCCTCCTCCTTCTCCTCCTCCTCCTCCTCCCCGCGCTCCTCTGGCGGCCGCTCCCGCTCCAGCTGCGGCGCCGCGGCCACATCTGGGGCGCCCATGTGCGCTCGGGGGCTCGGCTGCGCCCGCCCCGCCGCCGCCCCCGCTGCACCCGCTGCCCCCTGCCCGCAGGGTGGTCCCCGGCCCGGCCCGGGTCCCGGGCTGCCCCCAGTCCCAGCCGCCGCCGCCGCCGCCGGGGAGCGCCGGGGTTTGCTCCGCAGCCGGCTTGGACGGCCCCGGCCCCGCGGTGGCTCCGCCGTGGTGCGGCGGCGGCGGCGGCGGCGGCGGTGGCGGTGGCGGTGGCTCCTGCTCCCCCGGCCCGGCGCGCCCCGCTGAGCCCAGCGCCAGCCCCGCGGGCCCGGGGAGCGGGGCCCCGGTAGGGGCCGAGGCGGGAGCCGCGCTGCCGGGCTCCCGGGCTCCAACTCCTCCTCCCCCGGCGCCGCCGCCGCCGCCGCCGCCCGCCGCGCCGGGTCCTAAAGCCGCGCGCCTCAAGAGGATGGTGCGCCTGGCGGCGGAGCTGCTGCTGCTGCTGGGGCTGCTGCTGCTCACGCTGCACATCACGGTGCTGCGCGGTTCGGGAGCCGCCGACGGGCCGGACGCGGCCGCGGGCAACGCCAGCCGGACCCAGCTGCAGGTGAGTGCGCCGCCAGAGAGGGGCGCGCGTGGCTGCGGGGCCCCGGGTGGCGGGGTGCTGAATTAGCACCCGCTGCATGCCTGGAGGCGGGTCCCCCGCCTCACCAAAGAGCAAATGTTTGGGCAGCAGCCGGGCGGTGGCAACCTGTCTTAGGCAGAGGCCGAGCGGGGGTAAGTGCCTGGAGGCTGAACCTTGCGTTGAGGTCTGGCAGACGCTCTCCTTCAGGTCTGTCACAGGTCGGGCACCGGGGGTGGGGGGGGGCGGGCGAGGCTTGGGATGCGCAGAGGAGGTGTGGAGTGTGTGTGTGTTGGCCTTAGGGTGCTGCCAGTCTCTGGTTGCCCTTTAGAGGCTGAGTAATGTTACTCTGGGGGAGAGGGGACGACAGGGTTGGAGAGGCTTTAAGGGTAATATCCGCAACCTAGGTATGAGAGGGAAGAACCTCCGTGAGTCCGCCCTTTGGGAAAGTAACGCCAAAGATCAGGAAATAATTTCCCGAAGAGAATGGCCAGACACTCTCTGTCCACCCAGGCAGTCCACGTGCCTCCCGTGTATGTCCCCAGCCTTTCAGAGGGCGCGGAGTCAAGCCACCTGTCGTGCTTGGGGCCGGGTCACCTGGGGTTTTAAACGTCTAGTAAAGCCTTCCAGCGTTCTGCTCCTGTTGAGGGTCGCTTTAGGAACGGGATTCTGATGATCCGTTCAGCTCCAAGGAGGGGCGACGGTGGAGGAGGTGAGGGTCGCCTTTAGGGAGGGGATAAGGGGCTTCAGACACAAGGTCAATTATCGCTTCCGAATGAAGGATTGCTCAGGTAGGAATTTCCTGCCGCTGTCTTGGAAGACGCTTTTCCTTGAGTCTAAGGGTGTTAGTAGCTGTCAACTTGGAGCATGGGTAGAAGTCAAAAAGGATTTTCCTAGGAAGCAGTGGGAATTTTCTGACTCCTAAAATCTCTTCCTCAAACCAGCCTCTCTAAAACTCTTTACTCGGCAATGTCCAGATAAGTATTATTCATTGTTCCCAAGGTGCTTTACAATCATTGCCCCAACTAATTCCTTTTTTTTTTTTTACATTTTGTGTAATTTTTGTGAAGAGTTCTGTTAAAGAGAACTTTATAGTTCTCTTTAAATAATTCCATAGTGCTTACTGTGTGCCACTGCATTAAGCGCTTTACAGAATTTCATTGATTTAACGAAGTTCTATACTGTTAATATGCCCCCTTTATAGATGCAAAAACTGAGGCACAAAATTTGGGACATTTCTGAAAAATGTCAATTCCCGTGGGCCAACAGGTACAATGACAGGCTGATAGGATTCCTCTGGGGAAACTGAAGGGAAGATACTCCCATTCTTTAGACTATGGTACATCTAGCAGTCTAACACTGTAGACATCATTCTTAATATCTTCAAGATTTCTGGAAGTCATATTTTATATATGATGCTTTCTTTCCTCATGGGCTCATGAAAAGCTGTAAAAATGGTGTTCTATGGAAAAGTAAATTTGGCAGATTTCTTTATGAGGTGTTTGCTATCATTAGAATAACCTGGGGTTGGCCTTTTCTGCCTGAACAGTAAGGTAATGAGAGAAGCAGCTGGTGGAAGTGGCAACTGCAAAGGGGAAGTGGATTAAATTCTCAAAAGGGCCTTTGGCTGAAGAACTTCCCCAAGAGGGCAAAAGAAATGGGGGATCTAGAAGGAGTAATGGTCCTAGGAATATCTTGGGTCCCAAGGAGCTGCTAATCCCCCAGTTTCAGCTTATCTTGTAATACTGTTTGGTTATTTGGTCTACTCTATGCACTAATCCAGGCAGAATGATGAGTTTAACAGTTTGGTTCATAACTTTATTCTCTTTTGTAATTTGTTATTATAAAAGTTTTATATTCTTCCTGACTAAAGTTATTTCTTTGGCTCTCCAAAGATATTACGATTCAAATGGAGAAAGAGAGTATGTTCCGCCAAGTGAGAAGGTCTGCAAAAGACATTTATTAGTATGTTGTTTTCAGCCCCAGAAATGGAATTCACTACTAGCAGGTGCATCTAAAAACAAAACTGGGGACACTATATTCTTCCTGTTTATTGGGCATTTTTAATCCATCTTAAGTTCCATTTGAGTTTGTTGGCTCTGGGATATTTTATTTAATTTTTATTTTATTTTATTTTGGCTCTGTGATATTTTAAGTTGCTAAACTCATTCTTCATAACCTGGAAGTTAACCAATCCTTATACTACCTTATTTTTTTTGTTATTATCGCTTAAAATATTCTAAAATACAAGGTTGCAGTTAGAAATGCACAATGGTTAGTTTATTTACCCAACAGTAGGGTATTTGGGATCTTTTAAAAAAGAGATACTCCCTTACTTAAGATCTGGTGGTTTGGACATATCAAGGACACCCAATAAAATAGTAGTAAGAATAACAACAATAATAGCTAAGGTTTCTCAAGTGTCTTTTATGTGTCAGGCACTGTTCTTAACACTTTATGTATATCAACAAAAGTCTTGTGAATCAGGCACTATCGCTATCCTAGATTCAAATGAAAACATTGATGTTAGGTAACTTGTCCAAGGGTGCACAGCTAGAAGCTGCTTAATTTGTTTTTGTTACTTTATAGTGAAAAATCTTTGAAGGTATTTGTATTCCAAGTTCTTAGCAAAGTCTTCATGCTGGCTGTAAGACAGAGAAAGCCTTTTAACAATTTAAATTTTCAAACACATCTTGACAGTCTTATTGTGTTAAATAGGAATATACATATTTATATATATACACATACATTGATAACATTATATATACATAGACACACATATATATAAACATGATCTAACACTATTTGGGGGGTAGTTTCAACATACTAGAGGATACATTTTTTTTTAGCTCTGTGACTTATCCCCATACTGTAGGTACACTGTTAGGAAGTGGCAGTAAAATGCTTTGAGCATGCAATAATGTGGCTCATGAAAACAATGTCAGTCTGCGTACTGCTTTCAGTATTTTAAAATATCTTATAAGAAATTGTCCAGTTGTCTGCAACAGCTGCATAAAAATGCACAAAAAACTTTAACTTTTTTCACTTTTGAATAAAATCTTATCTCCTCATTGAAATGAGTGTCTCATGTTAATCAGAAACTCAGATTAGTTCTTTCATGTCTTTAATTGATAATAGTAATAAAATAATTACATATAATGAAAGCAGTCTGGAAGATAGAGCATTCTAAAATATAGAATCCACAGCAATAATAATTATTATTATACCTCTTTTACTTGAAATTCAGATGGCCGCCTCTCTACTAATCTCAGTCAGATTTAAAACCATGAATTTCTAGGGGCGCCTGGGTGGCTCAGTGAGTTAAGCCTCTGCCTTTAGCTTAGGTCGTGATCTCAGGGTCCTGGGATCAAGCCCCATATCGGGCTCTCTGCTCAGCAGGGAGCCTGCCTCCCCCTCTCTCTCTGCCTGCCTCTCTGCCTACTTGTGATCTCTGTCTGTCAAATAAATAAACAAAATCTTAAAAAAAAAAGAAAACCATGAATTTCTACCAATTTTAAATAATAAAGCTAGAATTTATTAAGACAGTGAGATAGAAGCAAGTATTAAAAACCACAAAATGGATATTTTTATAATACCATTATGGCAAACCAAGCTCTGAAATGTAACTAAATGTCTTTGTTCTCTGTCTCCTAACTACCATCTTTAAGAACTTTCTTCCTTTATCCCTCTACTTGCCTTCAATAAAACAGCTTAGCTTCTCACTGCTTTTTTTTTTTTTTTAAGATTTTATTTATTTATTTGACAGAGATCACAAGTAGGCAGAGAGGCAGGCAGAGAGAGGGGGAGAAGCAGGCTCTCTGCTTCCCTGGCCCGAGCCAAAGACAGAGGCTTTAACACACTGAGGCACCCAGGCGCCCCTATACTCACTGCTTCTGATGCAAGAGGTCACCTGAGCTATTTATAGCAGTAGAAGCAAAAGGAACATTTATTTGTACTTAATACAAGTAAGTTTCCTTGCAATGGTTCTGTAGGATTGACAGTTTTTCTATAGCCTTTTCATAGATGAGGAAATTGAGGCCTAGAGAGATTTGTGTAACTTGCCCAAGGCCACGCCGCTGTGGTGAGCAGCGCCAGGATTCAGACGCAGGCAGGTGGATTGTGGAGCCCAAGTTCCTTTTCCAGTTCCTCAGCAGGACTCCCAGCTCTGATTCAGATCAACAAGCATTGTCTTTCTTGTTTTGTGACTTGCCTGCCCATATTCCAACCATGTTATTTGCTCTTATCCCTGGAATTCTTTATAAACTATGGATGACTGTCCCACTTAGCTATTATACATAACAAACCACCCCAATGTTTAATAGCTAAAAACGAGCATTATTTTATTAGTTCATCAGTTTGTGTGTCAGCAACTTGCTCTGGGCTCAGCAGGGTAGTTCTACTGAACTCACCCAGAATTATAGCTGTGGCTGTAGCCTTGTGTTGGCTTGACATGAGCTTGATAGTCCCAGATGATGTCACTCATATGTCTGATGGTTGATGCTGGCTGTCACCTAGGCTCTCTCTCAGGTCTTTCATCTTCAAGGAAACTAGCTTTCATGGCTTTACATGGTGGTCTTAGAGCCACAAGAGAGTAAAAGCAGAAATTACAAGACCTCTTGATGAACTTGTACAACTTCATCTACATTCTATTGGCCAAACAAATCAATGGGTTAGTTCAGAGTCTAGGGGACAGGAAATAGACTCTTCTTGACTGGAAGACCAACAAAGTAACATTGTAAAGGAGCATGTGTACGGGGTTAGGAGGAATTATTGTGGCCATCTTTTGCAAAATCTCTACCATATTGATCTTTTGTCTCATAGGGTTTGTAAATGTTTAGACCAATCTTGCACTCATCTTCTATTATTGTTTCTGCTGCCTTTGGCCATGCAAAAACTTTCTGTTTTAAATGTAAGCAACTCTGAATCACCTCCCCTATGACTTTTGGTTTTCTTGCCTTACTTAAGAAAGAGTTCCTCAAATAAAGATAGTCAAAATCTTTAAACAGATTTTGTTCTAACAGTTTTATAATTTTTATTGTTGTCGATGCTGCTGTTGTTTAGAACTACAATCTACTTTGGTGTTATTTGTGGGTTTAAGGTCTATTTATTTATTTATTGTGGGTTTAAGGTTTAAGATAAAGATATAGCTCTGGGTTTTTGTCCAAATGAATAGCCACTACTTGTCCTATCATACCTAGGTTTGATTGCTATTTTGATAAGGTTTTATTTCTTATTGTTATAGTTTCCAATTTGTTAGTTCTGGAATCTAGGAAAGCTATAGAAGTATATACTTAGTTTTCCTGGTGTGTGTATGAAAACTAGAAGTATCCATTTCAATACTCATCAATATTCATCATGGGATGAATTGAAAATCTTCATTTTTTTTCACCTTAGCACTTTAAATAAGATTATGAGATGGTTAAAATTCATTCATAAAACCCTTTTGGCCTTGTTACCTCTTTGCTTGAGATCTCTGATTAACATTCCATGTTATTCCATGGTCAGTAGTCTATTCAAATAATGTAACTTTTCTTTAATCAATTTTGATAAATTCCATTTTCCAGAATATCATATATTTTTACATACTGATAAATTAGACTTTCTCAGTATAAAGTTTGTACATAGTACAAACGTATTTTGCAAATATTTCATGACTGTATATTTTTATGCTGTACAATCTTACATCTCTTTGTAAGACCTATCAGATTAAGATTGTTAATTATATTATGAAAACCCTCCAACTCTTGATTTATTTATTTTCTAGTTATCTGCTGATTCCTCAAGGAAATTAATTTCATTTTTATCTTACTGTTGTGGATTTGTCTATTTCTCATAATCCCATTAATTTTTTTGCTTTACTTGTTTAGAATCCATGATGTTGGGACATAAAATACCCTTTCTGGTGGTTATATTTTATCAAGATGAAATTCCTTATTTATCGTTTTACTGGTTTTTGTCCTGAATACCTTTTTTGTTTGATATTAACGTTACAACTCTTTTTTTTTTTAATCTCCTGGGACTTGTTGAGTGTCTTTTAAATATCTCTCTTATTAATAACCAATAGTTAAATTTCTTTTTCCATGCAATACATCAATGAATTTAACTCATTCATATTTACTGTGATTATGGGTAGATTTGAAGATATTTTTCCCATTTTATGTAGTATTCTCAAATTTCCATAATTTTTCTCATTTTGCCTTTTACCTTCTAATTTTCTGTGTGACCTTTGGCAAGAGAGTTAGCCCATGTCCTAATTTCCTCCTCTGGAAATTAGATATATAAACATTTCCTAATGCTGTTGTAAAAATTAAATCACTGAATGCATGTTAAGTACTTTATTAACACATGAACATTCAATAAGTATTTAAATATTATTTACCATGTTCATTTTTCCTCAAATTTTGAAAATGTTCTGTTGCTGTTACTCTTAACATTTTAACAGATTTGAATTTACACTTTTCTATCAGTGCTGAGAATCAATCCGTATTTATAACCTAAATCCCCCCCCCCACATAAGAATCTGACATGCCTTTTCTCTTTCTATGTATCTCAACTTTTAATCACATTATATGAATATTTAGTACCCGATTATTCCTCTTTCTTTCTGTTTCTTTCTTCTTCCTTTCTTTCATTCTTTCTTTTTCATTATAACTGTCTTAGGAATAATTTCTTAGGAGTTACATTAATGTTCCCAATAATTATCTAAATATAACTGTAAAATTTACTTATTTCTTTATCTGTTGTTGCTGCTACTCGAATCTCATATTTCATCTTTTATTTTGCTGGAAAACATTCTCAGAAATTTATTTTAGAGAGGTTTTATCAAAGGCTAAACTCACTGAGATCCTAAATGTCTTAACATATCTTTATTTGGTTCTCATACTTAAATGTTAATTTGGTAGTTGGCTGTGTTCCATGTTGTTTTTCCTCAGAATTTTGAAGATAAAATCCCATTTTATTCATGTTTCACTCAAAAACATGATACTATGTCTTTGTAGATGACTTTTTTTTTAACTAGAAGCTTTTAGGATTTTTCACTTTATTAATAACTTTCAGAAATGTCATCATGTTGTGTTTAGATTTAAGGCTTTAGTTAGGTAGTTCTGGTTAGCACTAGTGGACACTTTTAATCTGAAGCTCCATGCTTCTCTTCATCTTAAGAATTCTTGTTGAGTAATTTCTTGCTTATTCACTCTTTAATCAGTTTTTTCTCACCTTTTTCTCCTAGCTTCTATAGCCTTGCCTCTTCTCTCCTTTCCCTTCTTTTTCTTCTTCCCTTCTCCTTCTCCCCTCCTCCCCTTCTCTTCCTCTTCACTCTCTTTTTTCTTTCTCAGCATTTTTAGTTTTTTAAATAATGAATATAATTTACATACAATAAAATAAATGAGTCTTAAAAGTTCAGTTCCATTTCTGACAATTGTATATGCCCATTTAGCCACCATCAAGATTATGATATAGAATGTCTTCATCATCCCAGAAAGTCTTCTAGTGAATATTCATAGGCAATTCACTCCTGCTGAAGGCAACCAGTGTCTGACTCCTGTCATCATAGATCAGTTTGCCCCCTCTAGATCTTCATACAGATGGATCTTCATACAGAAGGCAACCAGTGTCTGACTCCTGTCATCATAGATCAGTTTGCCCCCTCTAGATCTTCATATAGATAACCTGTGTAGTTTTGTGTATGTGTCTGGCTTCTTTTGCTCAACATAATGATTTGAGGATTCATTTGTGTTCTTGGGTGTATCAGTAGATTTCTCTAATTTATTGCTATGTGGCCTTCCATTGCACAACTATATCACAATTGGTTTATCCATCCTTGGTAAACATTTGGGTTGTTTCCAATGCTTGGGATATTATTAAAAAAAAAAAACTACATTTAAATTCTCATACAAAGCTTTCTGTGAACATATGTTTTCATGTCTTTTTTTTTAAGATTTTATTTATTTATTTGACAGAGATCACAAGTAGGCAGAGAGGCAGGCAGAGAGAGAGGAAGGGAAACAGGCTCCCTGCCGAGCAGAGAGCCCGATTATGGGCTCAATCCCAGGACCCTGGGATCATGACCTGAGCCGAAGGCAGAGGCTTTAACCCACTGAGCCACCCAGGTGCCCCTGTTTTCATGTCTTATGAGTAAATACCTAGTAGGGCAACTGACATGGCCTCTATTCTTCATACTACTTTAAGAATTCCTCTAAAGAAACTTTTTTTTTTCTTAAAGATTTTATTTATTTATTGGACAGAGAGAGAGATCACAAGTAGGCAGAGAGGCAGGCAAAAGGAGAGGGGGAAGTAGGCTCCCTATTGAGCAGAGAGCCCCGATGCTGGGCTTGATCCCAGGGCCCTGAGGTCATGAGCCAAAGACAGAGGCTTAACCCACTGAGCCACCCAGGCACCATGTTCCACTTTCAATTGGTTACCATTTCTTGCATGTCAACTAGAAATCATTCCTTCTTCCATAGGTGAACTCTCTCAGTTTTACACCTCTGTAATGGATTTTTTTTTTTAATTTCATCTGCCTTTTTTATTTCATCTGCCTTTATTTCATCCCTTTGGAGAGGAAAAGAAAGTAAATGAAAATACCTCGCCTGTCACCTTGAACTAAAATACTATAATTTTATTTCTTAATTTCATTTTCCTTTATACAAACCAGAAGAAAGTTTTATTGTTTGTGTAGTCCCTTTGTTCATTCTTTCTAATAGGCATTGATCTTTGAGTCTGGGGGACACTCTTAGAAGTCCTGAGAACTATCCATTCAGTAAAGAAGAGTCTATTTTGGTTTTAAAGCCTCCAAAAGAAAGAATCCCACAATCTTCCATATGTCATACAGTATTTCTTTTAACAACCTTCAGTGTTATAATATTTTCTGTCTGATGTGTCCTTTAAATCTTTTATGCTACATCTTAATTTTATGTTTGCTATTTTTTACCACTGTTCACTCACTTTTCAAAAAAGTGTCTCATGCAGGACTTGAAGACTATTATTTTAATAGTTTCTCTATCTTCTCCAGATTCAATTATCTGCATCGGTCTTAGTTTATAGTGTTTAATGGTTTCTGTGGTCCTCTTATTTCTCTCTCATCTTCAGAGAACAACCCTTGGCTCAGGACTTTTTGATTTTTAAAAAAAGAAATGGTGATGAAGCCTCTTTCTTCAGTGACAGCTAAGAGTGTTCCTTTGTCTGTATTCGCTTCCTAAAAGACAGAAGAATCTTCAGGGGGTGGGATACGGTGTCGATTTAATACCCAGGATGATACCCAGTGAGTTTAAGAAATAGCAAAGGAGTGTGCTATTAAGAAACAGATCTCATTTTGGATTTTATTTAAATCTTTTCTATACTCCATAGAAGCTTCATAAGAAGCTGTGAACATAAAAGATAAAACTTAATTTCTTTCTTTCTGATGAGTCCAGAGGTTAGATGGAATACAATGCTAATAAAGTCAACATGCTAGTGCCCAGTGTTCCACTCACTGCCCACTATGATCACTGGCTTGATCACGTAACCTTATGGCTTCTTCCCTTCTCTGCCTTCTTTCCTCTTCCCCCACCAAAGCTTCCTGGGGTCATCTCCCAAATATACTACTTGCTCTTTGTTTCAGAGTTTCCTTGTGGGAGAACCCAAACTAAACAAAACACTACTCAAGCTCTGGGCCATGGGTACGGTAGTGATGGTATAAGAAGTGTACAGGTCAGTGTTTCCATGAGGAACCTGCTGCTTCTTGCTGTCATTAACAAAGCTGAAGCCTGTTAGTCTCAGAAAGGTGCATGCTGTGGGCAGCAACAGAATCTGGCTACGCCAGGCGCTCCCAGAGCAGCTGGGAGGAGGGGAATTCCAAAATAGTAGGAATGAGGAAGATCAGGGCCAGGTAAACCCTCAGACTGCTGGCGTTTAAAGAGATAACTGGTCTTTTTTCTCAGAGCCTGATTCCCTGCTTGGTCGCGATTGTAGGTAGGAGGATAAGCGGTGATAGAAAGTCTTCAAAGGTGCACAGGATTGTCATCTAATGCCTAAAAAAGGCAGATGCCAAGGGCCTTGATAAATGCGGCTGCTCATCAACTCCCCAAGTGCTGACCAGCATGCATCACTGAAAAGTTGTTTCTGTAAACTGAGTAGAAGTAAAAACAGTAGGTTAACTACTCCTTCTTCCTGTTGGCCTGACCTGTACACATTTGAGTAAACTAAGTCAACTTGCATAGAGCCTTGTCTGTGACTGATATACCTCTGTAAGAGAGCGATGTCCCCCGGCCCCCTGGCAGGGACAGTGCTGCGGGGTCAACAGAATAGGAGAGTTTCTGTCTTCATGTTTGGGGCCCTGGGCTGCCAGACTCACAGTTTGGGGCACCCTAATCCCCAGATGTTCACATAAGTGACCTGGAACAAGGAAAGCAGACTGTGAAGGCAATAGTCCACCTCTCCCCGGACACCACATCTCTATTTTCAAAAATAACAAGATGTGGCCAGAATCTATATGAAGGATCCAGGGAAGCTGGAAATGAGTCATAGGCCACCCAGGTGTTAACTTACTCCCACGGGCATCTAGATAAAATATTCATGCCAGTGCCAATAAAACAAATGAAAAACATGCCTTGGCTCCCAACTACCTCTCAGAGATAGGGATGGAGAGAAAATGGGGGGAAGGGGAGTGGGGAGGAATGGCAACTGTGTTATTATTTTTTAAAATACAGCTTTATTGAGGTGTAATAGATGTACAGTGAACCATGCATATTTAAAGGGAACAATCCGATGAGTTTTGACACCTGTGAAACCATCAAGATGATGAGTAAGTCTATCATCTCCAAGAGTTTCTTTGTGCTCCTTTGTGAGTCCTCCCTCATTCTCCAGCAGTCTCCAGACCCCTGAGCTGCCTTCTGTCACCAGAGATTGGTTTTTACATTTCCTAGATTTTTATAGAAGTAGAATCATACAGGATGTACAATACAGCAAGCTTCTTTGCTTACCAAAATGATTTTGAGACTCATCCATGTTGCTTTATGCAAAAGCATTTGATCCTTTTTATTGCCAATTAGTATTCCACTGTATGCATACAATAGGCTTGTCCATTCGTTCACTGAAGCACATTTAGGCTGTTTCCAATCTCGGCCTCTTAAAGTAAAGATGCTATGAATATTCAGGTATAAGTCTTTGTATGAACATATGCTTTCATTTCTCCTGTGAATACTTAGGAGCTAAATGGGTTGGTCACATGGTAGGTGTATCTTTAGCTTAATTAGGAAATTGTGGCAATCTTTTTAAGGCACTCACAAAACATGTTTAGGATCTATAACAATCCAGAGACACCACTGGAAACCTTCAGAATCTTTGGAAGTTGAGTCTCAGGATGAGATCTTCCTACAGTTAAAACATTTGTAGATTGTGATCTACAATATACAGTTAAGGCTTAAGCTATGCAGGGGTTAGGGACATCCACCCCCCCGCTCCACACGGTTGTATTACTTTTGACTTCCCAGAAACTTAACTACCAATAGCCTGCTTTTGACTAGAAGCCTTACTGCAAACATAAACAGTTGATTAACACACGTTTTGTCTGTTATACATACTGTATACTATATCCTTACAATCAAGTAAGCTAGAGAAAAGAAAATGTCATTAAGAAAATCTTAAGGAAGAGAAAATACATTTACAGCATCATACTGTATTTATCAATAAAATCAAGGAAAATCCATGTTAAGTGGACCCGTTCAGTTCGGACACCAGTTGTTCAAGAGTCAACTACATGATGAAAGTTGAAGAAAGGAGAGAATATATTGTCTCCTTGGAGAGAACTCTTCTATTTTTCCAGGATGCTCAAAGGACAAAAATTTCACAGGGCTCAATTCTCCAGGTAATGGTGGTAGAAAGAAGAGTTAGGTACTGGACAGAAAAACAAAACAAACAAACAAACAAAAAAACAGGTTGCAGAGATGTCCCAGCAAAAGACTTGGCTTCCTCTGGAAGCTGCTGTCCATTGCTCCCTTCATCTTCCTGTCCCCTTGCCCTCCCTGACTAGAAATTAAGAAAACCAGAAATAGATTTTCTATCTCTTGCCTGGGGACTCAATTACATTGTGACTTGGAAATCTGGTATTGGTTATGAGCCCCAAATGAATTGGAAGCCAGTTTTATTGCTGGGAACCTTCAGATTCCAGGAAGTAGAAAGGGCAAAAAGTAAAAAAGGGGAGATCTCATTAGGAGATTCTAATCCCTAACCCGTGAAGCAGGCTGAAGGAAATGTTAACATGAGCTGGCCTCCTGGCTACGCTAGACGTTAGGAGAGAGGGCTCAGGGTTAGAAACCCACTTAGAATGCTCATTGGAGGGCAGGGACTGGCCCTCCCTCATCCATCCACTGCTCTGATGTTCACCAGGCACAGCTGTAGCTCAGAGACAGAGCAGAGGCTCGGGATGACTGCTCTGCCTTTGCACCCAGAGTGGTAGAACAGCTGTGGGATCTCCTGGGATCTCAGGGAACTAAGAATCTCAGCCTGCACCCAAAACAAGAGTTAGGACCTCCATTTTAATAAGAGCCCCATGCTAATCATACACACAGCACAGTTTAAGAAGCACCATTTTTTTAAAAAGATTTTATTTATTTATTTATTTACTCGACAGACAGAGATCACAAGTAGGCAGAGAGGCAGGCAGAGAGAGAGAGGAGGAAGCAGGCTCTCCATGGAACAGAGAGCCTGATGTGGGGCTCAATCCCTGGACCCTGGGATCATGACCTGAGCCGAAGGCAGAGGCTTTAACCCACTGAGCCACCCAGGCGCCCCAGAAGCACCATTTTAGATGCTTATCTTGCAAATTGCAAGTCCCAGAAAACATTGAATACAGGTCAGGCATTATTCAGCTCTTGCCCAATTATGTTGCACGACAGAGGACCCCCACCCACAAACTCAGTGGCTGCGACAATAAGCATGTATTCTCATGTTCACAGCCCCGCAGTTCATCTGGGGTTCAATATATCTAGGCAGGCTAGGAGCCAAGCTGTGAACTGGGTTTGGTGTCTTCCACGTGTCTCCCATACTCCTACAACCAGCCGCCTACCTGCCACTGTCTGTCCTCTCATGATGATGAGGATGCTCGGTAAGGCAGAGGCGACAAGCACGCTTTGGCCTTTGTTGGGGCCACACCATTCCTTCAGCCCAAACTCTCGTCACCAGGCCCGACAGAGTGACCCAAGTCACGGGCTTTGGATGTGTTTCAGGTCCACTTCTGCTTTTCACTAACACGCGTATCCATAGGCAGAAGTTGTGCACTTCCCCGGGCCTCCACATCCTGCTCAGTAAAATGGGATAATAGTAATAGCTCCATCACTAAGACCTTATCATGTTGCACGGACCATGCTTGATGTCCCAGCGTGGTGTAACTCATGCGTGTTGGTATGATAGAGCTGTGTGATTTGGGGCAAGTCGCTTTAGTTCTCTGCATTTCATTTGCTTTATCAACGAATAGTCATCCTCATGGGATCATTCTAACTTCTGGACTTCATCTTCAGGACAGGTGATGTTAATACAAAAGCTAACCGGCAGCCTTTCCTCTGTGCCAGGCACTGCCATCAAGACTATGTCTTTACCCCTTCAAGTCACAAAGTGGCCCAATGGGGACTATTTCTGTTTTGCAGCTGAAGAAACGGAGACAAAGCATCGTGAGGAAATCAAGGTGTGACATCCGATTGCTCTGAGCACCTCCTGTGGAGAGCAAGGTAGCACAGAACTGAGGCAGTCCAGGCCAGTTCCATGTGGCCAACACATTCTGCCTCATGCCAATCAGTGATGCTTCTGAAAAGGCTATTCTTGGCTTCTTCTCCCATGTGGGAGCAGGAAAGGAAAGCAAGAGCAGGGACAGCTTGAGAGAAGAGACTGGGAAAGCAGCTGGCCTCCTGCTTCAACGGAGGACCCCTCCCCACCCGACCCACCACTCGGCCACGTCCCGAAGCAGATGCCGGAGGGATGTGATGAGCATTTCCAGTGGGACCCAGCCATCAGCTAGGGCTGTGTGCGTGGAGCAGCTCAGCTTGGCTCTGGGCCAGCCTCAGGCCCGAAGGAGCCTGCCTCTGAGAAATTAGAACTGGAAGAGGCTGTGGATTTCTGTCAGCACAGGATTCCACCCACCAAAGGTTGTTTCTGAGTCAAGCAATGCACGTCCATCTCTTTCTGCCTTCCTTCTGAATGCCCTCCCTTGTGCAGTCTCATTGCTTAAAAATCGTGTGCTCCATGGTAGGGATGGAACCGTGCCCGCAAATATGTTCTTCATCACTCACAGAGCCTTAACCATTTAAGCCTGCAACCACTTCCCTGAAGAAGGGACACCCTTTCCTACCTTCCTTTCCCAGACATAACAAGAGAAACGGGATGTGCCTGGAGGACAGAAGTTCCACAGGCTCCGTGAGCTATATATTCTGCTTTTTAGTGATTATGGCTGGCCAGAAGAATTTCTTCCTTCCAACTAATCCAGTTTTCCCTCTCTTCAGTATGTCACAAATTCCGTTTCCTCAAGGTCTTCTGAAGAACAAGTAGTCAATTTTTAAAATGTTTCCCGTAGTTGACAGTAGTATCAGATTCCCTTTTTTAGCTATAGTATTACATTGTTAATATCTAGTCAGCTTGTGGGCCACTCTGGTTCCAGATCTTTTTCAGTTGTTTCTCGCAAGCCCCTTACCGCCCTGAATTCCCAGTATATTTTATCCTCTGTTTTGTTTTGGTTTTGGTAGGCTGTTTCTCATAGGTCCAGTATGTTCTGCAGTGACCTCTTTCTTCTCCCTTTGCATCCCAAATGTTGAATTGGGATAAATCTCCTTTCAATTATCTTAATAGTTTATTAATTTGTTGATCATCACAGAATTGAACATTAGGTATACAGCTTAATGGTAAAAAAAATACATGACTACTCAAAATACGAAATCACTATAATATGAAATCACATACTATCCCACCAGAAAGGCTAAAAGGAAACGAACAAACAACTGAAGTCACCAAATGTTGGCAAGAATGGGGAGCATCTATAGGGAATATGAACTGATACAAACACTTTGGAAAATTGGTTTTCCAAACTACTGAACTAATATGTATGTACTCCCTGGCCCACCTGTCCTAGCCTGGATATATACCCCACAGAAATGTGTTCATCCGTGCTCTCAAAGATCTGAGAAAGAATGCTCAGAGCAGCACTATTTATTTTTTTTTTAAGATTTATTTATTTATTTGAGAGAGAGAAAGAGAGAGCACAAGTTGGATGAAGGACAGAGGGAGAAGCAGACTCCCAGCGAGCAGGGAGCCTGACGCGGGGCTCGATCCCAGGACCCTGAGATCATGACCTGAGCCAAAGGCAAGACGCTTAACCGACTTGAGCCACCCAGGCATCCCAAGAGCAGTACTATTTAAATAGCTCCAAACTGGAACCAGCGAAATGGCCATCATCAGTAGAGCAGATCATCAGTAAGTGCATACACAGAGAGCGCACAAACAAGAACTATTCAAAAGCCGTACAGCTTCACACACGTAATGCTGACTCAAAGAAGCCAGGCACAGAGAGTGCTGGCTGATGCTGTTTATGGAAAACAACCAGGAAACACAAATCTGTGCTGGTAGAAGAGAGGACCCTGGTTGCCTTGATCAAGGAAATGACTGGAAGGGGCCACCAGGGGCTGTCTGGGTGCTGCTAATGTTCTGTTTCATGATGTGAGTGCTGTTTATACAGACCCATTTGGTTTATGGAATCTCACAGAGCTCTATCGTTATCTGTGCGCGTTTTTCTCTATGTGTATCATACTTCAGTGAAAAATACAGTGAAGAATGCAACCCGCGGAGTGGACAGTACCGAAGAGATGGCCATTTTTCAATGGGAAGGGCAGCCCACAAGCCCCAGTGCTCAATCCCTGTGTTCCCTGATGGGCCGTACCCTGCAGATTGGTCTCCAAATTTTAATGAGTGTGGACACATTTCGGTGTTATGGGGATCCTCTCCTGCTTCCATGGCCCACGCTATTGTTAGGACATCAAAGACCAACTGCTGGCTAAGATACAGTCCATATGAAAAGAATGACCAGCAAATTTACTGCTTGACTTCATTCCCTTTAAAAGGAACTGGCCCCGTGGTCCTCTTTCAAAGCTCAATTGTGGACATATATCTTCTTTATAGGACACTGTGTACAATAAAGAGAAGCAATAACTTAAAATTTTAGAAAAAGAATACCTTTGAGAGCCCTGTGAGATGAACATTCCATCACTGTGGTTACGTGTGCCCAAACACTCCTAAAAGTCTAGCCATGGGTCTGACAGCCTTCTATTCAACGTGGTGACTTTTTTTTTTTTGACTAATTAAGTTATATTTTTATGCTCCAGCCCTTTCCCTAGGCTCTGCAAGGTCTTGGGAAAGTCCTTAATGAGGGGTGATCAACTTTGAACCAGAGGGCCACCTCACCAAAACCAGGCAAAATGGCAAAGTCCATATCCCATTACTCATTAACCTATTTGAAGTTGCCCTTTGTGGAGTACACATTTGTTTAAGGACTGAGACCAGAATAAGCCTGGGTTGGTTCTGTGCAGTCCTCCAGGACCCACGTGGACAGCATTCCTTCACACAGCCCTAAGTGTGGAAATCCCAGGGAGTTAATAGCATCTGCAGATATTAGAACTGAGTGAGAAAAGAACAGAGTTGTTCTTATGACTACGAGAACCTTTCTAAGAGGGAAATCAGTTCTCCAGTATGCAAGTAAAATTACTTACAGCATACAGGATGTCTTTGGCGTTACTTGGGGTCTGACTCCGGTGGTGGAGGAAGAGGCTTCTGCAGTCACAATTGCCAGCTCGCTCGAAACCAAACAATCCAGAACAATCCTTTCCATCTGCGGTCACTTATTACAGCAGTGAAACTTTCCAGAAGGGATAACACATTTTCAGGAGTGGCCAAGTGCCCCTGGCTTGAGACTTCCACTTCTGTTTAATGCATTACTCTTGAAAAGGTTCAGCAGGCCACACTTGGCTGGAAAAAGGCTAACTCCTGAGTAGGTCCTTTCTTTCTGCTCCGCTCACTGGCATCCTTCAGGAAGACACACTGACCGTGTGAAACAGTTGCAGTTTTCCCAGGGAGATTTTGAGGCAAAACAATTCACAAGACACCTATGAAATGAGGTAAATCTCACCTGAAATAAGAATAAACATCAGAGGGAAGGAACTGGAAATATTTGCAAAGGCCACGGCATCCCTAAGGAGAGTGACTCTAACTGTTGAGCCGCAGGTGGAAATAATGAGAGCCGGGCTTTTCAGAAGGCACCTGTGACCTTTCTGTTCCAACTTCTTGCCACTGGCCTTGTCACCCTGAAGTACAGTCCAGTGTGGTGTCCGTGGCCCACCATGCCTCTCCCACTGCTTTTTCTCCGAGGCCTGGACCCATGCAAAGCTCTGGGATAACCCAAAAATGAACATCAGTGTCCTTGGCCCTAATGTGTTCATAAATGGGGAAAGGAGGGAAGAAGAAAAGGGAAGAGCGCCTGACTAGATCCAGAGAACTCAAGTACAGAAAGATATGGCCCCAAATAAGCCAAGAACTGTGCGTCGTGGAGCCAAGAAGAGCACCGTTCCCACCTTCCTAAAGTGAATGAAGGACAGGGATGCAAACACAGGGAAAACTAAGAGACAGAATCACAGCTTTAAAGAGCTACCCTCTAATCAAGGAGCCTGCATCTCTTCTCTGGGTCTCTGAATGCTTGTTGCTCCAAGATAGCTCAAGCCATTAACTCAATTTGCTTTACTTTGAAGGCTCCTGTATGTGTCTACTACTCTCGGGGTTGGGGTTCTTCCTGCCACTTAGGTTACAGTGGAAGTGGAAGTGCCATGGAAATTTGCCAGAGATGGAGCTTGCCCAAGTGACCAGGGCTGTCTTTTGGCCACACAGACTCCCTTTAAAAGAAAAACTCAGCACCCACAAAATCCCACGTGTTCAGCCTGGAGCAACATCAGGGAGCCATCTGTGGACTCCCCTTGAGATTCAAGGAAAGGTGGATGCTGGCAGGAGAATTGCTCTGGCTATGCCCCCAGAACGTTCTGTGTCTTGGTTCTGACAATCTAAGTGAAGTGCTTTTTGTGCTGCAAGATCCATGGGCAAATGACTGGCGCTTGCATATGCACCCAGTGTAGGCAAGGTCCCTGCCCTTCTTCCAAGCTCTGTGCCACACACCACACACACACGCACAAACTCCCCAACCAAGATGAGGCAATCTACTTAGAAGGTGGGTCACAGGCTTTCACCAAACCCTAGAATTTTGTTGTTGGCAAGACACCTGGAAAACTGAGTCCCAACTTCTCATTTCTTGCATGAGGAATCCCAAACCCAGAGAAATGAAAGAACTCCCTCAAGAGCAGACTGCTCATTCTAGGTTGGCTGACTCCCAAGCCAGTCCTCTTTTGTGAAGCCACATAGCCTCCCATTCCTGGACATCCTTAACATGGTTTTGTTTTACTGGAGAGAATTGGAGCAAATACACACCTAAAATGCCCAGGCTCTGATAGTACAGTTACTTTTAGGTTGTTATGAGAACTGAAAGGAAATTAAATAACCATGAATTATGGGTGTTTTATTTCAGAGACCAGGTTGCAGTCAGGTAAAGGACATGATGTACATATAAGTATAGAGCATGGCCCAACTATATAGTAAACATTCCATGGTTCCATTCATTTATTTAACACTTACACATTCATTTATTTTAACACTTATATATTGCCTATTATGTGCAGGCACTGTGCTAGATGCTGGAGATTCAATAGAGTACAAGCTTCTGCTCTGGAAAGGGATATTGCAAATAATTAATTCATAAGTAAAGTAATTATTATGGATTATAATGGACATGGACAGGAAGCAAAGATAGGGAATACCTGGGAATACAACTAAAAGGGTATGGCCAGGGAAGGACTTGTCGGAAAAGTGGCACCTGAAGACTGGACCTGAAGAATAAGACAGGGCCATCTTTGCAAAAACTAGTTGGAGAGAGCCATTCAGACAAATGTAATCATGGGCACCAAAGCTTTGAGGTGGGAAACTTTGGCTTGACTAAGGGATAGAAAAGAGACTGGAGAAAAGGAGTGAGTATAATGGAGAAAGTGGTTTGAGAACTTGCACAAGAGGGTGGAGCCTTCTAGGTCATGATAAAGGGTGTAGCTGTTCTTCTGAGATTAGCAAGGAAGGAACCATTAAAGAGATTTTGGATGATGGCTCTGTCTGGTTTGTGGAGAATGGTCTGGAGGGGTGCAAACATGTTAAGAGGTTCTATAATAAAATAATCCAGCAGGAGAAGAAGAAACATAGACCAGAGTTGGGAGGAGTGGATGGATGCAAGACACCATGCAGACACAGAGCCAATAGGATGGGCTGATGGATCATATTTCAGAGTGGAAAAATTGACAACTTCCAGTTTTATGCGGGGGGGGGCGGGGGGGGCATACATATCAGTGGATCTATATTGGACATATGGAATTTGAGATGCCTATGGGACATCCAAGTGAAGATTTTGAGCAGGGAAGTGGTTAAATGCACTGGGAACTGAGACTAAGATGTCATGACCAAAGTGGTAGAAGGAGAACCAAGAGTTATGTCATGGACACCAAGGGAGGAGACTACCTTAAGGCAAGAGTCCTTTTGAATGTTACTGTGAGAGCAAAGAGATGAAGACAGAGAAGTGCCCATTCAACTGGGCAGCATGGCCATTGCTGAAAGTCTTGATGAGAGCAGTTTAAGAGGCATTATGGGAACAGATGACAACCTCTACTGGGTGAAGTAACAAACAGAAGGTGAAGAAGTAAGTCTTAGAGAAGCTTTGATATGAAGGGGAAACATGTGGACAAGGGGTTGAGGGCGAGTATTTGGTTCATTTGTTTTGAGATCAGAGGTACCATGGTGTCACTGATGCTGAGACCAAGCCAATAGAAAGGAGAAAATTAACAATCACAGATTGAGAGGGGAGAGCTGAGAGGCAAAATGTGTGGAAATTGGCCTTTGATAGAAGCAGGGATGACCATTCCATGCAATAAATAGTTGAGAAGAAGGAGGAGCTATGCAGATGGGAGTGTAGATCTAGTGTGAGAATACAAGTCAACCATACAACTGTCATGAAGAATTAACCATGGATCGCTCCTCTTCCTTCAATGCAATATGCAGTGAGAACAATGAGGAAGAGTAGGAGATTTGGACGGAGCAGATATGAAATAATCGTCTTGGATGCCAGAGAAGACAAGATTGTGAGGGAAGGGTCATTGATTTTGGAACAGTACTGAGTACTTATTTGAAGTTTAAGAACATGGAAAACAGAGTAGGTTTTCAAGTTGGGCTATTTTATTTTTCACGTTGTCCATCTGCTTGGCTACTAATAACATAGACAAGTTGGGTCATTGGGTTCAATCAGAACTGAAGTTTTGCTGGTGAAATAGATCATAGGGAGAGAAGGAGGCAAGGAGTGTTGAGGGGAGTTACAAAAAAATGGTTATATGAAGGAACATGTGCTAAATAAGAAGGAAAATAAAAGAGAAAGCTGCAGGGTGGTGAGATAATGGTAGAGGACCAGAGATCTCAGTGAGTTAAAAACTAGGGAAATGAGCTAATAGGACAGGGAGCATCTTTGTGTAGATTTGCTGACAGAAGGTCTAGGGCAGAGGGGAGCTGAGATGCAGTAGAGGAAAGTATTGATGGTGAGAAGTCAAGGAGCTGGGATGGCCATCTACATAGATGTTGAAATTACCAAATAGGATGACAGACGAGATTGGTGAAGAAGACTGAGCCGGAAGGTTACATTTTCAACAAATGAAGAATGATCAGAGGCACCACATAGCAACTGGGATAGCCATCATCCTGAAATGCTTATGCATTTTTGGTTTTGTTTTTTCAGAAAGAAGGGGAAGAAATGGTCAGGAAGCAGCTATGGGGACCATGAAGACCTAGGAGAAGGTTGAAGGAATAGTCAGAGAAGAAGTTGAAAATGAGAAGAGATGGTTTATCATAGAATGAAAGTCCTAGAAGGAGGGCTTGGAAGGGTGGCAGGGTCAGGTTGCGTCCATTTAAGAGATCTTCAAAGCAGTGTGGGATGGAGAGCCTATGGTCATGGACAACCTAGAGAAACCATGATGGGAATGGTTTTGAGCTTCTGTTTACTGGAGGTGACACTCTTTTCTCAATGGTGACCTCTGGGCTCTTGTTCCTCTGATTAGTTTGATGTAAGGGCATCAGATGGATAGAAGTTACTTTTGCTTCCAGGACTCTCGGTATCCACTTCTGGGTACCACACTTGAGCCTGTGCTCTCAGCTTTTTGTCTTCTTCCTGCCTCCCCTTTAGCTGTGTCTCATTGCATGACTAACAACTGACCATTAATAACATGAAACCCATCACTTCACAGAATGCAAGACATGTAGTCAAGAAAAAACTGTGTCCTTCCCCAGCACCAAAACCTAAGGAAGAAATAAAGGATGCCCCCAGTTTCAAGCCATATTCATCACCTCTAAGCATCTCTTTGCACCATGAATATGTATCCGGCTACCAATCAGCAAAACATAGTTTGGGTAGAAGTTGCTATAACCCATTGATTAGGAATACAGGACTTAGAATTCACAGTATTTCTTCAGTTAGAGTAGCAGGTACTGTTTCCCTGGAATAGATGTTTGAAGGGAAGATGGACTTACTTTCTCAGATGATGTGTTTACTTTTTCAGATGATGTGTTTCCTTTAGTGGAATGGAGATGAGCCTCAGTGCTCATGATATTTGCAGAAGGGAATGTTCCTCTGTTACCCAGCTGCAATGGAGAAGGTGCTGACCCACCTGCAGGGGAGAGAAAGAGAGAGCCCATTAGTAGTTTAGAAAGGTCACAGCCATGGACAAACGCACACTGCATGCTGTCTGCCCCTTCACTCACAGACAGGCGAGATAAACACACACAAAACACACACAAAAAGAAGATATGCCTCTATCTTGTACTAAATGCAGAACTCATAGTTTTTTTGTTTGTTTGTTTGTTTTGGTTTTGGGGGTTTTTTGTTTTGTTTTGTTTTGTTTTTGAATGAAAAGTGTGCATGAGCAGGAGAACTGACTCAGAACAGCTCATCTAGAACCAATTTGCAGGTAGCAGTCCCTCACCACTGTGATGACCGCAGGTCTCACCAAGGTGTCAAGCTCAAGTACAGAGTCTCTGTTTCCCACTACTCTGGAAGATGTCATTATGGGGGGGAGGGGCATGCAGCCTTAACTAATAAAAACAGAGTGTGGTTACTTGTTTGGACATTTTATGTCCTTATGTCCTGCAAGCTTGTGGTAAGGCAGTTTTATAATTTGTTTTTCTCACAAGAACACCAGTGAAAAGAATTTAATTACAAGTAATCACATTTCATAGACACACACACACACACACACACACACACACACATTTAAAAGGTCTAACATGGAAGTTTATTACATAGTTCACAGGCATGATATTAGCTTTGCTAGATACTACTGTAATTCAAACATAAGCGAGGGAATAATTCGGTTTCTTAAACATCCCTTGGCCAAGTTTTTTGTGGACTATCATTTGAGTGTTTTGGTGGCACTAATGCATTTGTGCGGTGACAGCCTTTTATATTGAGAGAATAGTTTCCCCTTCCCAGGCTCCTAAAAACAAACTACCAATGCAAAATCAAAAGAGGGCAAAAGGAAAGGTGTGTTTCACCTAAATGTCAGATTTAGAAGCATCTGCCTTGCCTGGAGTGTATGGCATTAATTTCCTGCCGGTTTTTCTATTGGAATGCCCCCCTGAGTTGCTTGAAATTGAAAATCAAGTCATGTTTCTTTAATCAGCTCTAGGAAACAGTGAAAGAAGGGGGTGGTGGAGAGGTTTCTTTTTATGAAAAGTTTTAAAATCAACAAAGCCTAGGAAAAAAGAGTATGCACAACTTTGGGCCATGGGGCTGGGATTTTAATCTCAAAGAGCAGTTGTCCCCACCATTTCCATGCCAGTTAAGTATCTTCCTCCTTGTATTATACACTATAATATATATGTATTATATGTATGTGATAGATGTATTATATATCATAACAAGTTATCTCTTGTTCCAAAACTTAGCAACTTTAAAAAGGACAATTTATTATCTCACATTTTCTGTGGGTCAGAGACTTGGACACAGCTTGGGTTGCAATTGAGTTTATCAGACAGGACAATATCAAGGCATGGCTGGGGGAGGACTGGCTTCCAGGTTTCCGGCTTTCTTCCTGGCAAGATTCGGGTTCTTAGGCCCTGTTAGCAGAGGGCGCCCAGCGCTCCTTGCTGTGGGGGCCCATCCATAGGGCAGCTCAAATATGGCAACTCACTTCGTCAGAGCAAGCAAATGAGTAAAGCCAGGAAGAGAGTGTGAGCAAGACAAAATCCATGGTCTTTGTAACCTAATCTCTGTGACATCCTGTCACTTTGGTCATATCTTGTTTGTTAGAAGCAAGTTCCTTCCTCCATCCCACACTCAAAGGAAGGGGATTGCAGGAAAGTGTGAATTGCAGGAGAGGCGACCATTGAGGACCCTTCTGAAGCTGCCTTCTGTACTTGGCTCCACGTGTAAATGGGTCCCTGCCCATTCTGATTTGTCCCCGTGGACCATTCCCCTTCCCTGTCAGGCGTGGTGAACTGGGTCCTCACTTCCCTAGATCTCCTTACTTTTAATTCCGGTTTCTCTCGTCTATTCAAAATAGAATACATTAATTTCCTTAAAAGTGATTGCCCTGTCTTGCTTAAGAACCTCCAGAGTCCCTTCCTGTTACTTGCCTCAGAACAGGTATCAAGGAACCGCGTATCTGGAATTAATCAACTTTTCTCGCCCTTTGCTTTATAGGCTTTATTTGCAGCCAAATTGGACTCTTATTCCTCCTCGTGCCCTCCCCACGCTCTTTGGCGTCTCTGCTCAGACCATTCACTTGGCTAATACTGCCTTGCTCCCACTTTCCATCTGCAAAAACTCTGGACAAATCGTGAAAGTGTTTTTTTTCTATGAACTGTCAAGGTGGAAACGGGCCATTTCTGAACCCTCGTAGCATTGTGCGTCCACTAAGTGAGGATTCCATCGTTCCTCATACATAATTATTGGAGGGCGTGAGCCAACCCCATTACCCCCCTCCCCCGCCCGCCTGCCAAAACAGAGTGAGGGTTTTGGGAGCAGAGATGGTAGCGCTTCTCTTTTATACCCCACGGTACATGTGGTGTAAGCCCTGCATATATACAGCGCATGCTCAGTGAAATGCGCTCCGTTAGTTAGTGCTTCCCAAAATGCCTTCACTAGACCTGGGAAGACAGAGTGGATACTCCTTCATTCATTGTAGAGATTTGAAAACGTAGTCCAGAAGATTGACCTCCTGGCCGACAGCTGACAATGACAGAGCCCCCATTAGATTCTCAAGTTCCAACACCCTGAATAGGGAGTGACTAATTTGGGCTTCTCCACTCATACTTTGTATTTTTCTTTTAAATGTAAAACTGCTGAATTTAACCTGATTTTCTAGTGGAATGGTTCATAGTCACTCAACAACCCCTGCGTTGTAATAAATGTTCCACTCTTTCAATCTTTTTTTTGTTTTGTTTAACCATCCCAGGGTAAAAAAGGGAGTAGAACAGAGATTTTTTTTTAAATAAATAAATAAAAGACCGTTGAGGGCAGGCAGGAGGGGGGCCTGAATCCGCAGTTTTTTGTTCCTCTGTGAATTAACCTTTCCAACTTACCCCAAAAAAGTAGCATCAGAAAACATCGTGCTATTAAATGTTAACTTGTGTCTGTGTGTTGCTGTCCCCTGACTCACTTCTAACCATCTGATGAAGTAAGTTATCATGGAGCTTGTAGCCTCGCAGGTCAAGAGGTTTCTAGTGACCCAGGACACTTTCACCAGATGCCTTCATTGGAACCACGGGCACTTCTGTCAGTGTTGTATGTGGTGTGTGTGTGTGTGTGTGTGTGTGTGTGTGTTTGCGCACGTGAACCTCGGAAGAGGAAGAGTGACATAAAAGAGACACTCAGGCATGAAGGGTAATTATCTCTCAAAACCCACTGTCCAGGCCACTGTAGCCAATATTCTGAATTCAAGATGATTTTCAGCCAAGTCATGTTTGCACCTGGGAACTGTGAAAAGTCTTGAAAGCTTCGTAAAGGAGATGTAACTTGACCATGACAGGAAGTGACTTATAGTCCCAGAGGCTCAGATGTATTGACATAAGGTAGTGAAGTAGGAAGGAATTAGAGTTTTCAAAAAGTCAGATCTTGGTTTCTCTTTTGTCTCTGTATGATGCATGTGTTCTAGAATAAAGCCCTCTAACCACAGTTCAGACGTGACATTCATGCAGCAGTCCTGTCTGAATCCCTTACTTTGCTGAGTCTGATACAGAGGAAAGTCAGAATTTTCTCTATGACTTGTCCATGCCGCATCAGTATTATGGTTTCCAAAGACCGTATGAACCTGATTTCCCAAGTGCCAGGTGGGCCATGCAGTTGATGGCAGCAGCAAAAAGTGCTGAAGGAATTAGCTACAGCGTTCCTGGAGGCTAAGGCTGTGGGGCCCCGTTCATATTACTATGTTTCTTTGTGCTTGGATTGTCAGAAGGCTAGCACTTAAGCCCTTGATTCTCCTTTAAAAACATTTCTTGTTTCTCCACTTGAATTAGCAGCCTGATGTCCAGCAGCAGATGATTATCCAAAAAGCTTAGTGTGACCTGCCTGTGGCTGGTGTGCATGACCTGACTCAGGCCAGGTTCTACTGGAAAATTTGATACAATTTTGCCAAGTTGGTGGGCCATTCATCTTAGCAGTGAGGTGTCTACACTTTGTAGGAAGCTATTTTTTAATGTAACATTTTGCCTGACATCGTGCTTCAGGGTCCGTCTCAGAAGGGTCTTAGGTTTAGCCAAAGCTTGCTTGATCATTTCCCAGCAGGTGACTTCATAATACGTGAGACCACTGAACTTCGCCACTTGAGCCAGGTCCCTTAACGCGAATTTCTACTGCGTTCCTCTCATGTTCCCTAGGACAAACTGCGCTAATTTTGTTTCTCTTCGGCACACGTCTTTCCCCTGCCTGCACCCCGAACCCTGTGTGAGAGTGACAACTTCAGAGATCCTGAAGGAATTTATGTCATATGATGGCTTTGATGCCGTTCCTCTGATCCCACAAGATGTTTGGGAGGGGGGAAAAGTGGAGTAAATATCTTTTTATCTACAAAGCATAGCACTGGCTTTGAATTTTCCAAGAAGATACGACCGGGAGACAGGGTGAAAGTAGACGATGTAAGGAAGAGAGGTGATAAACACGAAACTGGTAGAAAGAGGCTGTTATTTCTGAAGCCGCTTATATAGGAAGAGAAAGCTGTTTGCACTTGGGTGCGACTGGCTATGCACCACGGGCCAAATTCTGGCCCCAAGTACGTGTGGTCAGCCCATGAGCCCTGGAAAGAATCTGACTTTGCCTTTCTCCAAATATTAGTCATTGCTGGGTGGATTTTTGTAGGATGATTTTTGAAAAGATAAATAAAATGAGGACCCAAAGACCTGGAAGAAAAGCCAAGCCTTGCGGGGAACAGGGCTCCTAATCTTCCACTCTTGCCACCACTTTCTGCACCAGAGGTGCAGAAACAGGCATGAGTGACGGCCAGCAGCGAACCTGTCCACCTCACAGGTGGATCAGGACTTGGGAGGTGGGGCGGCCAGTCCAGGCCCCAGGGCCTCCTGCCTCCTCACCTCTTGTTCTGCCCAGTAGACTGCTGCCTCCAGACGGGAAGCAAGAGCAGGCCAACTTGAGCCCCTCCGTGCCTGGAGTGGAGGGATGAGGCAGGACCACACGGAGTCCATTCTTCTCCAGCAAAGCAGTGATGCGTTCCAGGCAAAAACCCAATCTGGGATGTTTTGGCCCAAAGGAAACATTTACAACCAAATTATACACCTCGGAAAATAAATGAGCTTTCATTTTGGAAGGAAACCCTGCCAGGCTGTTTATTATTTGCACCACAATCATAAAGTTGGTTTTAATCTCTCTAGTGGAATGCTGCTGGGTTGGCCAACTGGCAGGCTCTGGCGGTTGGAGTGGGGACCACTTTAGGCTTAAGAACGCACAACGGGAAGCAGGGGAAGTCCTTCTTCTGCAACATTTTTCTCAGGATCCATCATTTGGGTTTTGGGTGTTTTGTGTCTTGTTTTTTTGTTTTGTTTTGTTTCTTCTGGCACATTCATTGCAACTTCAAAGCAGGCTCCTTTTTCTTTTCTTTTATTCTCATTTTTGAACATTCCTGGGGCCTTCCAGAAAAAGACTTAATGTAATGTTTCCTTTCTAAATTGATGAAAATCCAGGAGCAGGTCCAAGAAAGGCTATAATGGATTTCCATTGATCGTTTGAAGGGGAACTGGATATAAAAAGCTCAGAGAGAACAGAGGGTAAGAGCTTATCAAGCAAGTTCTCCTTTTCTACCTTAACAAAGACATCGGGTGATTTAAACCTGCTGGGAGTCTGCTCCCAGGATTTATGCCATGAAATGACCTTGTAGATATGGCAGCCGGAGACTTAGATTTTCTGGGATGGCCTGGGTCTCATATACTTTATACCATTATCAGATTAGGTGCTGGCTAATGTGTTCTGATTTAGGGTTTGGAATAGGAGGTATTCCTACCAGTGTTTAAAAATGTGGCTAGTACTTGAAGTCCAGAAACTCCACTGGGAGTGACATAGAATTTTGTACTTGTTTGGAAGACATTATTAGGATGAAGTCCTGTGGACACACGGTGATTCAGAAAGCAGAGCAGGGGCTGCTGGAACGAGAGATAGGCAATGTTTTGGTGTTCATAGATCAGGCAAATCGTGGCAGCACAGCTAAGAATCCTAAGTGATTCCCAAATTTGGTGACACCATGGAAACCCCAAGATCTTTGAAAAGTACGGGTACCCGAGTCCCATTCCAGACACCCTGATTTAAACTGTTTGGGGTATGACCTGGGCATTGGGAGGTACAGCAAAGTTTGGGAACCCTGCTGGAAACTGGAAACTCCCTGAAGGCAAGAATGGTGTCTGTCTTTTCATCATTGTATTCCCAGTGCTTGGGATTGAGTCACTGGCTCTCAATAATTACATGTTGAGTGAGTAAATGAATAAAAGTCCTGAAGTTCATCTGCCCACATGCCATTCGAAGTGAATCCCAGCTCTCATCAGACGATTTCAGCTCTTAAGTACTTGAGGCGGTTTAGGGTGGAGTGTGGATTAAGTTCTGGGTCTTCCTTGCCCCTGTCTATATTATCCCCTGTCTCTCTTCTTCAGACATCCTGAGAATGATTTTAGAAACTCTTCCTAGGTCACTTTTAATATTCATGGCATGATAGTGTCCCAACTCAGGACCGCTGATTGCTTTGTATTTTCTGGAAGTCAGGAATGTATACCTGGGGTATCCTGCACCTCGGGTTTCCCCGTCCCTCCCCGAGATGCCTTAATGATTCAGAGATGGATAACCCAGTTCTTTGCCAGCAAATTAACAAGGGCCCCTTTCACCCACTTAATGCACAGTTCTTGTTCTCTCGTCCGGACGCTGAAGGCTTCTACTACCCACTGTGCCTTCATCCCACCTCACCCCCTCCCGCAGACACTGAATCCTGGCAGTGGATAAGTCAGCTTCCATTGTAAAAATGTTTATGGAGACTGTCAGTTCTTAACCTTAAAACTGAACCATGCTGTTTGTATTTTTCCAAGTGATGGAGAGTGTGAAGGACTAATGAAAATGGAGCGTGAAGAGATCAAACATGCGTCAGGGAATCTTTGTTCAAGACCTGGGTCGGGAGCAATTCCCTTGGGGAGGGGCAGGAATTCCAGGGAACAGGATCTTCTGTTAGTTGGGCTTGAGACCCAAGATCCCAGCCAGGGAGCGAGGGAACCAGCATTGGTGTGCGGGAGAGAGGGGTCATAAGATGCTTTCTTTGTCTTCTGAAAAGCAAGAAACTGATTTCCTTTGGTCAGATTATGAACAGATCCACTTGTAACAAAATCTATCTTCTGACCTTCTAGGGCCTGCTTTCAAAGGTCAGGATGTTGAAAGTCATTTAGAAGTTGATAGAACTTGGCATATGTGGGAGAGGTTTCTGTGTACTGTCTGCCTTTTCTTTTGACTGCTGGGAAGGGCAAGCATGTGGGCCTTTTAGTGACTGACTACTCATGACTTGGTTAAAAATGGATTTTGCTCTACCTAAAAACCAGTCTTTCCATCTGCAGACTTGGAGAGCGAAGGTGAGAGTCTGAGCTGAAGCCAACAAATGGCATTTTCACAGAATAAGGTTAAAATTTGCTGGGGGAGAGCAAATCTCTTGTTGCTGCATGAGCCCTTTCTGGTGGGGGCCTGTGGAGTTTGTCTGAAGACAGCGTCCTCTTGGGTTGGATTCATCCATCAGGCTTCTGTGTTCCAGAAGGTCTCCCTGGAGGAATAAGGAGCAAGTGTGCAGGGGAGCTGGTAAAGGAACGCTCCTCAGGGGTGATTCCCTTTGAAATGAGGCACTTTGGGTTTTCATGGTGACTGCTGCGGATAGGCTGGGAACAGATAGATTGGCTTCTCCAACTTCATACCTGAATCCTTCTGCAATTTCCTGGAAAATCGCAGGTTAGCTGTTGGACAGTTTGGGATTTATCCGAGCTGTTGGGTGTGTTGTGTGGCCCTTTTAGGGCAAAGGGGAGCTCTCTGGTTTGAAGAGGAGCCACCCTCAAACCACGGTAATAGGCCGTTGGCATTTGGGGCACCTGAAGGAAATTTTTGGTCTAATTCTTTCCTCTGTCTTCCCTCATCTCTCATATACTGATGGATAATTTCTCTTTGGCCTTCCTGAGGGCCCCTTCATGGGCCTTGTTGAGTCTGCCAGCCCTCTGAGCTGGAAAAGTTGATCTAGTAGCCAATCAGGCCCAAGCCTGTCCCTCCCCATGAACCTGTATAGCTTATTCAGAGATAGAGATGCAGTGAAGAGGATGTCAGTTAGAAACCCTATGCTGCCCCATTCGGGACACGTGCTACCTAAGCGAGCAGGACAAGTCTAGAACATACTGATGCTGGGGATACGTGGGAAGCGAGTCAAATCTTCCAGGACACTCTCCACCCTCAAGGTTCTATCTTTTCACCCCTGTATTGGCTTCTAATGTCACCTGACTCAGCAGCAGCTTCTTTCACCCAGGGACCCAGGAGGGTGAGGAGCTCTGCCCTGGGTGTCATCCCTCGGGGGTTGGGGGACAAAACCCTGAGGAGTGGGTGACAGCTCAGAGGGTCTCCCCAAGCTGGACTGGGTGCCTTGGGACTCATTGGCTATTCACCTGATTACATTTCCCCAGGAAAAATACACCAGCCATTTGAGAGGCCTTCATTTCCTGAAAGTCTTTCCTTTGCTAAAGTGACCGTCAGAATAATAGCTCCATAACTACTACTCGGCCGCCTGTTCCTCATATTCTCCTGGTGAGAGCCAAGGATCTCAGATGTCAGCCTGCGTCCAAATTACTGGAAGGGCCGGTTAAAACATAAGCTGCTACCCACCCCCCAGCCCCACCAGAGACTGATTCTGCAGGGTGGGGCCTGAGAATCAGAATTTTTCATGTTAATGAGTAATGCTAACCCTGGGGACCATACTTCGAGAATAAGTAAGTTAAAGTGGTAACTCAGCTTATTATCAGCTTTCCGTGAGCTTGGTGAACACGTGTGTATGTTTACGTATCCGTACTTATAAATATGTGTATCTGGGGCACCTGGGTAGATCAGTGGGTTAAAGCCTTTGCCTTCAGCTCAGGTCATGATCTCAGGGTCCTGGGATCGAGCCCCACATCGGGCTCTCTGCTCAGTGAGGAGTCTGCTTCCCCCTCTCTCTCTGCCTGCCTCTCTGCCAACTTGTGATCTCTGTCTGTCAAATAAATAAAATCTTAAAAAAAAGTAAATATGTATATCTGCAAATCAGTACATACATAGACATACTTATGTATCATCTTTGCATTCTTATTTGACATTGAAGAGAAGCAAGTAGATTCTGAAATTGTCCAGAATCAGAACTGAATATGAGAGAACAAAATACTTGGGCTCCTACCCCTCTGAAGACTCCTTCAGTCTTCTTTCTGTCCCTGTTTCCCAAGCCCCTCCTACCCCACATTGCTTGCTACACTCACTGGGTATTGAATGGTGGCTCTGTCATGCCCAGGTGGCTGTCCCCCTTGGTCCCTCCAGTGCCGTCTCTAGATTCTCTATTGGGGCAGAGAGTAAAGCCAGGCACTCCTCATGACGTCACTGGGAGGCATGTGCCTCTGCCGTATCATGTTGGGCAGAACTCGGGGTCACCTCACAAGTGGAGACCAAATCAGGAACTGAGGCAGGGAAAACTTCCCCCACCTCTGCCAGAGCCTCTGTTCATCCCCCCAACATCCCAGGACCGTAAAATATTCTCAGGGAGGTAGGGTGATTCAGCTATGCCCACGCCTATGGGGCTTTGAAATCTTGTTCATTCATCTGTCCATCTAACCACTCCATCCACTTATTCAGAGGCTATTTCCAGATTTTTTTGGTAGGACAGCAGTTTTAAAGGAAAAGGCTAACTTTTTGTGATTCTGTCATGGAAAACTGTGCGGACAAGAACAATGCCACAGATGCAGCCAATTGAATAGGAAGAGCCCCAGGCTGGGAGTCGGGAATCCCATACCCTAGGCCCAGGTGAGAAGCCCTCTTACATGCCACCTCCTCCCCAAGGATCCCCAGGATCATGTTCCGTCAACACAGGGAGCCAAATCCCCAGACCCGTCTTGTGCCCCGCTCTTGCCAGGCAAGTCTGGTGTGATGATTCTCAGGACAGACTGTGTTAAGAGAGGTTTGGGGAGATAAAATGGCTTTAAAATTCAAAAGACTAAAGCACAGACCACTCCCTTGTTCCTGAAGGGTAGGCATCTTTGGAGAGGCTACAGCCTGGTTCTAGGTTCTAGGTTCTCTCTCCGTGTCCTGATCTGTCTCCTTATGTCCTTCCCCGTGGCTTCAGCCAACAGCAGGTTGCCATCTCCTGTGTCCACCGTCCAGCATTAACACCTTCAGCTGGGTTCACAGGTGTGTAGGCCCCAGTGACTTTGAGCCAAGTGACTTTGGTGACATTCTCCACTCAATTTTTTCATCCATACAGTAGAGGTGGTGAGCTTGTACCCAGCTGGTGGGGAGCTTTTGGAGGCACTGAGTTGACTGTTTGGACAAGGCTAGCACAGAGAAGACATTGCTGGAAAGGCGGCGGAGGTGGAGGAGTGCTTACAACTAGGGAAGATAGGAGCTGAGCCTGAGCGGGAACCATCCGAGAGAAAACATAGATACCTGTGATACTAGAAAGGCTAGTGAGGAAAAGGAATCATGAAGGGGAGAAAAGACCTGTGTTTACTGCAGAGATGCTCCCCATTTGACAGGTGAGAAAACTGAGCCACAAGGAAATAACACTGGCAAGGCGGAGCCCCTCTTTTTGCAAAAGCTGGATTTTCCTGTACCCTTTATTGTTCAGAAAATAGCAATAATACAGAAGTACGCCATCTTTAAGAAATATCTGTGATCTTGCCAATGGCTGTTTATCCCATGATTCCTTCTCTGTTTTCTTTTCTTTTGGGTTTTTGGAGGTTATGTAAGTTCTGCATCTAAGTCACCTACACACCAGAGGGAGCACAGATCACAGTGCGCAGCTCAACTGATTTTCACAAAGTGAACATACTGTGTGACCAGCTCCCAGACCAAGAAGTAGAGCATAGCCCATCCCCCCAAAGAGCATGGGCTCCCCTCTGGTCACTAGCACCCCCGGGGTCACCGCTGTCCTAACTTCTAACAGCACCAGTCCATTCTGCCTACTTTTTAAGCTTCATATAAATAGAATCGTATGTTTTGTGTATTTGGTGTCTGACTTCTCTTGCTTGCTACCATGTTTGTGAGCTTCATCTATGTTCTTGGGTGTGGCTGTACTCGGTTCATTCTTCTTGTTTCCGTCGTGTTTCATTCTGTGACTGTTTCGTGCCTGCATTTTCCTTAGACGTTCTACTGTGGATGGCCAGTCATGGGGCCCCTGCCACGTTCAAAGTTCATCCTCAACATTTAGCAGGCGTGAGGAAAAATGCGATGGCACCAGACACTAATATCCAGCGCAACACATGTTTGAGGCTCTTGGTGACCTGTTTTGTCTGTTCTTTGCCTCATCTGGCCCCCTGAAGAGCTGCCACAATGTTTGCATAAAGTACCACGCATCATTCCATTTTCTCTCTCTCTCTCTCTTTTTTTTTAGAGAGAGAGAAAAGGGGGAAGGTCAGAGGGAGAGGGAGAGAACCTTAAGCTGACTATCCACTGAGTGCAGAACCTGACATGGGAGGCAGATCCCACAACCCTGAGATGGTGACCTGAGCCAAAACCAAGAGTCAGATGCTTCACCGACTGAGCCACCCAGGCACCCCATGTGCCCTTCCATTCTTACTTCATCTCCTCTCTCTCTCTCTCTCTCTCTCTCTCTCTATATATATATATATACACATAATTTTATTTATGAATATATATACATATTTAAATATATACTTTGTTTAGTAGGGGGAGTCCTGGACTTATTTTCCTAGGAAAACTCATACTAGCCCATTCGTTCTCAACTTGTGCAGTGTATGTGTATGTATATATATGTGTGTGTGTGTGTGTGTGTGTGTGTGTGTATTTATATGTATATTTATTTATAAATATAAATTTTATATGTATATTTATAAATATATTTATGTAAAAATTATATATATTTATATTATACATAAAATATAATTTTTATATAAATTTTTATATATTTATAAATATATTTTTAAATTTATAAATGTTAATTTTATATGTAATGTATAATATGTTTAGAAATACAAGTTATATATAATATATATTTTTAAGTATATATTACACATCTGTTAATGTATAAAATCAGACTGCCCAAGTCAAAGGGCAATGGGCTAGTATGAGTTTTCCTAAGAAAAGGAGCCCAGGACACCCCACCAAACAAAGTGGGGGAGCCAAGTTGAGGATGAAATCAACAGTGTGCTGCAGGTCAGCTGCGAGCCAGCCCCCTTGGAACCCTTACCCCTCATTACCCCTGGACAAGCCGCAGTGGGGGGAGGATGGGGACTTCAAGGGGCTGCAGAGCCTCTTAGTCTCCAGAGCACCTTCCGGGGAAGAGGGTTGCAGAATTAGGACAGCAGAACATCAGTGGGAGGGACAGGACTGTGGAGCCTACTTACCAGCTAGGGACTTTTCTGACTCCCCTTCCTCGTCTCTGGAATACGGGTACTCATGGCTACTTCAAATGGATGTTGTAAAGATTCAGTTTAACGTCCAGTGCCTGGTACAAGTGACCACCTGGTTTTCCCAGACATGTCCTGTGTGCCCTATATGTTCTCGTCTATCTCTAGACCCAGGTTTGCCCTCCTCCATCCCAATTTAGGCCTCAGGTCCTTGATCTGCGTGTATTACATCAACAGGCTCCCTTGCTCTGGGGCAGAGGATGAGGGGAAGAGGAGAGGGAGATGGCCGTATTTAGCAAGCCCCATCTGCCCCCACACACCCACACACAACGCTCTTCCTCCTACTTTGGATAATGGTAACCTCTCTCTTTCCTCACCTCTTCAGGCCTGGGGCTATATGATCGCCCTGGGTTTACTGGCCCTGGGTACTGCAGTATCATTGGTGGTTTCCAGTGTCTTTGATCAGATATCTGTAAATTGTTCCTTTATTAAGCTCTCCCTGGCCACCCAGTACCTCAGTGTCATCCATTTCCTGCGCAGATTCAGACTGATACATCATGGTGTTTATACTGGGGAGGGCAGTAAACCTGGAAACATGTTCTTTGTTGCAAACTGCCCCCCTTCATGACTGTCCCCAAAAAGAAAGCTTTCTGAGAACCTTGCTGTCCTCTTTTCCTGAACCTCACCTCCCTGAGTGAATTCTACTGGGAGAATTGTCTTTATCGAGAAAAATATTGGGCGTTGCCTTCTTTCTCTAGGGTCAGAGTAGGAAATTGTATGTGTGCAGGGAGGTAATAAAATGGTTGAAAGTAGTGTGGGTGCCCACTGGCACGTGACCTTACACTCCCACCCCACCCCCATCTCCCAACCCCCCTCCACCTCCCAACCCTCCACCCCAGCCCCGTCCCTGGCCCTTCCTCAGAGGAGAAATCCCAAGAGAAGTCCTGGTTACAAACCATGCTTCTCTATACTCATTTCAGCTTCCTGCTGCATGGGACCCATATGGGTCTTTCAGAGATAGTAAAAGAACATAATATGGTGATGTAAAAGGGTCAATACATGGTGAGTTGAAGTCTTTAGTAAGAGTCTGGATCCTTTTACTTCCTCACATTGAAAGCTTCCACTCCTAAGGAATTTTCCACTTCCACCTTGCATTTTTGTGCGTGTGCATAAGCATTTCTTAACTTCCCCAATAGTCTAGAGTCCTTGAAGAAAAAAGACTCTCCAAATATGGTTTTTATAATGTTAAAAACATGAGTCCAATACAAATATGAAAGGAATACATGTCAAAAATTAATTTAACTAATTAATGAGGGAAGTAAGTTGCTAACGCCAGGTCAGAGGACTTGAGGAACACATATTTAAAACCTTCCTTAAGAAAATCACAAGGATGTAAATTTGTAAGTTAGAAATAAAACTGGTTAATGTCCCATAGGGCAATCTATCAGTAAGCTTTCAGCTTTCAGTTATTGTTTCCTTTTTTTTTGCTAGTCTTATTGATACACAATTACTATATAATATTGCATAAGTTGAAAATGCACAATGATTTGATATATGGTTATATTGTGAAATGATCACCACAATAAGTTTGGTTAATATCCATCACCTCACGTAGTTACAGTTTTTTTTTCTTATGATGAGAATTTTTTTTTTTTTAAGATTTCACTTATTTATTTGACAGAGATCACAAGTAGGCAGAGAGGCAGACAGAGAGAGAGGAAGGGAAACAGGCTCCCCACTGAGCAGAAAGCCCGACGTGGGGCTCTATCCCAGGACCCTGAGATCATGACCTGAGCTGAAGCAGAGGCTTTAACCCACTGAGCAACCCAGGCGCCCCATGATGAGAATTTTTAATGAGTTCTTTCTACCAGGCTAGAAAAAAACCCAAAAAACAAAAAACAAACAAACAAAAAATACCTATTTGTATGTCTACAGGATGAAAATGTACAAGTTAGCATGTAACATTCAGTCTGGGCCCTAGTCCGTAGTAAATAATAGGTGAAACAAAGCTACCTTGGCCTAGAGAATTAGATCATCTTGAACGGGCCTGTCATACTGCGCCCTGATAGGAACCAAGAGACCTGCAGACATCCTCTTGCTTTATTTCCAAGCTTTGGATAATTTGTCCTTCACAAGCGATGGGCCACTGAACTGCCTCACCGCCCAAAGAGCACCGGGCACAAAGTAGGTGCCCAGGAAGTGTTCTTGAGCGAATCCACTAAAGGAACAAACACCCCAACCATTTATAGAGAAAGGTTAGCCAAGCTAAGCCGAGGGACCACAATCGCCTGGTCTGCCAGCTCTCCGCCTAGGGATCAAACAGTTTCCCTGGGAGAACAGACCAGCAGCCCAAATAAGAACAATCTGTATGGGCAGGTGGGAAAGGGAGCCAGTCCTGATGGCGTGCAGCTTTCTCTGCACCTCAGGCTGCAGTTGGTCTATGATAGCTCTGTAATTGTTTTATAGTGTCAGTAGGGGTTCCCTAATAAATGGGCATGTGCTAGTTTCTGGCAGCCCACAGAGCTGTACAGGTGCATCATGAAAGTGAGAGGGGAGAACTGTTAAATCTCAGGTCCGAATCTTTGAAAAACTGGCATTAGGCCCATTAACAAAGCCGCACACGTAATTGACGGAAGCAGTAGGCAGGGTGTTGTTTTCCAACAGATTTCACCAGGATTGGCCTTAGCAGGTGGAGAAGGTGAAGGTGTTCTAGCAATTGGAGATAGTAGTTACATTTTAGATATTTGGAACCATCAGGTTTTTGTTTCGTCTGCCCACGTCAATTTGATGTTTTCAAGCACTTGGTATAACATGTTTGTTTGCTTGTTTGTTTGTTTTACGTTGTTGGAAAATACTTTTCTCCAGGACTAGTGTCTCTTGAGGGCTGCGTTCCAACCATGTCAGAACTGGATAGACGGAGGGTTGGTTTTTTTGTTTTGTTTTGTTTTTTGGAGTTCCACCCTACCTCACCGTGCCCATTTTGTTGAAGAAATAACTGAGGCCCTAAATTATTAGCTTTTGCTGTATAACAAGCCACTCTGAATTTATTAGCTTAAAACTGCAAACACTGATGCTTTTTCATGAGTCTGTGAGTTGATTCACCTAGGGCTGGGTGGTCTAGGATGGTCTCCATCTGAATGGCTGGTCATTGGCTGGCTGATTGGGGTGGATTGTCTCCATTCCACATGTATCTCATCATCAAACAGATTAGGCCAGGCCTCTTCACACGGTGGTTTTGGGATTACAAAGAGTAACAAAAATAGACAAGCCCCAATACACAAGCACTTTTCATTGGCCAAAGTAAATCACGTGGCCATGCACAACAACAGTGTGGGAAGCAGCTACCCAAGGCATGGATATTAAGAGAGTATTTGCAGACATTTTTGCAAACCATAGGCACAAAGGTACAGTGATCTGCCTAAGCTTACAAAACTAGATAGGGGCAAAAAATGCTAGGACATAGAACCAGGCCTTGTACCTCCAGGCCCAGGCCCCTCCCACAATACCATGAACCCTTTTCCAGGATTTTGAGGTAAAGTTCCAATTCCATTTAAAACCTATTTTGGAGGTACTTGGAGCAGAGATCTATGGTAGGGTTCAGTGAAGGGTCTTGACTTTGGGTATTAAAAGAAACCCATCTTCCTTAAAATAATAATCTAGGCAAGGGTCCCCAGGGTCACTCCAACCCCAGGCCGGCCTCTTAACTGTGCCATGTAATGCTCTTTGGTTCTGCCTCTCAACAGCAGAACACCAGCCTTGACCTGGGCCTTGGAAGCTCCCCGTTCCACGCGTCTCCTTGTCCTGGTTGACAACCTCCCACTTTGGTCAAGGGACGATTTAGATAGTTGGGCCATTTAGGCACATTAGGCACATTAATAATTTGGTGCCTCTTCAAATTGGGCCCTGGAACATGGGCCCTGGACAGTTCCCACTCTGTTTTCTTTGCTACAAATTTGAAAAACCCTCAGTAATCCAGACTCATGAAATATCTGCTCAAAATTTGACAGAGGGGAAGCTAAGTCCCCACGTGGCCGAAGGGCCCCCTGGTGGCCACCCTTGGCCTGTTCTCTACAGCTCTGAGAAGGTTAGCTCTGCCCTCAAATTGCGACAGCCCTCTCATCAGATAAAACCTCCCCTTATCTTACCCTTCAGAAGGTTTTGTCTCACACCAAAAGGGACTCATCAAAGTGGGCCTTCTACACAGTTCCACCATTCCCTCTGAGGAAGGTTCTGGAAAATATAGTTTCTCCATCCCCTTACATTTGCAGAGATGTTTTAGATGATGGGTGTAGGTTTCTTTTGGCCAAATTGGCTTCCGATCCTTGAGCTCTATTTCTTACATGTTTTCTTAGACTTGAAAGAATAATTTGTGTTTCACTTCTATTCATTCTTTAGCCTCACAGGACATAAAGGGAATGCGTCCTGGATAGTTCCCACTCTGTTTTCTTGGCCAGCAATGGAGAAAACACAACTTGAAAAATCACAAATAACACACACATTTCCAAGATCAAAGCTGTTTATACAAGTATCGGAGACAAGCCAGTGGGGTGTTGACATCCATATTGCCAGCCAGCCCCAAAAGCCTTCCATTAAGGAAGAAGCACAGGGGTGGGTGGCTGGCCCCGTCCCCTGTGGAACCATTGCTCAAATGCAACTAGTTGACCATTCTTCATGCTTTCTAAAGCCTCGACTGGAATCATCGGCAGGGTCATTCCCAAGCCCTAAAATAAACATTCTTGCGATACATTCTGCCCCTGTAACGTAAGATTCCTCAGCCATTGGTCAGGCTTTCAACAGAAGGCTCCATTCCCAACCGAGATGCCACACCCCTGCATTCTTGAAACATGGTGTACCTGTGTCACTCGCTCTCAGGGTCGTCTGCAGGCTGCCACAGCCAAGAATGAAGCAGACTTCTGGCCCTTTCCCCTTTGCCAGGAAGTTGCCTTTTCATGCTTGCTGTTAAAGAAAGCCACTGATGTTGTCTCTGCTCCTGCTGCCTGAAGGGGAGCGATGACCATCACACCCGAACAGAGAGAGAGCAGAAGGTGGTCAGCCGGGTCATCTGCATCTTCACCCGTGGGTCCTGCTGACTTCTTCCTGGCACTCAGAATGACCCTCCATCACCCCCTACTGCCACCCCTACGATGGTCTGCCCGAGCCCTAGGAGCACATGCACCCCCCTGAGAAAGCCGACTTCACTGCCTGAAACTCATTCTGCTTATTCTGGTTTTCTCTTCCTAAAAGCGCTTGCTCCCCAATCATGTGTAAAGATAATCAGGGTGCCCTTTTTTTTTTCTTTTATCTCCCCAAACGGGGAACTTTTGCTCTTCCCTTTGAAATACCACCAGTGGCATTCTTGAACTTATTTTTAGATGCGTGGAAGCGTTCCAGACAAAAATCGATGCCTAGTGCAGATAAAGCTCTGAGTGTGTTTATCGTGGGTAGAAGAAAAACGGAGTGTTTTCATGTGAAAGGAGCATGGCCATGTGCCTGGGTGCAGTATGGCTTCCTTTAATCTGGAAAAAGGAAACAAGCATTGTCGATAATAATATGCAGATGTCCAGCCCCAAATGAGGACATATTGCTAATTAGCTATATTGTTAGTATGTTTTCAGGAGAGAGGCTGCAGCGACATTAATTATAATCTCTGTTGTTTGTTGTTCAAAGTCTATGAGACCAAAAGCATTGCTAATAATATCTTCTTTAATATCTTCAATAGACGATGACTAGATTGTTTTTTTCTTCAGAATCCCACATAAAAGCCACAGTAAGGGTAATGAGGCCTGTAGCCTGAGCCTAATTAAAATGAAATCTAACTAGGCCCGTAGCCATCATTATCATCAACTGGTACTTATTGGGTGCCCCCTGAGCTTATGGAATTGGAGGGTGTGGGCTTTGAGATCGCAGATATGCGTGTGCTTTGCCCTCCAGAAATTTGCCATCCCGTCTGCCTCCAAGAAGTCTGCCTGGTTGTGTTAATCTGGGAATGGTTACCACAGCCTTTTAAAGGAGGGAAAAAAAAAAAAAAGCACTAAAACTCTTCTAGCCAGCCACCAATTTGTGCCTCTTCTGGAAGTTCTGGAAATGGTCAGATAAGCCATTTTTCCTCCCACAGACCAGCCTTTGGGAGATGTTTGCAGGATAGGGCAGGTGCCTATTTATAGACTGGGACAATAATGCTTAGCAGGGTTTTCCAAAAGGTGGACCCATCCCCCATTTCCACTCCTTGATTGTCTCGCCTTGAGCTGATCACCCTCATTTGCCCTGTGTCCCTCTCCTTCTGCCTGTGCCAAATAGCCAGCTGGAAACTCTGAACGTTGTGACCACTTTGACCTTGTTGTGGCTGTGATGACCCTTGTTCATCACGAGGATGGCCAGAATGAGCAGCTCCCGCCGTGCCGTGGCCAGAGGCAGTGGTTAGGGCAGTGATGTCCTGGGAAGAAAGGACACAAATGATAAAGCATCTGGGCTTATCATCTTAGAAACTGTCCCCAGTCTACAGATGAGAGACATTTTTTCTTCTCCGTTCATGTTGATAGAACTTTCCCAGGGGCATTCAGGACCAGCTGCTGAGATCTGGGAGGAGGGAGCAGATCCCAGCACCACATAGCTTCAGAAGCCTCCAAATGACCCAGAAAATGCCACCAGGGAAGTGGTGGCCTGGCAGAAAATCACAACACTATAACAAAAAGCTTTCAGACCAAAGGCTAAGGGGTTGAGATCTCTGTGCTGGGCTATATTCTGTAATTCCGCGATGTTTTACGGGGACTGTAGAGTGGTCCCACTCCTTGGCACCTTTGGGTCTGCCAGGCCCCTCCAACGCCCCGGGGAGTCTGTACCCATTTGCTTTGCCAGGATTGCAGTGTCTGCTGGCCCACCTCCCCCTCTGCTCTGTGCTCTACACCTGCTTCACCCACTTCACTTTTGCTTGCCTCTACAGTCTCGGCTCAAACATCATTTCTTCAGGCAAACCTTTTCTTTAACACCAGGGTTTCAAGTAAGGAGTTTTATAATCCCTACCTCAAATGGTCACAATAGTTTTTCGTGCTTTCTTTTGTGAGTATCATCCTAAGTTCATGGACTTACATAGATTCTATGTGCATTGTGAACTACAAACTTTGTTTTGACACCCAAATTGTTTAATCTTTGTGCAGTGAGGACCCTTCAAGGTGGCTTCTGTGTTCTTTTCAGAGGACACGATTAGCCACTAAAGCTTCCCCATTTTCTGGTGCATCAAAGTATCCCAAACTCACGTATACTTACTTCCCTGCCCAAGTTCTGCAGTCAGCTGGCCATTTGTCCAAGGAGCTCTCGTTTCCTTAAGTGAGAGCAAACTCCTTGAAATTTAATGATAGCGTTTTAAGACAAATAAAAGGAATGTTACATTATACAGGGAGTAATACATTTGAGAAATATAATACATAGATGCTGAAACAATGAGAAGACTCTGTAAAGGTCTGGGGATGGGCAGAGATGGCAGAGCTGCATATGTAGCCTGACTGCCTCTGTGGAGTCGCCCTGCCTTGTGGGTACCTCTGTCCCCCGCGGCTTGTGTTCATTGCCCAGAACAGAGCGCCCAGCTTTGAGTCACTTCACTGAACAGGGCGTTTCCCTTTCCATTGGTAGTCACAGCTCTAATATTAGTGTCACAGCAGGGAACATTGCCACTCGTGCTGCAACATTGTCAACGGTAACATTAATGCTCGGGGTTTCGGTAAAAGAAGTTCTGAGGTCACCCGTCCAGGATTCCTACGACGGCTCTACCATGCCATCCCGGACCCAGGCTCCCCTATCCTTCCGTTCAGTCAGCTTTAGAGACTAGCCTTCAACCTCATGCTTGCCAGCAGCCTCGTTTCACTTGAAGCACTTGTATCTGCATTCCAGGTGGGAGAAAGTAGGAGAGAGAAAGGCCAAAAGGTAAACTGACCACCTCCCACTCAGCGGTCCCATCCAGCATCGTCCACGTGCATCTCATTGGGTGGAACTGCATCACGTGGTTGCTCCCAGCTGCAGTGGATGCTGGGAAATGTAGTTTTAGCCCCCTACCTTACCACCTGAAATGAATACTGAGTAAAAATAATTAAATAGAATAGGGGAATAGAATTGGGTAGGCATTTGCAATATCTGCCACAATACTCCCATCTAAGGTAAAATACATGGTTCCCACTTTATTATTTTTTTAAAGATTTTATTTATTTATTTGACAGAGAAAGATCACAAGTAGGCAGAGAGGCAGGCAGGGGCTGGGTGAGGGGAAGCAGGCTCCCTGCTGAGCAGAGAGCCCAATGCGGGGCTCGATCCCAGGACCCTGAGATCATGATCTGAGCCACCCAGGCACCCCATCCCACTTTACTATTTTATCATTGTTGCTAACATTTTATTATTACCCACCGTCCCTTGCAGCCATTTTAGATAAAAATAGTAGTAAAATAACAAAGGGACAGGACAGGTTTTACGCACAAGAATGGGGAGTGTCAAGCAGTAGCTCCGTAATTCGGCCACTGTAGATGCCTGCCTCAGCTGTTGAGCAGAGCGTGTATGTAAACCATACAACAGTGTTAGTGCTTCGGCTCCTCTTTTTATTGGTAATCCCAGCTCCAGAGAGAACAGTGCGGCCGGAGCTGCAGCACTGATTGAAGATCCTCTCACATACACATTGTGGGTGAAGAAATGTTTTCTCAAGCTAAGCCGACCTCCTCATGTCATGTGAATTGAGACAAAATGAATTGTGCAGCACCTCAGAAAATATGGTGAGGTTTCCTGTCTTCAGCTGCTGGACTTTCCCAAAAGAGTGCCTTCCAGAAGGAGCATTTGCTTTTCTGAATAAAACGCAAACTATTGGGAGATCTTCGTTTTGCGACCCACCTTTCCTGAGAATCTTCACTCTGGTAGCATAACTTAAATAGGACACTCCGCGGGTGAACTCGTTGATCTAGATGGAGGGATGGCCATCAACCAAGACCTGGGGTGGGGGGTTGGGGGGGGTGGGGGGGTTCTCTGCAAGGAAGACGAGCCATGTGTTCCGAGAGAAAGATGAAAAAAAGGCTTTCTCCTGCATTGTTAGCAGGATCCTGTCTGCTGTCTATCACCCCAGATGTAAAATCGAGATTTCAAAATAATGGCTACTCCCAGATCTTGTTATTGGTTGAATAAAGTGGAGTTTCATTTTATATGAGACCTTGTAAGACATCCTTACCCTATCCTAGGGTGTCTAGTTTCTGGAAATTTGGGGCCATGCCACTGCAGGGAGCCAAGGTTTCCAGTTAAATATGTTTTGATAAAGATGCAAGAGGAATTCAGATATTCAGAGATTGTGATTAGTATTTCTTTATTACTTCCCATCTTCCAAATGCTTTATGAACCCAAAGCTTGTTTGGGACATGGGGGTTGGGGTTGGGAAAAAATGGAGAAATGCCACAATTGTGTGCAGAACTCAAGCCAAAACATACTTTAGCCCCAGTCTATTCCCGGCAGAGCAGCTTGTGGCCTGAGCTGACCAGCCGATTGCCCTAACTCTACACTTCTCTCTTCTTTTTTTTTTCATGTGTAGCGACAACCCAACTGAGTTGTCTTGACCATCCTGCTGGGACAACATGGGACTCTCCTTATTATCTGCTGTTTTACATGGAGGATTGTTGAGCCAGAGAGTTTAATGGGTTTTCTTGGTTCATGGCTAAGCCAGGATCACTCCGTGGTGGTCAATCTCCTACTGAGAAATTCCAGAGTTAGACCAAGAAACCAATCAGATTGTCTTTGGGTTTTCAGCCATCTAAACAAAATGCCAAATAACATTTCCTATCTCTTCTCCTAAAATGTGAGTTTTAAGAGTAGAAAGTTTATGTCACCACAGGTAAAGGAAGGAGAGCTCCATTTTTAACCCAGTTAAAGCATTGTGTCCCAGTTACTACAACGAAGTTAGGGTTGGATTTGCAGGAAATCCCTGAAGCAATTGGCAAGCAAGCCTTGGTCCCCTTCTGAGAGTTGCACTCACAAATTCTCTGCAAGAAATTCTCCATGAGAATCCAACTATGCTCCTAATGCTGCTGGAGATGTTTTAGGGTTGGGGATCCAGCAAGAAGAAGAAGAGAACAATTGCCTTCAATTCTCTCCCCCTGGACTATGATAGACAGAATTCTTATGTTGAGAGAAGTTTTAGCATGTTCCTTTCTCTCTCTCTCTCCTTCCCCTGCTCTCCTCCCCTCCCCACCTCCTCTCTCCATGTGCTGGGCTCAGTCTCAGCATAATACATTTGGCCCTCATTTCGTTGAGCAATGCCCAGGGAATGCCAGGGCAACTCCCTTTACGAGGATGTGCCAGGAGACAAAAACCATGGCAGAGAGGTGGCTGGAAAGGTGAACAAAGGCACTGCCCTTGGCCACATTTCTTTAGCAAAAGCCGAGAGCAAGCAAAAACACGATGACAAACGTTCAGCTTCTCCCCGCTGTGTAACTCTCTAACTGCGTGTTTTAAAGAGGAGAGAGCAGACAAGCTATCTTTGTCTTGCACTTGCCGGGAAGGTGCCCCAGCCTCTTGCTGGAATCGCTGTCTGAGGAAGGGTTGGTGTGCAGACTGGTGGTCCCTTGTCCTCTTGGCATCTTCACCGAGGTAGTCTCTGCACCAGCACTTTTATTCCTCAGCATTTCTGTTTAAAAGATATAGGAAGGATCCATGCCTTCAGGTTAACTAAGAAGATATGTTTCATTCTCTGGCCGTTCTTGACCTTTGGTACTTGGAGTCAGGAGTGTTTTGATACTAGATGTAACACTTTGGCTGGGTCAAAGGCACCGCGGTGGGGGCAGGGAGTGCATGTGGAGACAGTGTGCTAGAATATACACTCCGAAACCCCAAAACATGCCCAAGAATAACAAGAGCATTAACCACTGACCCAAACACTGGTGAAATTCTATCTCTACATCTCCCTCCACCAGTAAACATGAAAATGCCATCCCTGAAGAGATGGAGGAAACCTCCAAAGAGAGGTCCAGGGAGAACAAGAGGAGGAGAAGGGCTGGTTTGGGAAAAAAGTCCAGCAACTTCTACACTCTTCAATCACTACAAAAATTTTCCCCAAATGACAAGTAGAGACATTTTTTACTAGCTGGGAAAAACAACAGACTTGAACTTTTCTTTTCAGAATAAAGGCATTAAATTTCAAAATGCCTTCTTGTCACTTTCTTTGGCTATCCCCATCTTTCCTTCATCACATACTATCTTCCCTCCTTCACTCCATACCGGTCTCACTGGCCTTCTTTCCATCCCACGAAGGGACCAAGTTCATCCCCAGCTCAGGACTGACTTACTTGCTGTTTCTTCTGTGAAATGTTCCTCCCCGGGTTGCAGCAGGTGTTCAGGTCTTGCCTTCCCAAAGAGGTTTTCCCAGCAACCTGTATAAGGTTGTCCCTGGCCATTCTCCATCATGTTCTTTCTTCTTACTGGTCACCAATTTCTGATCTGATTTTGTCATATTTATTATTTTGTTCCCTCAATTAGTTGTAAATATTAAGAGAATAGGGCCCAGGTCTTGTCCATGGCTCTATTTCCTATGCCTAGAATGTGGTTGACACTTGTTGACCCGATGGATGGATGGATGGATGGATGGTTGGTTCGTTGGTTATAGTCAATGATTTGGCTCAAACATTTTATCCAGTTTGGTCAGATCTTTTGTTCCATGACCTGCACCACAGAAACAAACTCTGGACATGGGGGCTGTAACTAATGCCAGAGTGATTAATTAATTGAAGCTATGAGAAGGAAATCATCCTCTGATTCCAGTTCTGAATGAATACCCATTCTCCTTCAAAATAGCACTTTTGTGTTGATGTGCTTCAATGTTTAATAAATATCCCATAACACTTTAGCTCTCAGAAAATTCCAGAGCAGCAGGCTGGGAAAAGTTCCCTCATGGTTTGGCATTTTGAAGATGGAGTAATTAAACCAAGGGAAGTGAAGATGAATTGGGAATACCATCCTGGTTTAATTCCAGCCACTAGCATTGTCTTTGCTCTTGAATTTAATGGACTGTTAAGGGAGGGGGTATTCTCAAATCACGTGCCTCCTATTTATTTGTTCCTTTGCTTGTTTATTTGTTTTAGAATAACCTCCACATGGAAAGTGACTCTGCATCAGAAACGAGCTTTCCCTTCTCCAAAGAAGCAGCCGGGGAACATCTGGACCACCAGGCTGCACACCAACCCTTCCCCAGACAGCGATTCCGGCAAGAGCCTGGGCACCCTTCACTGCAAAGAGATGGCCCCAGATCCTTTCTCCTTGATCTCCCAAACTTTCCAGATCTTTCCAAAGCTGACATCAATGGGCAGAATCCAAATATCCAGGTAATGCTTGAGAGTTGAAAGGTGGAAGAAAAAGAAACAACCTATCTCTTTGTGTCCTGATCTGACGCCAAAGCAACCACTGCCTCACTGCACTTTTATTCTTAACCCTTTATTAATCTGGTTGACAATCAGATTATCTCTGTAGGACCAGTGTTTTATTGCATCTGTGTGACAGCCTTCATTGGAAGATGCACCATTATTTGATGCACGACTAAACAAAGAAAACACTGATAATTCAAGTATGACACAACAATGATTACAATACATCCTGCTCTCAGAGATGTTGAAATGCCCAAACAAAACAAAATTATATGCCCTGAAATTAACAAATAGGGTAGGTGTAGAAAAGGGTCAATTTAACATGGAAGCTCACTCAGCAAAGCACAGTATGATTTCAAAGGTACTGGGGAAGGCACACTCTCAAATCCCTCTTAGCTTGTCCTGGACACCAGCAACTCCTTCAGGAGGTGACAACACTTCAGTTGCTCTAAAATGTAAAGGTCTGATTCAAAAAGTTGGGTGAGAGGAAGGGAGGTGAGAACAGAAGTAGCTAGGGGAGACATGAGTCTGTAACGCTAAGATGGGCTGGGATGAAGCTGAAGGAAATAGGTGGTTAGGGGAAAGGGTACCTGGGATTAAAAATAACAACCCTGAGATCATGACCTGAGCTGAAGGCAGAGGTTT
>NW_022631010.1:16088076-16281218 GCF_010015895.1 Lontra canadensis
TTGACGAGACCAGTTGAGTGGATGGAGATTCCAGTTACACAGATGAAAAAGAATGGTCAGCGAGGGTGAATTTTGGAGGAGGGAATCCATCTCACCCCACTAGACATGGTAATATGGTAATGACTATATATGGTAATGACTCCAAACTGGTTTCTGTTTTGTTTTGCTTTGTTTTGTTTTGTCTTAGAGGAGTAAGCGTGAGCCATGTTTGCTTTGGGATGAGAAATGAGTATCATTCCTTGCAAATGAGAGATAGGTGAGAAGTTAAAGAAGGACTGGTGGGTAAGGATTCTTTGCCTTTTCCTTAGGGTTCTTTTCCTTAGGGTTAAACAAAGGCTTTCTTGCTTTCCTTAACTAACTATGTCCCTTTTTCTTTCCTGGCTCACATGCCCCAAAATAGTGACTGCTCCTTGGCACTGTGTAACACCCTAAATTCTGCTGAAAAATTTCTCTGGAAAAAGAGCACATGGAAGGTAAGAGCTTATTGAAAGCATCAGTGAGGACAATAGGAATGGCAAAACAAGAACAGCTCAGCACCTCCTCATTAGTGGCCCTTGTCTAGGTCAATGAATGAGGTGTTATAGGGTTGTGGAAGAGACAGTAATACAGTACACTATTTTTGGTTTGGCAAGAGGGAGGAATTGAATTTCTACTTCCTCTACTATATATAGATGTGGATTCTATATCTTATGTTTAGGTCACTGTATTTCCAAAGAGTATGAACATTAGTGCTCTAGGCATTATCAGAGTTAAGCCAAGTTATGGAGAAAGGCAAGAGGAAGTGGAAAAAAAGAAGAATTTTCTTTTCAGGTTTCCCTAGGTTATTGGTTCTCAGAGGAAGGTCCCTGGAATGACAACACCAATCATCACGTGGGAATCAGTTAGAAATGCAAATTCTCAGTTCCACTCAAGGTCTACAGAAGCAGAAACTTTTGAGGGTGAAGCTCAGTACTACGTGTTTTAACAACTCCTTCAGGTGATTCAGATATATGCTAAAGTTTGGAAACTTTTGCCCTAGGTCATAGTGAAGAAGGTAGTCAGCCAAATTAAGTGGAATTAAAATACATAAATAAAATACAATAAAAATTTATATCACTCATCAGTGAAAATATCTACACATATAGCAAAGATTCACACTGATGTTGTCTGGATTATGGTTTTATTTATTTATTTTACTTATTTGTCAGAGAGAGAGAGAGAGAGAGAGGGAGCACAAGCAGGGGAAGTGGCAGGCAGAGGGATAAGCAGGCTCCCTGCTGAGCAAGGAACCCTTGTGGGACTTGGGCCCAGGACCATGGGTCATGACCTGATCCAAAGGCAGATGCTTAACTGACTGAGCCATCCTGGTGTCCCTAAATTATGGTTTTAATCAGCCACTTAAGGTATATCAGACTATTCAAGCTTTCTAGGTTGTCTTAAATGAATGTATATATATTTGGAAAAAAGAGACTGTCACTTTTGAAGTTGTAAATCTCACTGTTTTAGTAGTTTTTCTTCCTTACTGTAAGATGCTATTTATGAGATGCTTATATTGAAGCAAAGATGTTTTTAGTGATGGTCTTAGTGTTTTTCATTTTGCCTAAAGTATTTTCAGTTAAGAATATAAAAAAACCTTAGGATACTTTTTCCTATTATGCCTAGAATTTTTTCAAGATTTTATTTATTTATTTGTCAGAGACAGAGCACAAGTAGGTGGAGCAGCAGGCAAAGGGAGAAACAGGCTCTCCACTGAGGAGGGAGACTGATGTGACACTCGATCACAGGACCCTGGGATCATGACCTGAGCTGAAGACAGACACTTAACCAAGTGAGCCACCCAGGCATACCCCTAATATGCCTAAATTTTAAAAATTTTTTTAAAAGTTAAAATTTTTATTATTTTTTAAATTAAAAAAAAAGAAATATGGCAATAGTCACCTGTAAGTTAAATCAAGCACTTACTGTATTTTAGAGACTAATTAAGGCTCTGAGATATAGAAGTGAGCAAAAAGTAAAGGGCCTGTATTCACAGAGCTCAATATCCAGAGGGAAGTCAAATATGAACAATTAAATGAACACATAATGACATAATGACATGTGATAATAAAACATATTTGGAAAGTGAAGAAGTATGCTGTTTTAGAAAGATGATTAAGAAAAGTTTTGTTTAAAAAACTTTTTGTGTTGTTTTTTGAGGGAGAAACATAGGAGTACATACCTGAATAAAGTGTGTACTGGGGGCAATGAGATCCCTGATAACCTGGTAGATCATCCTAGGCAGAAGGAAGAACAGACCCTGAGGTTGAGATACAGTTGAGATTCTAAACATATTATGGAGGCCAAGATGGCTGGAATGGAGTAAGTAATGTGGAAGGTCAGAGCTCAGATAAAGAGCAAAGAGCAGGTTATATGAAGTCCTGAAGGACATGATGAAGAGTTTGACTTTGTTTTATGTACAATGGAACCCATACTTTGAGGTGAAGAGACTACAATGGCATAAGAATGTAGTCAGAACCAGGGAGTTGACTACTACCACGGAGTCTCAACCGGTGACATTGGTGGCTGATGGTAGAGTTGTTAAGTGACTGGATTCAGGATATATTTTAAAGACCACGATATTTGATATGTTGGGTATGAAAGAAGTGGAGAGTGACTTTTAGCATCTGGTGGATGAAGGAGCCATTTGGTGGTATGAGAGAGATGAGGGAAGAACAGGTTTGGGAGTGAGGAAAATCAAGAGGTCAGTAGTTAACATGTCCAGTGTCAAATGCCTTTTAGATATCCCAGTAGAGATGTCTAAGCCACATTTAGGCAATTTGTGTCTTGAGTTGAGACAGTGTATGTGGTTATAGATGTTGGGAGATTGATAGAGTGTATGAGATGATGTAAAGTCAGTCTTTAGACTCTATTTTTTTAATGAGTAAAAGAAAAATAGCAAAGTTATCAGCTAAGAGTGAGGGATAGATATGTTGGATTTTAGGAAAACAGGAGAAAATATGAAATAGAAACCTTAGAGTTGGGGGCAATAAATTTGACTAGGGATATGTTCAGGTTTGGAGAGAAACACTGAACGCCTACTTGAGGCTTGTGAAATTAAAATGAGACTGGTTGTGTTTATTTCCAGCCACATTTTAGATAGGTACAGGGCTTGAATGGTAGAAAACTATATTAAGTCAGGGTTGAGGTTTCACCACTTAATTGGATGGAGTGCAAGAGGAGTAACTAAATGGAAGGTCTATATGAAGCAGTGATTTTACATGACACTCAAACCCTTATCTGAGGTTCCCAAATCCACAAAATCTGAAAACATAAAGCTTTTTCAATAGTTTGGTGCCTAGATTCAATTTGTAGGAAAACCTGTCTGGATCTGATGTGAAGTTATTTATGTTTTTTATTTATCCCATTTAATGTGGATATTCATACATTTGTTGCATAAAAAATAATATGCTTGAAAACAATGTATTTCCCCCAGTCTCAGCTGGAGGTATTCTATAATATATGATATGTAGTTCTGTGTGTGTATATTATAGGAGGTATCCTTTATGACATGTATGTCTGTGTGTGTAATAGTGTATTTCCAAAATTAAAAAAAGCTACCCAAATTCTGCCTCAAACTCTTCTAATAAACTGAAGAGGAGAAGACACTTCCTAACTCATTCTATGGGGTCAGTATTATCCTGATACCAAAGCAAGATAAGGACAGTAAAACTACAGACCAATATTCCTGATGAATATTGATGAAAAAATCTTTAACAAAATACTAGCAAATAGAATTCAAGAGTACATTAAAGGATTATACAATATGATCAAGTAGGAATTATTCCTGGAATGCAAAGATGTTTCAACATACAAAAATTGAACAAAGTAATAACCATATTAATAGACTGAAGAGGGAAAAACCCCCACATGATCATCTCAATTAATGGAGAAAAAGCATTTGACAAAATTCAATACCTGTTCATGATCAAATCACTCACAAACTAGGAATAGATAGAAACTACTTCAACATAACAAAAACCATATATAAAAAACGCACAGCTAACCACATTATTAACAGTGAAAGACTGGAAGCTTTGCCTCTAATATAAGGAATAAGGCAAGATGCCACTCCACCACTGCTATTCAACACAGTACTGAAAGTCCTAGCTAGAGCAAATAGGCAAAAAAAAAAAAAAAAAAAAAAAAGGTATCTAAATTGGAAAGAAGAAGTAAAATTATCTCTGCTCATAGATGACATGATCTTACATGTTGAAAATTCTATAGATTCCACACAAAAGTATTAGAAGTAATAAATTTAGCAAAGTTGCAAGATACAATATCAACACACAAAGGTCAGTTGCATTTCTATATACTAGCAATGAATAATCCTAAAAGAAAATTAAGGAAGCAATTCCATTCAAAACTGCATTAAAAAAATAAAGTACTTAGAGGGGTACCTGGGTGGCTTAGTCAGTTAAACATCTGCCTTTGGCTCAAGTCATGATCCTGGAGTCCCAGGATTGAGCTGGCACTGGGCCCCCTGCTTAGCAGGGAGTCTGTTTCTCCCTCTGTCCCTCACCCCACTTATGTTTTCACTTTCTCTGTCTTTCTCTCAAATAAATAAAATCTTTTTTAAAAATTTTAAAAAAATTAAGTGCTTAGAAATAAGCCTACCAAGAAGGCAAAAGACATACATTGAAAACTATGTAAGTTTGCTAAGATAAATTAAAGAAGATAAAAACAAATAGAAAGATATCAAGTGGGGGCGCCTGGGTGGCTCAGTGGGTTAAATCCTCTGCCTTCAGCTCAGGTCATGATCTCGGGGTCCTGGGATCGAGCCCTGAATCGGGCTCTCTGCTCAGCAGGAGGCCTGCTTCCTCCTCTCTCTGCCTGCCTCTCTGCCTACTTGTGATCTCTCTCTGTCAAATAAATAAATAAATAAATCTTAAAAAAAAAAAAAAAAGAAAGATATCAAGTGTTCATGAAGTGGATGATTCAATATTGATAAAATGTTAATAGTACTCAAAGTGATTACAGATTCAATGCAATCCCTATCAAAATCCCAGTGGCATTTTCTTTTTTCAGAAATAGAAGAATTCCTCAAAATTCATTCAGAATTTGAGGGACTCTGACTAGCCAAAACAATCTTGAAAGATAAAAACAATGTTGTAGGTCTCACATTTCCTAATATCAAAATTTTTTTATAAAGCTACAGAAATTAAGACAGTGTAGTAATAGAATACAGACAGACATGAAATAGAACAGAGAGCTAGGCAGTAAACCTTCATACACGGTCAAATGATCTTCAAGAAGAGTGCCAAGACCATTCCGTGGGGGGAAAGGACAGTCTTTGAACAAATTCGGCTGGGAAAATTGGATATCCACATACAAAATAATGAAATATACTATATATAAAAGTTAACTCAAAATGGGTTAAAGACCTAAATATAACACCTGAAACTATAAAAACTCCTAGAAGAGAACACAGAGAAACACTTTTTGATATTGGATTTGGTGATGATTTCCTGGATGTGATACCAAAAGCATTAGCAAAAAAGTAAAAATAAACTGGGCTACATCAAAATTTAAAGCTTCTGTGTATCAAAGGGCACTATGAAGAGCATGAAAAGGCAACACATGGAAGGGAGAAAATATTGACAATTTATATATCTGATAAGGGGTCAATATCTAGAATATATGCAGAACTCTTACAATTCAACAATAAAAGCCAAATGATTCTATTTAAAGGGGTACCTGGGTGGCTCTTGATTTTGGCTCAGGTCATGATCTCAGGGTTGTAAAGAGTCCTGTGAGGGGCTCTGTGCTGGGCATGGATCCTGCTTAAGATTCTCTCTCTCCCTCTGCCCCTCCTCACCCCTGTGCACCCATGTACACATGCTCTCTCTCTCTCTCTATCTCTAAAAAAATAAATAAAAATAAATGGGCAGAGGACTTAGGAGACATTTCCTAAAGAAGATATAAATAACGAAAAAGCACATGAAAAGATGTTCAACATCACTAAAGAGGGGAGTGCAAATCAAAATGATTTTGATTTGAGATACCACCTCACACCCACTAGCATGGTTACTATAAAAAAAACCTACCAACCCAGCAACATAGAAAATCACAAGTGTTGGTAACAATGTGGAGAAATTAGACTCTTGTGTACTTATACCCAAAAGAATTGAAAGCAGGATATCAAGATAGTTGTACACCCATGTTCAGAATTATTCACAATAGCCAAAAGTTGTAAGCAACCCAGTGTCCATCAATGGTTAAATGTGTAAACAAAATGTGGCATATATACAATGGAAAATTATTCAGCCTTAAAAAGGAAGGAAATTCTGACAAAAGAGGAAATTCTGACAAAAGGAAGGAAATTCTGAAAAAAAAGACAAATAGTGCATGACTCTACTTCTATGAGATACTAAGAGTAATCAAATCATAGAACAGAAACTATAATGGTGGTTGCTGGGGCCTGAGAGGAGAGGAGCAGTGGAGAATTGTTTTGTGGGTGTAGAGTTTCAGTTTTTCAAGAAGAAAGAGTTCCAGAGATTGGTTGTACAACAACGTGGATGTACTGACACTAATGAACTGTACACTTAAAATAAAATAGTTATTTTATGTATATTTTATCACAATTAAACAAACAAAAAGACCCCCCTGGATTCTGAAACACATTTGTTCCCAAGGTTTTGAAAAAGGAACTGTGTTCCAATAGTGTAGCCATCAACTCTAAGCCAAGTAAGAAGGGAAATAATGATGTGAATGGAATGATGAACAATGAAAGGAAGACATGGATTTGAGGTCTTGGTAGGACTGAAGCATTGATGGAGTAACTTGGAAAGTACCAGATGGTCTTCAGAGACTTGGAGCTTAAACTTTTAATTTGGAAAAGACATAGTCCAGATTATGACCACGGGTGTAGACAGACGGTGCAGTTTTTAGAGCAAACAAATCTAAACAATGGGACTGAAAAGCTAGAATTCATGGACATCGAAATCTCTGAAAACTGGAGAGAAAGACCACAAGCTACGTTTCTGTCCTCATCTCCTGTTATTCTCCCAAGGAAAATGTAGCGATAAGGAAAGGGAAGGATACCCACCATCCCAACTAGGATGAACATAATTGTGTTGTGGGAGAAAATGCTTGAGAAGGCTTCAGGAGAAGTTCTCAGGAGAAACCTAGATTTCAATCACAGAGAAGGGAAAGGTAATATTTGGAGAAGCATGACTCTAAGAGAGGTGATTAGAAAGAAAGTAAGGGTCCAGGGGATGAAGAAACCAGCATTTTATAATCAAAGTCTTGGCCTTACTGCACATACGGCATGCAAAGCATTGCATTAGAAAAGATTGAAAGATACTTTCTTGCTTTTCTGGGCTTGGAGTTGGTTTGCAGCAACACAGCTAAATGCACCAAGAATGCTGAAATTATTGGAAAATATGAGACCTGTTATGGTGGCCTCCCTCAGAAGAATGGTGAAGAACCCTGAAATAAGCCAGCACACCAAGTACATTTGCTCCTTCTTTGGCAAAATCAAGATGAACAGATGAGATATGGGGATCTGGCACTGACTGTTGTTCCTGTAGGAAAATGGTAGCTGGTGATACCTGGACCTATACCACCACTTCTGCCATCACAGTAAAGTCTGCCATCAGATCACTGAGGGAACTGAAAGACCAGTAGAAGCTCTACAATTTGAAACACTGCTAGACTTAGCACACAACAACAAGATACTTTCTTACCCTTCATAAGCTCACGAAATCAAATTTAAGCAATATCAGAGACTTCACAAGGCTTAAAAAAAAATCAGAACCTTTTGTAAATTCCAAATTCCAGTAACTGTATTTGGTACATGGTAAGTGTTGTGTTGAATGAATGAAATTTGTAATACAAAGATCTTTTAAATCTGAATGGGCTTAGTTATTCTAATTTGTAAATTGGGGATAATAACTAGCCATTTAAATAACCAGTTGACATTCTTTACAGAAATGTTGGGAGGAATAAAATGATGCAAAGGGATTTCACAAAGACTAAAGTATTACCTAACTGGAAGACATGATCGTGAATATGAATTATGAATATAATGACATAAATCAAGGTACCAAAATGTGTGAAAAATATTTATCTACTGGAACAGGATATTTATCTCAAAAACAAGAAGAATGTGTCTGTCTAGGTGAAACACAGAGTGGAACTGAGCACTCTTGGAACTCTGGTGAAACTGCTCATTGCTGAGAGCTGGGCTACCTTTTCCTTGTTTTTGGAGTTTTCATTGTTGCTCTTGGTGGTGACTGTCAACACTATGTATAATAACTGTAGCCTAAATTTTATGCTAGAAAAATATAATCGTTTAGCAAAATATTTACCTGTGTGGTGACATTTCTTTCCTTTTGCTTTTTACTATGCTTTTCTGCTTCAATATCTGCAACACATAACAATTTTTATAAAATTGAAGGTATTTTCTTTTTAATATTTCACTAAATCACTTCTTACTAAAAAACTATTTAGTAAGTAATAAGTATTTTTATTTACTAGAAAAAAAAGTAACTATATTTTTTATAGTTAATAAATAACTATTAGAACTCATAACTATTTAGAGAACCATTAGATAACTAGATAACTATTTCTAGACAACTATTAGAACTCTTAGGAATAATTTTAGAAAATAATTTAAATTTGAAGTTGCCAGTAATGTTGTACAAAATAATTCCTTCATGGATAATTCTTCTGATGTAACTTGACACCAGACACAATCTAAATACTTTATTTATTTATTTTTTTAAAAAGATTTTATTTATTTATCTGACAGACAGAGATCACAATTAGGCAGAGAGGCAGGCAGAGAGAGAGGGAAGCAGGCTCCCTGCTGAGCAGAGAGCCCAATATGGGGCTGATCCCAGGACCCTGGGACCAAAGGCAGAGGCTTTAACCCACTGAGCCACCCAGACGCCCCAATCTAAATACTTTAATCAAGCATCCTGAAATTCATTTAATATGAAAGAGTTCTACAAATAACAGACTAATTACAACAGCAGAAAACTTTCTGAGCTACAACTTAATTAAAATGTACCCATGTAAATAAATGTCATTTATTAATAAAGAATATTAAAACACAGAAAAAGAAATATAATATTTTATATATTTATACATGGATTCATGTGTCAGAGGAAGATACTAAAAATTAATATAGTTGAATGATATAAATATCTGAGAAATGTAGACTAGTATGATTACATCAGATTTTGAAATATGAGAAAATTTTCATAAGCATTTTTTAACAAATCTTTTTGTAAAGAAAACATATAGAATACATATATAGTCATTGGTATATTTCATTTTTTTTAAAAGATTTTATTTATTTATTTGACAGGCAAAGATCACAAGTAGGCAGAGAGGCAGACAGAGAGAGAGGGGGAAGCAGGCTCCCTGCTGAGCAGAGAGCCTGATGCAGGGCTGGATCCCAGGACCCTGAGATCATGACCTGAACAGAAGGCAGAGGCTTTAACCCACTGAGCCACCCAGGCGCCCGGTATGTTATATTTTTACAAAGACTTACATATTCAGAAAAATAAGTCTTTGAAAACCTGGTATAACACTGTCACATCATGGCATGTGTACTACATTAGCAGGACTAATAAATTTTCAATTACTAAAAAATTATTTGATGCACTGTAAAAATGACCCTACATATTTAGTGAAGTAAAATATGTATAATATCTGATATGTTCACTTTATAGACTGAAGAATTTGACTCAAGACAAATATGGATAGTCAAAATTTTGTATTTCTAAAAGTTGTGAGCTTATACTTTTAACGACAGGTTATGAATGCTCTAATGTTATCATTGATATTATATTTATTAATTTGGTATGATTTATTGTTTTTCTCACTGATGAGCTTTAGTATTTGGCTTCACAATTCTATGTCTTTTCTGTTTGATTTGTAAGCCAGACCTTATAGAAACTGATTCCAGGTGGTTCGATATTTAGTCTTCTGTCAAACCAGGGAAATAACTGGCAAACTCTAAATGAACATTCAACAACTTCATGCTGATGAATGCATTAATATAAAGCATATGAAAAAATTTTAAAGATTATACATATTTCATAAGATTATATACATTAGGATTGCTCTTTTCAGGTTCAGAATGTAAAATAAATTATGCCAGAATAAGAACATTATTATTTGTCATACTCATTTTCAATCAATATAGTGTAATGGTCCACCATGTGGCCTTTGAATTAAACAGGTCTGTATGCTAGTCTTGATTTTTGTATCTACTTCATTAATTTGTTGTTAATCTAATAAGATAGTCTATGTAAAGTATTTAGCACAGTACTTAATATATATCTATGTTTAATAGATGTTGGCTATACATATGATTATTATAAAGAAGTCCTACTTCCTTAAAGGATTTAAGATGCCTTCAAGATAATAATATATGTAAATTAGCATTTTAAAAGGACCATGGTGAAAAGCATTATTAGAGACTTAGTCAGAATTTATTAATGCTTTGTCTATGACTTCTCTCTCTCTTTCATTTTCCTCAAACAAATTACTTAGCCTAATTATATTTGTGTATTAGAAATCAAACGATGTGACTAATATTATAGCTACAGTAAATGTCTAGCAATTTTTAATCTCCATTATCACAACTAGAAAAAGTGGAAAAAAGCAATATGATTTGATATATCCCCATTGTTATACTCCCCAAAGTGCACAGAATAAAATTAGAGTTAGTATGCTCAGGAAATACAGATGCAGAACAAAAAGTACAAAGTGTCATATGTATTAGAGCAAGAGGAGAAAATTATGGATATTAACTGGAATAATGTTTGTATTATACACTGGACCAGAAAATCAAGCTGTCGGTGGCCAGATATTAACATGAAAATTACAAGGCTAAGAGCAATTATCCAAGGTAGGATAAGTGTAGATAAAACTGTAAATAAAAGAATTAGTGCAAAGGGAGTAGGTATAAGAATCTAACTGGAGGAACAAACTATTTAATAGCTTAAAACATAAAAAGAATATAAAGGTAGTTGGTCATTATTTCCCACAGATGATGCACAACAACAATATATGTTTTTTCTAAACTCCAGGTTTTTAGGTTTTCACCTAAAGAAAATGAAGTTTTGATTGGCTACTGCGGAACACATTTCTAGTAGGCTTTTAAATATCAACTGAGGAACATTGTCCCTCTATTTGTGTACTGATATCAGCGGTCAGAGCCAGGAGTTCAGAGGGTGTAAGAGCCAAGGAAAAAAAAAAGGTTAGGGAACTAACTACTCCAAGAGAGTAGGACAGGGCCCTCATCAAGCAACACTGCCTACCCCTGGAGCAGAGAAATCTGCCAACATGCACCTGGCTGGATTTCCAAATTGCCATGACCAGTGACTGTTACACATGCCCCATTCCCATTTTTCAGACAGCAGTGTCTAGTGTAGTATGGTTTTCTACTTCTCTGATACACATTGGGTATATGAGGGCATGGAGGATGACTTGTCCTTTTATTTCATAGGTATCTGAAACTAAGAATAATTCTTACTATATATTCAAGGAGCCTCACTGACATCTTGACCTGATGCAGATTATGAGATTATAGATTCTGAGCCTAATGCTATGATTGGATGAGTCTTGGGCAATATTAGAAGGGGGAGAATCACGTGGGACAGATGTGAATCATTGGGGCCTGAGAGTAGACTGCAGTACGCTGTAATAAGAATGGCCCCCGTAAGTCACAACTACCATGTTCATACCCCTTTACAGTGTGACTCTGCCTAATTCTCCCATCAAGAAATGGAGACTATTTTCCCTGCTCTTTCAATGGGCTGCCCCTGTAACTTTCTTTGACTAACAGAAATGTGGCAGATGACACTGTTCAACTTCCAAGGCTAGTCTTTAATCCTTTCAGTTTTTTACACTCTTGGAACAATACCCTCTGAGACCACCATACCCCTAAGAAGCCACAGGTAATAGTGGAGAGAAGAGAGGCCCAGCTGTCTCCACTGACCACCAGATGACTGAAGCTTCATGAGCAAGCCCTGGTGAGACCTCAGAAAAATCACCCAGTCAACCCACAGAGAATTATGAGATTACTGTTTCAAACCACTAAGTTTTGGGTATGTAGCAGTTGCTGACTGAAAACCTGTCTGCTTCTTCAGCCAACTAGGACTCCTTGGATAGAACTCTCAGTTCTCAGAAGCTACAAAAGGCCAGTAAATTATGCCAAAATAAATAATATATAATATACTCATAGCATTGAGAGGAGGATTAGAGGCAAATAATATCCCAGAATATTTGTCTTGATGACAATTCTTTTCAGATCATCCTTCTCATGAAAGTCTTGATATACATTAACTCCTGGCTTTACACTTCATGTCCTTTCTTTCCAAGACATGGTTCATCTTCCTTTGACTAAATATTGGGACACTGATTAATGTGACTAAGATTCCGGAAAAAAAACAAAAAAGCAGCACTTACCCCAAACACACACAAAAAACTCCTCTGTATTTTATGAGGGAATCTGCCTGGGGACTTATAGGCAAACTAAGTGTTTGCTTGTTTGTTCAAACAACATTTACAAATGGAACGAAACAGAAGTATTTTATTGATTCTCCCATGCTAGTTCTCTAAAATGGTACTTCATTCTTCATTACATGTAGTAATGGTATAAAAAAATACTAACTATTGGTTCCTTTCTGACCTTTCTTTCAGACTGTGCACAGTACATTGGCTTCTGTGACTTTACATTATCCTGGATATCCTTCTTCCTTTCAAACCTCTATTTTAGAGTTCTTCTTTGGTTTTATAATCACTAATGATTGTGTATTTCTTGGTGCTCAGTCCTCACCTCTTCTCTGCAGCATGGTCTAAGGGTTGAGCTGGGTCATCAAGGACTTTGGAGGGGACAGATGGTGAGTGCAAGAGGTCAGGAACTATAAAAGGATAATGTACTCCTTCCTGAACAGGCAGCCACTTAAGTAAAGCTCTGAGAATGAAACAGTAATGACTGGAAATCAGAGTAATACAAGTCATAGGGGAATCCACAGAAGGAATCCAGGTTGGCAGAGGTGAGACACACGATAAGAGACAAATCTGGCAACAATGTTGGTTCCAAAAACTGTGACTAAAATCATGGGAGCAGGTCAGGCTGGGGATAGAAGTGTGTAGATGAATCTAAGTCGCCAGAAGTGGGAACACAACTGGGGAGATGTAGGAGTAAGAAGAGTGAGTTTGCGCCTGCAGGGTTCCAGAGAAAATTTTGCCAAAGGGATTTCTGTAGGGGTGAGTTTTTAGTTTCCTGTGCAAAAATGCATAAATCAGACCCTCATCATTTCATGCCTACATTCTTACAACAGCCTCCTAACAGATTTAATCATGATTGCTCTAATTTTAATCTAATTTACATCTACCCTCAGAATAATTTTCCCTGAGTACTGTTTCCAGCAAGGCACACATCTACTTAAGAACCTGTTAAGTCCCTGTTGCTTACTGTACAAACACTAATTCCCTATGTTGACTTCCAGTTTTATCTTCGGTCAGGTTTAAGTCCACATTTATAAGTATTTTTCAAATACCAAGAATCTGTTTCACTAGTTGCTAATTACTATTTGAAAGTTTTCTTTTTTATTTTCTTTAATTTTAACAGTTTCTATTGAGTGGACTAGAAGTTATCTATTAAAATTTCCAATAAAAAACAACTACGATTTTAGGACATTTATTATTTTGGCTTGTGAGATACTTAGTTTGGACATCATTAAGCCTGGTATTCAGAAATAACACTTCATATCTCCTTACTTAGCCATGTGACCTTGGATAAGTTATTTAACCTCTCTGAACCTCAGTTTTTTAGAAAATGGGAATAGCAATACTGTACCTATCTCTTGGAATGGATGTGAAGACAGAATAGAATTAAAGTGTAGTTTTTGGTGTTTGTTAAACACATGACAGCTAAATAATAAATGTCAGTTCCCTTCTCTTCTCCAAAAACCTTTTAACAGCACGTGGTAATAGCACCTGTGAGAAAAGCACTTTCCTTATTGAAATAAAATTAAGAAACTATATGGTGTAAACCCTGGAAGAAAAATCTCCTACTGAATTTTACCTGCTCTTTGGCTTTTTCTCATTCTGATAACTGCTGTATCCACCACCTTCCCTTCAAAATCCTTTCCCTGGTTACTCTTACTACAGCTAAAGCAGACTGGAATTTTTAAAATAGAGCTAATAATCCCACAGATTCTGGGGGGAGTCTGCTTCTCCCTTTCCCTTTGCTCTTCCCCCAGCATGTGCTTTTTCTCTCACTTCCTTTCTCGCTCTCGCTTAAACCCTCATTCTCAAATAAATAAATAAGATCTAAAAAAAAAAAGAATAATTTACAGTCATTACCTCTATATAATTAGACCAAATTTGGACATTATCAATGTCTCCAAAGATAAAAAAGAAATTGGGATTTATGATAAAAGAACTGCACTAATGAAAAAGTTAGCATATTGCAATAGCTTACTAGACCATTAAGTACATTTTTTTAAAGTTTATTTATTTATTTATTTATTTGACAGATAGAGAGCACAAGTAGGCAGAGCAGCAGGCTGAGGGAGAGGGAAAAGCAGGCTCTCTACTGAGCAGGGAGCCCGATGCAGGCCTCCATCCCAGAAACCTCGGACCACGACCTGAGCTGGAGGCAGCCAATTAACTGACTGAGATCGTGACTTTGAAAATGACTGACATGACCAGGCATTTAGTAACGCTTCTTTTAGTTTCCTCTGCCTAGAAATGTAAGGTTCTCAATGATCTGACCCTACTTTTTAAAACCAATTTATTTTCCCTTATACTCGGTTCTTATTTAAGGGGTGGTATCCTGCCACCCCATATGGTCCACTCATTCTTACACCCATGTCCTTCATCTGTGTACTTCTAATTTGGAATGTTTTCTCTTTCTTCCCTTAATATCCAAATTTTATTTAGTCTTTCAGCACATGTTCATCATGGTTCAACACTGGGGCCTGGTGCCAGCATTGTTCTTGTCCTATAATAGATTTATAAAACATATTTGTTAAAATGACTAAATAAATGTGCCTCCCTACCTACAGGTTTCCCTAGATATTTCAGCCTTAAGTAATCCCTCCCTTTTTGGAACTTCTTCAGGACTTGTGCTCTGTGTCATTCAGGTTAGCACCTCAATCATATATTAAATTTTACTCTATGGATTGTAAGATCTCCAATTGCAGAGACCACTTGCCTATTTTTTAACTTCACTCATAGCTCCCTGCATAGTGTCTTAATTAAAACTGATGGTCGAATAAATACTTTTATTATAACACTGCATATAATTCTGCTTTTGGATCTAAAACTCAACCAAACTGCTTTTTAAGTTAGTACTGAAAACTTAGTCTAAAGAGAATCTCAGGTTTGGAATTGTCAAATTTAATTATATAGCCACAAAGACAATTTTTTAAAACAAAATAAGGGTTTTCCTCTTTAAAAAAAAACCCTTCATTATTGCTGTGCTTCATCATTGCAAAAAGTCTGAATTAAGTGGTTCTATTCATGAAGTTATATTATTTTTAAATCTTTATATAAGATCCTGTTGTTCATAAACAAAGATGACAATTGAATGTAACATTACCATTCTTTTTTTTCTAGTTGCACTAATGAATTTCTCATCCATTCTGCTCCACCATTACAAATTTACAAATTTGGGAATAGGCAGACTAAGTTGAAGGTGCTTTTAAGTTCATGTTTGTAATGCTTAGGTATTTGATTGATTAAATCCAGAGAAGTAACTGATCAATTGCTTTTGGGAATCTGATATAAATGATTTGAGTATTATAAGAATGAGTTTCAAAGCAGGTTTAGAACTCTTGCAGCTTTTAGCTCTCGTATCTTTTCATTATCAGTGTCTCTCTGAAAGGTAAAGAAACATGAATTATCAGTGGAGCAAGATAATAGGATTCAGAAGTCTTTAATTCTAGTATTAATTCTCTTTGTAAGTGGATATACTAATTGATCTTGGTCAAGGCATTTATGCTTACCCTGTCTTGTCTTCTTCAGTGATCTAAATGTCTTTGGCATTCTATAGCATTACCTGAAATTACTACAATATAACTTGGGGTGATTAAAAGTACTACTTAAATAATTAATGTGGTGAGAATTAAAACTGATAAAAGTTCAGATATTTTACTTGGTACTACTAAGTTAACCCAAGGAAATAACCATATTGAAAATCCCTTAGTTTTATGTATTTTGCTATATTTTCATAGAAATATGAAAATATATTTGTAGGATATTATGTATGTGTTATAGTAGCTTTGATACTCTAAATGCGTAAGGTGCAACATTTATTGAATGTGAAGATAAGGCATTAGTTTACGTGTAGGAATTCTTTGTTAATCTGTATGATCTTGAGGAGTTCTGACATGCTGTAAGATAAAATCCAGAATTTTAGGGTTGGAAGGGAGTCATCTCTACAATGGTGTTACATTTAATCATTTAATGGATAGACATTTATAATGTTTTCAATTACTGTGCTATTACAAATAATACTGTAATGGATAATCTTGAACATGTTTCCTGTGAAACATATATAAGGGTTTGCCAGAGTAAACAATGAGAAATAGATTTGGTCACCTGAGAAGTAGTATGCCCAATATAAATTTTAATAAATAGCAAATTCCCAGAAAAGCCACTGATTTATACTTTCACACATGGTTTATTAGAGTATGAATCATTCCTCACCCTAACCAACTTTTCAATTTTTGCAACTGTATTAGGATAAACTAGTATTTCTTTCTTTTTCTTTTTTTAAAGATTTCATTTATTTATCTGAGAGAGAGAGTGCACAAGAGAGCATGTATGAGTGGGGGAAGGGGTAAAGGGAGCAGGAGAAGCAGACTCCCCTCTGAGGTGGGAGCTTCATGAGGGGCTGATCCCAGGACACTGAGATCATGACCCAATCTGAAGGCAGACGATTCCCCAACTGAGCCACCCAGGCACCACAGGACAAAGGGTATTCCACTGTTAATTTCGATTACTGGCAAGGTCACTTTGAGGGGCATTTCTATTTTTCTCTTCAAGGAATGGACTGTTCAATATTTTCCCATCTTTCTTTTAGGCTTTTAAGAAAAGATCTTTAGGAGTTTTAAAATAAATTCTGGGGACGCCTGGGTGGCTCAGTTGGTTAAGCGGCTGCCTTCGGCTCAGGTCATGATCCCAGCGTCCTGGGATCGAGTCCCACATCAGGCTCCTTGCTCAGCAGGGAGCCTGCTTCTCCCTCTGCTTCTGTCTGCCTCTCTGTCTGCCTGTGCTTGCTCACTCTCTCTCCCTCTGTCTCTGACAAATAAAAAAAATAAAATAAAATAAATTCTGGATATTATTTGATTGGTGTTTATATATAGATACATTTTTCATTCAGTTATTAGCTTTTTAACTGGTTATGGTATCCTTTGAAGCAGAGTTGTTTTAAATTCAAATGTAGTCAAAACTATCTTTTCTTCACTTATAACCTTTGTGTGTATATGTGTGTGTGTATATGTGTGTATGTGTCTTGTTCAAGGTCTTACCAATCACTTGAATATACATTTTCCTATTTTTTATAGTTTTCCTTCTACTGTTTATATTTTTAATCCATCTGGACTCACTTTTCTTGATTGGTATGAAGTGAAATTTGACTTTTCCTAATAAACAGACAATTTGACAATAGCATTCATTATAGTCCACCTTTTACCCATTGCATTTAGAAACCTCCTTTCAGGTATTAAATTCTCATTTGTACATTGTTTCATTTTTAAACTCTATTTTCTTGATGCATTTGTCTATTCTTCTGGCAGTACCCTAATTACTATAGATTTTAAAACTGCATATTTTACTACTTGATTGAGCAAGAACTCCTCTGTGCAGATAGACAAGCACCCACCCACATACACCTTTCTGGTTCCTCTTTTAAAAACTTATCTTGGAAGGGGTGAATGGGTGGCTTAGTCAGTTAAGCATCCAAGTCTTGATTTCAGCTTGGGTCATGATCTTGGGGTTGTTGGGATTTGTCCCCTCCCCCTCTGCTTCTCTCCTTTCTCTCTCTAATAAATAAGTAAATAGATAAGATCTCTAAAAAATAAAACACCCTTATCTTGGGAATTCTAGTACAATTTCTTTCCAGATGAATTTTAGAATAAGGTTGTCAGATTCACTTAAGAAATGTGGGGACGCCTGGGTGGCTCACTTGGTTGAGCCACTGCCTTCAGCTCAGGTCATGATCCTGGGGTCCTGGGATTGAGTCCCGCACTGGGCTCCTTGCTCGGCAGGGAGCCTGCTTTCTGCTCTCTCTCTGCCTGCCTCTCTGCCTGCTTGTGTGTACTCTCTCTGACAAACGAATAAAATCTTAAAAAAAAAAAAAAAGAAAAAAAAGAAATGTGTTGATGTTTTCACTGGGACTACATTAGATTTACTTGGCATATTTACAATACTGAGATTCATTCAGGTGCATAGCCTTAATTTATTCAGTTTTCTGTTTAATGCTCTTCAGAAAATTTTCATTTTTATTACTCATATACACCTTGTTTAATTTTTATTAAATTTATTCCTAGCTATTTTTAAATTTCTGTTGCTACTGTGAAAGGGATTTTTTCTTTTTTTTTTCAATTTTTTATTTAGTTAACATACAGTGTAATATTAGTTTTAGCTGTAGAATTCAGCTATTCATCGCTTACATATAATACCCAGTGCTTATCACAAGTGCCCTCCTTACTACCCACCACTCATTTAACCCACCCCACTGCCACCTCCCCTACAGTAGCCCTCAGTTTGTTCTCTATAGCTGAGAGTCTGCTTTCTGGTTTGCCTCTTTTTCTTCCCCCATGTTCATCTGTTTTGTTTCTTAAATTCCACATATAAATGAAATTGTATGGTGTTTGTCCCTCTCTGACTTATTTTGCTTAGCATAATACTCTCTAGCTCCATCCACATCATTGCAAAAGCCAGGATTTCATTCTTTTTTTAGCTAACATTCCGTTGTGTGTGTGTGTGTGTATATATATATATATATATATATATATATATATATATATATATATCACATCTTCTTTATCCATTCATCAGTTGATGGACATCTGGGCTCTTTCCATAATTTGGCTATTGTTGATAATGCTGCTATAAACATGGGGTGCATGTATCCCTTCTAATCAGTAGTTTTGTATTCTTTGGGTAAATACCTAGTAGTACAATAGCTGGATCATAGGGTAGTTCTATTTTTAGGAACCTCCATACTGTTTTCCAAAGTGGCTGCACTAGTTTGCATTCCCACCAACAGTATAAGAGGGTTCCCTCATGAAAGGGATTTTTAAAAAATGAACTTGATTATTAAATTTTTTAAAATTAAAATAGACATTAACTTAGATTTATCATGTGTTAAAGGTTTCTTTGACTACCACTGATTTTTAGTGTTCCTCTTGAACTCCTGTTTTATTTTGCTGGATCGTATTTTCTAGTGACTATTTCAGTTAGGATTTGTGGATGATAAATTTTCTGAATATATTCATGTTTGAAAATGTCTTATTTTGCCATTACACTTTTTTACGGTTTGTCAAGATTATATAAATCTAGATTCAAAATCATTTCACCTCAGTACTTAGAAAATATTTCTCCAGTATCTTTTTATACACAATGTTGCTAATGAATTTGAAGTCAACATACTACTTTTTACCTTGCAAATAACGTAATTTTTCTTTTTAAAAGATTTTATTTATTTACTTAAGAGAGACTATGAGAGAGCATGAGGAAGCATGAAAGAGCACAGAGGCAGAGGGAGAAGTGGACTCACTGCTGAGCACAGAGTCTGAGGTGGGGCTTGATCTTAGGACCCTAGGATCATGACCTGAGTCAAAGGCAGAAGATGCTTAACAGACTGAGCCACCAAGGTACCCCTGTATTTTTTCTCTTTAGAAGCTTTCAGGATTTTCTGATTATCCATAAAGTACTGAAATTTTACCATCATTTTCTAAGAGTGCATCTTTTCTCCATCTTCTCACTTGGCACTCAATGGAACTTAATCTAAAGATTCTTAAAAAAAGGTCTTTTCATGATCTGGGGAATTTTATTTAATTTATTTATCTCTTCCTCTCAGTTCTTCTATTTTCTCCTTCTGGAGACCCACTTATGTGAATTTGCAACTTTTGGATGCATCCCCCATGTCCTTGACCCTTTATTTCATGTGTCATCTCTCTGCCCCTTTGCATTGTGCTTATAAGAGTATTTCTCAGTTTGATTTTTGAGCCTCTGGGTTGCTCTTCAGCTCCATCAATGTTGGTATTCAGCCTTGAGGTTTTTATTTTTGCTATCATATATTTCATTTCCAAAATAGCTCATCTTTTATGGCTACAGTAACATCTCTAAATACATCTTACGAGAATCATTTTACGTTTTGAAGGCTACAGCTGTTTCCTCTACTTGTTCTGTTTCCTCAGGTATTATGGTGTTGCGTCTGTTTCTGTGTGTAGGCTGACGCTTTTTTCTGTGGTGTCAGTTTTCCTCATGTTGGTCTTGAATTCCCCTCTTAATCTGTCTCTGAATGCTATAACAATCACCTCAGCTTGCCACCAGAAACTTTGTGGGTGTTGCAGGATAAGCTATTGGGATGTGACAGGACCTAGTTGTCCAGGAATAGGTGCTCCTTCACTATCACTAGCCATTTGCAGCAGAACTTACATCTCTGCCAAAATCACACCCCAAATCTCCCACCTCATGCCTTGTCTCCTTGTGAACTCAGATTGAGACCTAAAATGAAGTTGCTTTCCCATGGGGAGTACATGAATTTTCTTTTGTCAGGTGCCTGGGGCAGTACCAAGTAGAGGACTATCTTAGGTCTAGTTCTAGGCTCAGGGTACCTGGGATTACCCAGGCTATAAATCTCCAGGGAGGCTAGCCTGTGGCTACAATTCTCAGGAATGTATTTTTTCCTTTTCCTTTACTCTCTGTTCTACTAAGTGTCAAGCCTCTGCAGATCCCTGGACTTACGACGGGGTGGATTTACTTCTGGGTTGCCTTTATCCTAAGAGTAGAGCGCTTTATGGTCCTCGGTTAACGCTGAAAAAGTCTTATTAGACTCCTCACCTTGGACAGGTATTGAGAATTACATTCTGTTTCCTTGCTCTGTGAGGCCACTAAAACCAAAGCCCAGGCTTGTCTGGCTCAGGGTAACAGCTGCTTTGATGTTCGGGTACAGGGCTGGGACCAAGGTGAGGCAAATCCTGGCCCTGCTCAGATGTTCTGTGCTTACTTCTCTGGATTCTAGCAATTCCTTACATTTTTGTCTGGTAGCTCTCTACTGTCTTCTCAACTCTATTTCATTTAAGAAGTTTGTATAATTTGGGGTGCCTGGGTGGCTCAGTTGGTTAAAGCCTCTGCCTTCGGCTCAGGTCATAATCCCTGGGTCCTGGGATCGAGCCCCGCATCGGGCTCTCTGCTCAACAGGGAGCCTGGTTCCCCCTTTCTCTCTACTTGTGATCTCTGTCAAATAAATAAATAAAATCTTAAAAAAAAGTAAGTTTGTATAATTTATGGACCATTTGTTTTCAGTGGGAATGTTGGACCAAATAACGTAGTTACCTAGCCTTTCATTACTAGAAATGAAAGTGCTGCCTTCTTTGCATATGGTGGCAGTGGTGAGGGGGTAGGAGTCAGACTGCTAGGCTGTTGTTTCCAACCAACAATCTTTTCTTTTTGCTTCAGGGATTCTTCCCCTTTTCCCGAGTCCACTTGTACATCATATATAACCATATTCTCTTTTGTACATTTTGGGGCAAAAGTTTCTTCTTTTATCCATTCCATCTCCTATTTTGTCTCTCTCTTTTTTTTTTTTTTAAAGATTTTATTTATTTACTTGACAGAGAGAAACACAGTGGGAGAGGGAGTACAAGCAGGAGGAGTGGGAGAGGGAGAAGCAGGCTCTCTACAGAGCAGGGAGCCTGATGCGGGGTTCAATCCCAGGACCCTGGGATCATGACCTGAGCAGAAGGCAGATGCTTAATGACTGAGCCACTCAGGTGTCCCTCCCATTTTGTCTTTTAGGTATTCATAATTTCTTTTTCATCAAGGGTATTCCTACTAGTTTTCTAGAGATGATGAGTTGTTTTTGCTTATTTTTAAAGATTTGTTTATTTATTTATTTATTTGACAGAGAGAGAGCACAAGCAGGGAGAGAGGGAAAGCAGGCTCCCCATGGAGCAGGGAGCCTGATGAGGGGCTTAATCCCAGGACCATGGGATCATGACCTGTGCCAAAGGCAGATTCTTAACTGACTGAGCCACCCAGGCGTCCCAAAGTTGTTTTTAAAACTATCTTCTATCAGGGAAGCTGCAGGGTTTATACTTTCTCCATTCTGTGAATATTCTCTTCAAGGCCAATGCTGCAGTTCTGACAAGTCTGTGAGGCAGACTTAAGACTTAAAGATGTCTTAAGAAACCAGATTTTCCTGCCTAATCTATCTCCCTGGTTGATGAACTATATAAATAAAATTAGATGGCTACAGTAAATAAACTGCAGATGCCAGTAAAATTATAAAATCAATGAAAAACTGATAAAATGCCATTGTTGGAGTTTATGTAATTATCATACTGCCAAAACAACTGGTTGAAAAGTAAATAATCACCTAGCTGTTTGTTCTATACAGAAGCAAATATATGAATACTACATTTTAAAATGTTTGAATGATGGGGGCGCCTGGGTGGCTCAGTGGGTTAAGTCTCTGCCTTCGGCTCAGGTCACGATCCTGGGGTCCTGTGATCCAGCCCCGCATTGGGCTCTCTGCTCAGTGGGGAGCCTGCTTCCTACCCCCTCTATCTGTCCCTCTGCCCACCTGTGATCTGTCAAATAAATAAATAAATAATGTTAAAAAAAAATGTTTGAATGATGGATTGAATTTTTCTATTTTTCATCTGGCTTCTTGGTAGTATGTAGAAATAGCCTGCAGCAAGTAAATATGATTATGAGACAAAAACTTAGAGCAGTCCACTTTGTAGAAGACAGACTTAGAATAACAAACAGGTGATACAGAGTTAAAACAAAACTTGATTCCCACTGGAGGATTCAGATCTTACTACACGCGGTACTTCAGGGTTTTGAAAATCTGTAAATTTAGACAAGTAAGAATGTCTGCATGTTCTACTCCACAGGTGTTGGGAATGTGTTTTACACATTTTAAAGTGTTACAAGTGCTAATTTTAAAAATTGTTGACAATCTGGTGAGGGAGTTAAAAACTAACTCAATTATGAGGCCACGACGCATAAGAAAATAAAGGTGCAATGTGCTTTGAGGAAGGGCTTGGAAAAGGTTTTTTTCTGGAGGAGTAGAACTTGAGATGGATCTTAAAAGATGAGCAGGATGTTGTGCTGTAGACTTTTGGCGGTGATGGGGAAGAAAATGGAATGATAGTATATTTCTGCAGACAGTCCATCACTGCAGATAGCTTGTCTGCAGAACAGATTGAGAAAGACATGCAAGTGAGAGAGTTAGGTAGGTATACTGAGTCGCTGCTAGTTTGAATTAGTTGAAACAGAATATGTGTGTAACAGAGAGAAAATTGAAAGGAAGTTGGGATTTAATTGCATAGGATTTTGACTGCTAGACAAGATGTTGGATTTTACTCTGCATAAAGTAGGTGCTTGAAAATTATGATCAAATCTGGGGTTTAGGAATATTATTTCTGGCAGTACTGTATTGTGAATAAGAAAGAAAAGTTAGAAGTGCAGTCATGTAGATAAAAGATACTACAATGAGACTCTAAATTGAGACATGAAAATGCATAGATGGGAGAAACACTGTGGAATTGATAGGATTTGGCAAAGGAATAAAGGAATTAATAATTGTAAAGGATTCGGAGATTTTGGCTTTGCAGAATGACCCTGTGGAATCCGTTTCACTACTCTGGGCCTCAGTCCTACATCTATAAAAAACATGGAATTAGATGATACTTAGTGCATTATAACTGTATGATTATACAGTTCTGTGCTTGAAAAGTAGTGGAGCAGGGAGGGATATTATTAGTATAACATTAATAGAATCAATATTAATTAATAATAACTAATATTAATATTATTGATATATTAATATTATTAATGCCATTAATAAGAGAAGAAACACCGAAGAGGAGCTAACTTTGAGACTGAATTTATGACTTTTGCAGACCACATACTATTCATGAACATCACGCAGCTGACCCTGCGCATCTAGAGTTCAGGAGGAAGGTCTAGGATGCAAATACATATGTAAAGGAGCTGGGGCTTGGAAGAGAGTAACAGAATATGAAGAACAAGAGAGCCACGCACTGAACTTTGGGCATAACATTTAAAAGGAGGGTTTAGAAGGCAAGCCAGAGAGCCTAAGATTCTACATAGGTTCAGGGGGGAAAGATGGTGAATGGTGTCAAATGCTACATAGAAGTTAAGTAGCAAGAACAGTGAGAGGCTACTGGATTAGTTATCAGTGGGCTATTGGTATTCTTTGAGAGAGCAGTCTCAATGGATGGGAAGTAGATCTTAGTGAGGATCAATCAGGAGAGATGGAGGGTTGTCACTGGCAGAGAGAATTCCTGGAGCAGGTATGTGACAAGAGGGACACACGAATCTTTGTATGGAGAAAATGGAGTAGAATTGGGAAGTGTCAGAAGAAGGCAGGTCTACAAAGCAGCCTGGATAGTGGGAAATAAGGCTGTTGGATGGGCTTTAATGGGTTCAGGGTGCTGAGGGAGGGTGTATTCCTCCAGCTTTCCTTGCCCTCCAGCCATTGTGTGCTATTCCACTGAATGGTTCCAAAGAATAGTACTAACTGTAGAAGTAGTAGTAGAATTGTAGAGTTGTAGAAACCTTTCAGATGAACCCAGGTTATGAAGAAAGAGCCTTACATCATTCAGGACAAATCACAAAAGAGAAATCAGCTTCCTTACTGATCAATAACATAATACAGTAATCAAACTTCTAGGAGTTAAAAAAAATCCCACCATAACACACCTGCTCTCTCTTGCGTCTCTTCAAGGAAAGATGCTCCAGATACTTATAATGCATTCCACCCCGCACCCTTTTTTAGAAGTATAATGTAAAAGAACTGAAAGGAAGCAAAGGTAACTTAGAACTCCTAAATTTCACATGGTATTCAAAACAGCACTGGTAATAGCAAGTCCATTTCTGAAGCAGTAAGATATAGTCTGCTTGTACTGTTTCAGCTCAGTATCCTCTGTGATGTGTCCAAGACTTGGGCCTTTATGTGTTTCCTGTCTGGACCTGACAAGGAACTAGATATGATTGCTAGACAATTATTTTCTGAATTCTGATTAGTTCGAGATCAATGAGCAACTTGCCTTTTTCAACGGGGGTAGAGTTGCTGGGTGGGTGTCAGGGGAGAGAGTTGCTATAGACTTTGTTTCATTTTGTTTTATATATATGTTTTTCTAACTGTAGAACTTGTAAGGTAATGAAGAATTACTACTAGAAAGAGATAGATAAGATAGGGAAACCTGGGATCCTGGATAATGTAGAGCCAGATTTCTGGCTATGTCTTTTCTCTGCTTCAGTTATATACCCTACCCTACCTTAAATCAGAGGCTGGGTTGGTAGGGTGCAAAGAGAAAAAAACAAACAACAACACACACTATTGATGTTACCTCCATTTTCTAGCCATGCTTGGGATAAACTATTCATATTTCCATCAGCTTTATTCTGATTCTTTCCATACTTTATTCTGAGGATTTACCAAAAGGCAAAAAAAAAAAAAAAAAAAGAAAAAAGAAAAAAAAAGTCTCAGCAACTTTTTAGAACTCTCCCTAGGTGAGTGCAGAGTCAGTGCAATCACATAGTTAAGGCAGCTTTCTTCTAAATATTTTTATACAGATGAAGTAAAAGTACATTAACATCGAGTGAAAAAATGTATAAAAAATATGCATGCTTGCAAGGTATATTTGAGTGGAAAAATGCAGATCTGTCTGTTTTGCCTAGAGAACTAGGGATAGAAAGGCAGGAAAAGAAAAAAAAGAGTGTGGTTAAAACTTGATTTTGTGTACGAATCTTAGGTCTTTTAGTACTACCTTGTAAAGTAACTGTCCTCTCCCCTACTAACTACTCTGGGTCTCTGTAGACCTGCAATCAAGAAATGATCTATTGAAAACTCAAGTTTGACCCTGCAAAGTGCCAGAAAGAACTCTGTGATTATCATCACTGTCTCTACTTTCTCTCTTCTTATTCACTCACATCAATATCTATCTGGTTTTGTCCCTGCTTCTCTGATAAAACTGTCCTGGAAAGGGAAAGATTCCCCAGCTATTAAATCCGGTGGTGACTCCTTGGCCCTTACCTCATTCCTGCACTATCTCTGGCATCTGGCACTATTGGATATGCCCAACTTCTCAGCACACTCTCACTGTGGATTCTTTTTTTTTTTTTTTTTAAGATCTCATTTATTTATTTATTTGACAGAGAGAGAGACACACACACACAGAGAGAGGGAACACAAGCAGGGGGAGTGGGAGAGGGAGAAGCAGGCTTCCTGTCAAGCAGGGAGCCCAATGTGGGGCTCAATCCTGGAATCATGATCTGAGTAGAAGGCAGACACCTAAGGACTGAGCAGGCGCCCCACTTTGGACTCTTATGTCACTGTTCTCTCTAGCCTTATTATCCATCTACTCCTCTCAGTCCCCACTGCTATTGCTATAGTTAAGTCCTCATTGTGGCATCTCACTTTGGTTTTGATGAGCATTTTCTTAATGGTCAATGATATTTAATATATTTTCATGTATTGATGGTCACTTTTGTATACTTTCTAGAGAAACATTTACCAAATTCCATAGGTACATGTTCAAGAGAAATGAAAGCATATGTCCAAACAGAAAACCTATGCCCAAGTGTTTGTTGCCCTTTTAAAAAAAACTGGGGTTTTTATACTCTGAATATCAAACCTTATTGGGTATATGATTTGCAAAAATTTTCTCCTGTTTTGTGCATTGTCTTTTCAGTTTCTTGATGATGTCCCTTGAAGCATAAAAGTGCTTAATATTGATGATGTCCAGTTTATCTGTTTCTTCTTTTCTTGTACTTTTGGTGGCATACTTAAGAAATCATTTGCCTCATTCAAGGTCACAAAGATTTATGCCTGTTTTCTTCTAAGAGATTTAAAGTTTAGCTATTATATTTAGGTCTTTGACCCATTTTATATTAATTTTTGTGTATGGTGTGAGGTAGGTAACCAAATTATTATTATTTTTTTTTTTTGCATAGGGCTCTGCAGTCATCCCTGTCATCTGCTGAAGAGATTATTCTTTCCCCTCTCAATTGAGTTACTTTGGCATCTTTCCCAAAAATCAATTGACTATATGAATGTGAGGGTTTATTTCTGAACTCTGTGATATTCTATTATCTATGTCTGTCCTCATGCCAGTATCATACTGTTGATTACCATAGCTTTGTAATAAATGTTGAAGTGTGAGTCCTCCAAATTTATTCTTTCTGTTTAAAAACGTTCACGCCTGTATTCATTTTCATTTCATTTTCTTAATTTCTGCAAAGAAGTCAGCTGGGATTTTATATTCAATCTGCAGATCAATACTGGAGAGTATTGCTGTCTTAATATTAAGATTTCTAATCCATGAATATGATAAGTCTTTTCACTTATTGGGGTTTTCTTTCTTTCAAAAATATTTGTAGTTTTTGGAGTATGAGCTTTGTACTTTTGTTAAATTTATTCCTAAGTACTCTATTCCTTTCCATGCTATTCTAAATGGAACTGTTGATTTCATTTTTTTTGTTTGTTCATTGTGACTGTAAAGAAATATAGCTGATTTTTATATATTGACCTTTTATTCTTCAGCCTTGCTGAACTCATTTCTTAGTTCTAATAGTTTTTTACTGGATACCTTATGGTCTTCTATACATAAAATTATGTCTTTAATGAACACAGGTAGTTTTACTTCTTCCTTCCCAATCTTGATGTCTTTTATTTGTTTTTATCTAATTGCCTTGGCTAGGCCCCCCTGTACAATGTTGAAATGAATAAATAGAAATGGCGAGAATGTCTTGTTCCTGATCTTAGGGGGAAAGCATCCAGGTTTTCACCATTAAATACACTAGGTGTGGATTTTTTTTTTTTTTTAAGTATAGTTGACACACAGTGTTACATTAATTTCAGGTGTACAAAACAGTGATTTGACAGGTTTATATATTATGCTATGTCCACTACTAGTGTTGGTAGAGGGTGGGTTTTTTGAAGATGCTTTTTTTTAGGTTGAGGAAGTTTATATTTCTAATGTGTTGAGTGTTTTGTCAGAAAGGGGTGTTGAATTCTGTCAAATGTCTTTTCTGTATCAGTTGAGATGATCATGTGGTCTTTGCTTTTTGTTCTATTGATGTGGTAATTTACATTATTTTTCAGATATTATATAAAACTTGCATTCCTGGGTATATGTGAATAAATATTTCTTAGATTGAATACATGATTGAGTAAATTATCTGAGGATTGGGTAAAAATTAATTCAATAAAAGAGCAGAGAAACAAGACTAGAAAATAGTTTCCATTTTAAAATAGTAACTAGTGGGGCGCCTGGGTGGCTCAGTGGGTTGGGCCTCTGCCTTCAGCTCGGGTCATGATCTCGGGGTCCTGGGATCGAGCCCCACGTCGGGCTCTCTGCTCCACAGGGAGTCTGCTTCCTCCTCTCTCTGCCTGCCTCTCTGCCTACTTGTGATCTCTCTGTCAAATAAATAAATAAAATCTTTAAAAAAAATAAAATAAAATAAAATAAAATAGTAACTAGTCAGGAATCATGGAAACTTTGGAAGTACAGTTGTTATTGTGAAAAGATTAAAAAAATATTTTAAGAATATAGAGTAATCTGCTTTACCACTCTTTGAATCCTCTACTTTTCCTTTAAAGTCTGGAACTAGATCCTCATAATATTCTGGATTTAACAAAATTTAATAACCTATCTCAAATATCCCTACTCTATAAAAATTACTATAATGCTTTCCTCATCGATTTGCTCAGTCTTTTCTGTTTTTATCTCCCTCCCTCCCTATCTCTCTCTCTCTCTCATACACATAGCCTTTCCAAGTATTGTCCTAAATAAGAGTATCACTGATATCTATCCTTCTTGGATATTTTTAAGTACTTACCCCAAAATGGTATCAATTGGGAGTATAGTGATACTTCTGATCTTCTAATCAGCTTCCACCCTTACTGCTGTTAAAGAGAAAAGATTTTCATAGGCAACCATAAGGACAGAAAAACTTACTTTTAATTATGACCCCAAGAACGATCAATATCTCAATTAACAGGGACAAGAGCTTCATCTTCTCCTGAGCAGATCCTCCTCACTGTAACACAGGCAGAACTAGGTGGCTGGCCCACAAGCTTCCTCTTTTCAGGTCTGTAGGGGGTCAGGATTTGGTTGCTAAGCAACCATTTCCTTACTCTTGGACCAATGAGCTGCCAGGAAGTTCCTTTCAACTGCAATGAAGGTGGCTGCTGAAGAGAGCAGGGTATAGGGAGGGAATCGTATCTATCCTGCTACTCCTCTGGTAAGAGATAAGCAGTAGCTTTGAGATAAGAGTTGGTCTCTGAAAGGAAAGGAAGAAACCAGAAGTCCAATTCGTACATGTCCACAATAATGTTCAAATAATAGAGTTGCTATAAGTTCTTATTTGTATTTTACCTTCAGCAGTGCAAACTGCACTTAAATGAAAACACAATTAAGTATATAAGCCGCTGACCTTACATCATCCTTTACTCTAAATTCTGAAGGCTATAGTGGACAAGAAACAAGGACCAAGTCAGCTTTGGTCCCCATGTGGGTGAAAATCTTTATCCTCTGTTTGAATAAGGAACTGTTGAGGTTTTACTGGGACAAAGGCAAACAAATCCCGGTGATCAATGACTTTTTTTTGTTGTTATTGTTCAATGACTTTTTTTTTTCAATGACTTTAAAAAAAAAAAGGCATTTCATTACACTTTCATTAAAAGGTATTTAAAAACACCTTCTTCACTATCTTTAACAATATGGGCATTTCACAAGTGGGTACCCTCAAGGCTAGGATCAGAAATGAAAATTAATATTTAGGTAAAAGCACAGAAATATTAAGACTATCTAAGGAATGGAGTTAGCTGAGAAAATTATGCCAAAAATATGTTACACATTTACAGTGTATACAGGTAATTCAGAAAGAGACACATTTATTGCCTTGAATTTCCAGGTTTACTCCCTTTGTAAATTAGTTTTCCCTTGCTTTAATCTCTGTCTTCCTCTTATAAGTACACCTGTGATTACATTTATGGTCAACCATGATGATATAGGATAATCTTCCTATCTCATGATCCTCAATCATATCTGCAAAGTCCCTTCTGCCAAATGAGGTAATATTCATAGGTTCCAGGGACTAGATCCTGGAAATCGTTGGGACCATTATTCAGAACTCTCCCTAGAATGTTTTCCTTTCACCAAGGGAGTTCAAGATGGGATTTTCCCAATTTCTGTACTTTTAAAAAGTACCTAAACATAATTTAATTTAACTCTTAAATATCATCTCTTAAGCATTCTCCAAATCATCTTTTTTTTCATTCCCCATTTGGATCCAGATTTATTAGCATCTTTTAGCAGATGATTTTGCCTCATACTTTTACTGAAACTGAACTCACTGGACCTATCTTCCCTCTACTTTTTATTAAAAATTTTTTTGAATCCTCATTCTTTTTCTAATTCATCACAAAAGATGAAATACACTTTCTGTATTCTATTTTTGATTCTATCTACATTTACTCTATCTTACTCTGACATTTCTAACATTTGTCCTTCTCTCTTTCTCTTTTTTGTTTCAATCTTTTGTTACCAAAATTCTTAATTTAAACACTTCTCATTTCATATCTCAGAAATATTTTACCTTGGTTCTGGTATGCTTTCAATTACTATCTCCTCTAATTATTCTTTAGCCTCTAAACATGTAAAAAGAAAAAAAAAGTCCACAATCACTACTTCTTGTTTCTCTCACTTCTTTTTCAATTGTTTTTATTTTCACTGATTTACATAGACTACAAATCCAATGATCTTTTCTCAGTTTTCATCATATTTGATCTCTGTGAGGTACCTGACATTTCTGAGCACAAACATCTTCTTGAGAATATACTATTGGTTTCTCTTAAAACTGAATTTCAATTATTTTTCTACTTTCTTGAACACAATTTCTCAGTCATTCCATCACTCACTCACTCATTCATTCATTTGTTGAATAGCTACTGTATGCTAAGGATGAATGGTGGTAACTCTCTTTCAGGCATTTGTTAATTTCATTTACTTCCTCTCTTAGTCTTCACATTAATTTTATGCCCTCTCCAATGTAACCCCTTTTGGTCTCACATGCTCTCCCTCAGTTTTATCAACATCTCTGTATGAATAATGCTCATTTAAAGTTTTTCTCATTCAATAATTTTTATTGAGAGCCTATTATGTGTCAGGCATTGTACTATTCTCTGTGGGTAGTGGACATATTTCCTGTCCTTAGAGAGTCTGTAAGTCCACAGTGAAAAATAAATATTAATGAAAGAATCACTAAAATAAAAATATAATTACAAAGTGTAAATAATGCTTCATAGGAAAATAAATTAGCACTGAAGGCATATAAAAGAAAACTGTGGGTAGAGGTCAGGTGGGGTCAGAGTTAGGGAGGGCTCTGCCAGGGAACGATTTTTAACCTCAACTCTGAAGAATAAGAAAGGGTCCACTATGCAAATTGTGTCTTAGGCATAGTGGCAAACAAGTGAAAAGACCACATGGTGTGAATAAGATGTGTTCAAGTAATTGAAAAACTCTATGGTTGGTATGACTGGAACCAGAGATTGAGTGGTAGTGGTGGAGCAGAACTGGTAGGCGATGGGCACTCTCCATTCTTAATGATTTAGTTTTTATAAGACTGTAGTAGTCAGCTTGGGCTGCCATAATAAAATGCCATAGATGGGATGGCTTAAACAAAAGAATTTTTTAGAAAGATTTTATTTATTTATTTGACAGAGAAAGAGAGAGAGTACAAGCAGAGAGTGACAGGCAGAGGGAGAAGGAGAAGGCGGCTTCCCTCTGAGCAAGGAGGCTGTTCCAGGGCTCTATCTGAAGACTCTGGGATAATGACCTGAGCTGAAGGCAGACACTTAACTGACTGAGCCATCCAGATACCACAACTGAATTTTTTTTCCCACAATTCTGAGGACTAGGAGTCCATGATCAGGATGCTAGCAGTGTCTGGTTATGGCAAAGGCTCTCTTCCTATCTTAAGTGAGAAAGATAGCCACTTTCTTACTGTGCCTTCCCACAGCAGGTGTGAGGGGTAGGTGTAGAAGGAAGGTGAAGAGATATATATTTATCTACCTCTTCTTATAAGGCCACAGTCCTACTGGATTAGGGTCCCACCCTTGTGACCTCATTTAACCTTAAGTAACTCCTAAAGACCTAATCTCCAGATATAATCCCACAGTCAACTAAGGTTTCAATATATGAATTTTGGGGGAATACAATTCAATCCAAAGCAAAGAGCACCAGAAAGTCATTGAACAATTTATGCCAGCGAGGTGACATGATCACATCTGACAAGGTAATTCCAGATGCAGGGCAGAGAATGGACATAAGAGGGGCAAAAGAAGACATGGGGGCAAATTAGGAAGCTTTTTTAAAGAATCCAGTTAATTTCTTAACTGAGTTTACTGCAGTGCCATTGGAAAGGAGAGCAATAAAAGAGTGATATAAGAGATAAAATTGAGATGATATAACAATTCATTTGAAATGAAAATGAAGTTATAAGATGTATCAGAGATGGTATTTAGGATTGCTGATTGCTCAAGTGAAAGGGTGATGAAGCCATTCAAAGAGACAGGGGACCCTGGAAGAAATCTAAGTGCGGAGGAAAGATCATGAGTTCAGTGTGGTACATCGTACATTTTAAGTACTTTTGAGACATTAAATATTAATATTTAATACTCCTGTATGATAATGGTATTTTGTCAGAATAATTAATACTTAATGCTGAAACAAATACCCTCTAAATACCAATGCCTTAATATAATAAAGGTTTCTTGTTTATATCATAGCCTGATGTGATACTCCTTGGATCACTGAGATATTCCTTCAAGCAGTGACTCAGGGATCCAAGCTCCTTCCTTCTTGAGATGCTGCTTCTGAGACCACCATGGAAAGAAAAGAGAGAATATGGATGAGTGTACAGAGGATTTGATGGGTAGGCCTGGAAGTGGCATATATCACTCTTGCTTTATAACCCACCCAGGATGCAGTCACTTGTCCTAACTTCAAGGGACACTGGGAAATACAGTCTTCCTATGGGGTCAAAAGAGAGAAAATTGTATTAGTGAACATTGCTGCCACATTTACTAGGTGTTAGTCACTTCATGTGTTATTTAACTCATTTCATCCTCACACCAATCAAGGTAGATACTAAATTATCATATCCACATAATAAAAAAAGCAACGTGTAGAGACTGAGTAACTTGCCAAGGGTCACATGATCAATAACGGTGAATTCAGGATTTGAATCAAGATGGTCTAGTTTCAGGTGCCTTTGAAACAGTACATAACACTGCCTCTTAAAGTTGATATTCAATATATGGTAGCATGTATAGGTCAAAAGTTCAAGAAGAAATTTTTGCTGAAGATAATAACTCTGGGAGTCATTGGTGTAACTCAGGGTTTCCCAATTTTGGCAGTGTTGAAATTTTGGGTCAGATGATTCTTTGTTGTGGGGTTGTCCCATGCACTTTAGGATGGTTAGCAGCATCCATGACTTCTGCCCACTAGATGCCAGTAGCACTCTTTTCCCAGTTGGGACAACCAAAAATGTCTCCAGACACTGCCAATGTCCCCTGCAGTGCAGAACCGCCCCTGGCTGAGAATCACTGTTACACCTGAACCATGAGTGCAGATGAAGTCATTCGAAGAAAAAGTATAAAGTGAAAAGATACAAAGGGCTAAAACTAAGTCTTAATGAACTCCAAAATGTAATGGCTGAAAATGAAGATGGGCCAGTAAAGGACGCTGAGAAGAAATGGCCGTATAGGAGGAATCTCGAAAGGGTGAGAAAAGTTGAAGGAAAAGAATGCTGCAGGGAGGAATATGAGGCTGAGTGTTAAATGCTGCTGAGAGATCGTCTAAGAGAAAGATTGAAAAATGTCCATTAAATAGCACATGAAGGTCATTGGCCACCTTAATAGGAGCTATTTCAGTTGGTTAATAAGGTAGAAACAAGAAGAAAGTGGACTGAAAAGCAGAAAGTGGGAAGTAAGGAAACTGACACAGCAGATACCAACAACCTTTTGAAAATGAAGGAGAAGCAGTAGCTGGAGGGTGTTGTGGAATCATAGGAGGAATTTTTTGTTTTGTTTTGTTTTGTTTTTAATATGGAAGAGACTTGAGAAAGTTTGAAAGTTGATGTATGGTTCTAGTTCCTTAAGTTGACATGAAACAAAGAATAATCAGTATCATAGTGTTAGGTTCCTAAGAAAACACGGGTGGACTCTGGGTTGGAAATAGCCTCCGTCTTGTAACAAAAGGTATAGTGTCCAGTCTGATGCACTTTCCTGCAGACACTTTACATGTAGCATTTCTAAATAAGAACTTAATATATTTCTCACAAAATCTCCAACTACTCCTGGATTGCCTATTATTATTAATACTGCTATTCTCCTCTTAACTATTCCATGAAACTCTTCTTTCTTTTCCTCATCCTGTTCCCCAAATCTATTCCATTACTAATTTTTATTGATTCTACTTTTGTAATGTGTCTCGAATCAGAGCTTTTTATTTCCACTGTCAAAAAATAAGTGCATATTTTTATTACTAGCCCAAGTGTCACTTCCTTCTTGAAGACTTCATTATTTTTCCCAGCCAAATTCACAGCATTAAAAGAAAAACAGAAGCATAGACAATGTTAAAATAAAAATTATTACCTTACTATGTCATGAATCAGAGTCATGAGTGTCCTGTTACTGAAAACATTTTTCTTTCTTTTTTTTTTTTTTTTTTTTTACAAACCTTAATAAGACCTTCCTCTTTTTTCCTTTTTTTCCCCTCTTATTATTAAAAAATGTGTTGCAAATATTAGCTTTTACACACCTGGCTTAAGTACTACACAGATAACATGGCAACTCCAAACGTCAGATAAATGTCGTTTCACTACATCCACCAAATCAACCTTGTAAATGGTCTGATATTTAGAAATGCAATACATTTGGGGGAGGGAGTTGTCAAACTTTCTTTAAATTCTAGGTCACCCAACTCTTGTGGTGGACTCTATCCGAACTGGATTTTCAGAACACCAACAGATTAGTATTACCCAGAATCAAGCCAGCGCTTTAACCCAGTGCCTTGAATTGAAGCGATTGGAGGAAAAAAAGGTAAGATGACTTGGCTCTGGTTGACACCCACTTGAATTTGCTTTGATGTAAGTTTTTGTTTCCAATATAACATTTTGGTTGCCCACTACTAAGTTCCTAAAACCCTGGTTTAGTCCAGTCTGTCTTTGCTCGTTCTAAACTTCACCACACTCCAGCGAAGACTGTAATTTTTACTACAAGGTTGAGGAGCTGATTGTATGGTGTGGAAGTTTTCCCAATCCTCTCACTTCTTCGGGTTATATTTACTCACCAAGAGAAAAGCTTCAGATTATCTGGTAAAATCCATCCAGACGGGTCAGTTGGAGTAAACCAATTCGCGTTGACCGAATTCTCCTCCCACTTTCACATCCTCCAGCTCCAGAGGCAGGTTTCTCCTGATGACTCTCCAGATACCTAGCACACCTGGCCATATAGGCCACGCCCTCAGGTTCTCAAGCGCCGAGAAGCAGGGGGAAGCTCCCGCAACCTCACGCTCCTCCCAGGCGTCCGCTCCACACCCCGCCCCTCCTAACGCGAGGCCATCTCCAGCCCCCTCGCGCCCTGGCTCCGCCCCCTCCAGCTCCCCAACGTCCTCGGCGTCTGGCCCGAGCCTGCGCCTGCGCGTGCGCCCTGGGGCCGAAGTAGGGGCGCGCGGTGACTGGAACGCGGAGAGCGGCGGACGTTGCAGCCAATGGGAGGCGTCGCTGGCTAGCGGCTGGGAGGCGGGGCCTGCGCGGGTGTTAGGTTAGCGCGAGGCGTGACCTAGTTGACAGGCTCTGAGGTGCTGCTGTGGCGGCGGCCGCGGGGCTGAGGCGGGTGGGAACCCAAGCCGAGCGCGGGCTGAGAGAAGAGGGCGGCGATTGGCGAGTGGCGCGGGACCCGGAGCTTCTTGCACTTTTTTTCCTCCCGAGTGCCCCCTCCCACCCCTCCCACTCCACACACACCCTGTTTGCCTGTGAGCCTGGGGAACTTGCAGCTTAAAGCCAGCCACCCCCACGGCAACATGTACCCCAGCAACAAGAAGAAAAAGGTGTGGAGAGAGGAGAAAGGTAACTGGCCCGTCGAGTCCTGGGGGTGCGGGGGGTTGGGGGTCGGGTGGGGGCGGGGGTCAAGGCTGTGTGTGCCGCGGCGCCCTCCGCCCGAGCTCCCCCCTCGCGCCCGCCGGCCGGTGCCGCCTCCCTCGCGAGTCCGTGTGTACACACGCGCACACGCGCGCACACACCAGCGTGCACGCGCCGCCCCCGGGCACCTGCAGCTCGCGCACGTGTGGGCGCACGCCCCTCTGCTGCCTACCGCGCCCGGTCACCTTCTCCCCATGCGGGGCTGCCTTAGCCTGGCTGGTGGCTTGGATCCCCGCGCGTCAGTTCTCGGGTGCGGCACAACTTGCCCAGGTCCCCCACCCTCTCCCCGGGCCCCATCTGGGACTTTCGGACTCCCGGCCAGGTTGTCCCAGGGACACGTGCCCGCCGGCGGGCACACGGGCTGCAGCTGCGCCTCCGCGCCAAGCTGACCCTCATCGGTTCACTCCTCCCCTCTGTCCCCCACCCCCCAGCTGGCAGAGTGTCCGCACCTTCGGGCGTTTACCCCTTCTCTAGGCCCCTTCTGCGCCGCAGTGTGACTTTTGAAACCTGGAACTCTAAGGGAAACTGAAAACGGGCGTCTTGTCCGTGAGGATAAATGCTTTCCGCGAAGTCTGAATGGGCTTTTCTCTGCAGTGTGTTTCTGTGTATTTCATGCCCTTTTGTAACCAGAAGTTGCTCAGTGTAAGATTGTGAAGCTGATATTACTCTCTGTGAATGCATCTACCCCTGAAATTTGTGCATATTAAAGGTTATCCAGATCAGCTAGATTGACGGTGGCACTGATTCCTGTAAGAAGACACAGAAGTGTACCATCCAGTCCTGTCCCCACCCCCCTTTTTCTCTGGTATTATAGTTAGATAATATTCCGACATAAAACTTTATTCCGACAAAAAACTCTGGCGTTTTTTCTTTCATTCTTTTCACACTTTTCGATTCTTTAGTTTTTTACAGAAGTGTAGCAGATACTTGCATTGCTACTGCTAACATAGACTAAACTTGTGTATCCAGAGTGAAGTCAGGTGAGGGTAGTGCAGATCTCTCCGAAGTATCCTGTTTTCTTCATATTAGAAGGATAATGGGGTGACGAGGTTGAGAGTTGATTTCCTTGATAATAGCTCTTTAAAACCTGTAGATTCTTTTCGCAAGTCCTGGCCTTTATAAACACTAAGGCCAAACAGTGGACATAAGAAAGAATGTATGTGGAAAATAATCCTTTATATAGGGCCCACTTCAATGCAGAAGGAAAGGGATGGGGAGGGGATTTTATTTTTTCAAATTAACTCCTGGGAAGATCTAAAATGGCTTTTAAAATATTGAAAGATTAGGTTGTATGTCATTTAATTATGTCTTGATATGGGCTTATATCAAACTAAAAATTCTGTTGAGAATAATAGCCTGGTATATATAAAGTAGTGTCAAATAATCTTTGTTTTTGCAGTGTCAGTTACTTTAGTTTCAGCACATTTCCAATTTTTTTTCCAACAATTTTCCTTGTAAGCATTGAAAGATCCTTTATGCCCATTTTTCTTGATGGTCTTGAAATGTTAGTTTTGCATTGATAATAAGGCAAAATAATGGAAATCAAGATTGTTTTCAATATCTGATTCACTGATGAAATTATGGTAATTGCTTAAGAAGTATTTTTCTGTCATAATGTTCCTAAAGTGACAATGTTATAACGGTCCTTCATTTAACATCTACACATTTGGACTGTGGCAAGCAGGCATTTTAGAATCTTTAATGTCTTGAGTTTTTGATATTTTCTTTCTAACAATAGGGGAAAACATAACCAAACTAAATTTTTTCAAGTAAAGAAGCAAGTGCACAATTAAAGAGGGTATTTAACAAATTAAATATATCTTGTCTAAAACTAACTTTATTTTTGCATGGAGTTTAATGGTTAAGGAAAAACTTAAACTGTGATTTGAAGACTTTAGTGTATGTCTCAGTGTATCAGGATGTCTATTTTTGAATATTTAATATTTAAAAGTATCTATTGTACCATCAAGAGAGAACTAAGGATTTCTAATACAGTGGTTAGTATTAAAGAAGCTAATGGGATGCATGACCTTTTTTCTTTCATTGCACTGGTGAGGATTTTATTGTATTTTTGCAGCTGTTACTTAAGTCTGAAGGAAGGCTTATCCTCCTCATTGAAATGTCTGGCATTCTGTAAACACTCTTTATCTCAGTATGCCATCTAATAGTAGTTCTGTCTACTTATATGCTTGGTTCATAGAGCAGATTCATTCTAAAGGGGAAGCATTCTTTCAGGAAAAGTTTTGTGTAATGCGAAGAAACTGTATAGATGTTTGTGGTCCTTAGTATGTTTCATTGTTTAAACAAGTAACAAAGGACTTAAGTCCACATATGTTAAGTGAACATTATTAATGTATTATTTTGAGCCCTAATTTAAAACCACTTAGTGTGTATTATAATTTCAAGTACTGGAACGTAAATCACCTCTCTCTTTTACCTTATTTTCTTATTATTGATCTTGTTTCTTTTCTAAGTGTCCATACTTAATGTTTCTATAAATACAAAGGCCAGGTTGCATTTCTATATTACCTTCTGACATTTACTAAAACTACAAGTTGCTTCATAATATCTTTCAACCTAATTACTGATCTTGCAATATGTCTATAATAGTGATCTGAACTCTTATAATAGTGCTTTGGAAAGTGCTAGTCATCCCTTTTCCTCCTTTATGTGAGTATTCCAAATTTACCATTTCCTTCAAGCTTCCTGTTCTATCAGGACCCCCTCCTCCTATATTAAATACATGACATTTCCTTTTAATTCATTTAGAAAATGTATGTCATATAACATGAATAGCCCTAGCATTTTCCTTTGTCCATTTCTTTATACGTCCTTTGTCCTTTCAGCCTTATTCTTACCTTAATGGAAGCACTTTTCTTTCTTTTTTCCTTCCTTCCTTTTTTTTTTTTTTTTTTTTTTTTGCTATCATTTATTCCCTTTTGGATATATTTAGTTCATCAATGTCTTTAGGTTCCCCTCCTCAGCCTTTTATAATGATACTTGAGTCTCTACCATAAAATACCCTTCTTTCCAAAGGGCTTCATCCTGGAGTTGCTGTTCTCACTTCTTTTCCTCAGTTTCCTTGTAGTCGTCCTGGGTCTCAACTGTACTCTAGTGAAACTAATGTTTCTAAATCCACTCAGTAGTAACAGTGATGGTACCAATATAAAAAGAGTTACTATTTGAGTCCTGTTTGTGTGCATAGCACTATTCTAAGTACAACAGTCTCCCCTCATTTATGGGGATACGTTCCAAGGCCCCCAGTGGATGCTTAAGACTGTGTATAGTACTGAACACTAACTGTTTTTTTCCTTCTGTGTATGTATGTATATATACACATATACCTATGATAAATTTCAATCTATAAATTAGGCACAGTAACGTATTAACAGTAATAATGAAACAGAATAATAATGACTATATACTGTAATAAAAGTTATGTGAATGTGGCATCAGAATATTTTATTGTACTGTACTCATCCTTTTTGTGACTATGTGAGATGATAAAACGCCTGTGTGATGAGATGAAGTGAGGTGAATGACATGACATCGTGTTAGGTTACTACTGACTCTGTGACAATATGCCAGAGAGAGGATTATCTTCTTCCCAACTGCAGTTGACTATGGGTAACTACAACTATGGAAAGCAGAACTGCAGATAAGGGGGACTACTGTATTTTACATGGGTTATCTCATTTAATTTTCACAACAGTTCTGTGAGGTAGTATATTGTAGGGTCAAGAGCTTTGAAGATTTGTCTGATTTGAATCTTACTTGTATTGTTTACTAGCTGTAGAACATTAGGTATGTTACACAACCTCTCTGGCTTAATTGCTTCATCTATAAATTGTGTATAATACCTACCTCAGAAAAACTGAGACATTAAGAGATTAGGTAACCCAAGATCACATAGATTTGCATGGTTGGGGATTAGAATCCAGACAGCTCTGTTAACCACTTTGCTTTCTTTTCAGTGCTGTTGGTGATCCAGTTGATAAAACCAGTGGCTTATTAATTTTTATTCTTCCTGATCTTCCTATAGCAGTTGACAGTATTTCCCTTCTTCTTATTTTATTTTATATTTTAAGTTCAATTAACATATAGTGTATTATTTCAGTTTCAGTGATTCATCAGTCTTATATAAGACCCAGTGCTCCTTCTATCACTTGCCTTCCTTAATGTCCATTGCCCAGTTATCCCATCCCCCCAGTCCCCATCTTACTAAAATTCTTCTGTCTGCTGGTTTCTACATCATTGGCACTTTGATTCACCTTATACCTCCAGTGACATCTAAGTTTTATTTCATTTTCCCCCTCTTTGTGTCTACCCCGTTTTTTTTTTTTTTTTTTTTTTTTTTTTTTGAGGTTTGATCATATCCCTTACCTTTTCCTGTGAACTTCCTTTAGGACCAGAAGTTTCAGTTGTAATTTCCAAAATCTCAAGGCTAGCTAGATCTCTTTCCTGATTTCCAGATTCTTGGATTTCAACTTGGATTTCAGTACAGTGTTAACCCTTGAGTACTGTAGTATTGTGATTTGATTATATTACATTTGGTTAAAATACTTTATTATTATTATTACTTCCTAATGTGGCTGAAGAAAAGCCAGTTCTAGGAGCAGGGAAAAATGTTTGCTTCCCATTTCCTGTTCTATTGTACTTAAATTAATACATTCTGCAGGGGCGCCTGGGTGGCTCAGTGGGTTAAAGCCTCTGCCTTCAGCTCAGGTCATGATCTCAGGGTCCTGGGATCGAGTCCTGCATCGTGCTCTCTGCTCGGCAGGGAGCCTGCTCCCTCCTCTCTCTCTGTCTGCCTCTCTGCCTACTTGTGATCTCTCTGTCAAATAAATAAATAAAATCTTTAAAAAAAATACATTCTGCAGTTTATTTCTGAAAAGAATCTTTTTTTTTTTTTAATATTTTATTTATTTATTTGACAGAGAGAGGCACAGCGAGGAGAGGGAAGGAGCACAAGCAGGGGCAATGGGAGAGAGAGAAGATGTAGGTCTTGGTTGCAGGACCCTGGGGTCATTACCTGAACGGAAGGCAGACGATTAATGACTGAGCCACCTCGGCGCCCCTGGAAAGAATCTTTGAAAGTGATTATTTTATGAGGGTTAGATACCTACTACTAGGTACTCTCCTTAAATCCATTCATTTTTGTACTGTGCTTAAAGGCAGTTGGAGAGAGAACAACTGTCATTCTCTTTACATTGTGGAGACCTTTGGTAAAGTATATGATACATGACAGCTGACATAACAGAAACACATCACCTCTTCTCAGGAGCTTATCCTGTGAAGGTAGTACATTGTAGTGATTATTAATATAGGTTATAGTTTTTGACTTCTGGAGATATCTGACTGGATTTTAATGGAAAGCTTTCTTGCTTTGGACAGCTATTGAACTTTGATGTGTTTCATTTCCTTATCTACAAAATAAGAATAATAATACAGTTAATTTTGCTGAGTTGTTGGAAAGATGATTTCCATGAAATTTTATGTGTGAAGTATCTAGCACTTATAAAGGACTTACTGTTCTTAATTCTAAGATGCATTTTTATAATATTTTTATATTGTCATTCTAAGATGCATTTTTAAAGATATTTTAATCTTATCAAGATGTATATTAAAAGTAGTATTTAGTTACCTCCACAAAGATATTATTAAATTGAAGTGCCCCTTTATTGTTGATGGCATTTTGAATTAAGGGAATGCTGTGGTGATTGCCTTTCTTGTGCTCTTAGCCTTTATACATACCTGTTTTAGGATTTTGAATTTTATTTATGTAGCTATTATTTTGTATAGTATCCATTCCTCTTTTGTCTTGTGAACTCCTCAAGGTTAAGGATCACCTTTGCACCTGCAGTGTATAAACATATTAGTAGACTGATAATATATGTTGATTTAAAGAGCTCATTTATTTCTTGGGCTATCATAAGAGTCTTCCTCATCAGGCTCTGCCACATCCCCCATTGTAAAAATGGTATTAACTTGACCCTTTATAACATTCAGATATGGAGTCATTAGATTTTCATTTTGATGTTTTTCAAGCCTAACCAGTTCTTTGGTTTGTTTACATGATTAATCGCTAAATTATAAAATAATTCCTGAACTTAAAAGTTAAATACAAATGGAGATTCTGCTTTTATTTTGCAAGAACGTTTACTGAAGATGACCTTAGAGGAGAGACGCAAAGAATACATAAGGGACTATGTTCCCCTGAACACCATCCTATCCTGGAAGGAGGAGATGAAGGGCAAGAGCCAAAATGATGGTAAGTTTCTCAGAACAATTTTTCAGGTAGATACTGTTCCCATTTATTTATGACTTCTGCAGGCTATTGATAGAAATGAATAACTGGCATTCAGTAAAGAGATGACATTTTTGCTATTTGAAGTAATTGCTTGGTTGTCATTTAATTGTTTTTAAGTCTATTGTGTGTTATTTAAACTTAGGAAATTGTATTAACATAATTCATGTTATGATATAGTGGTCCACATTTATATTACGACACTTAAAAAACTTCTGCAGTTGTTCTTGGAGCAAATAATATTAAGGATTTGGTGTTTTGGTGATGTGGCCCTTTGAGTTTGTTTTGATTAGGTTTATTTATTTCTTCAAGTTTCTTCAAGTTATTTTAAGGATTGGATACAGTTGGAAGTATACTAGGAAGAATAGAGAAAAACTAACATTTCCCATAATTTTAGAGAAGAATATATATTTTGTATGGTGTGGTAATTTATTTGCATGTAAAGTATTTGACAAAATTTACTCTCAAAGTCTTTATGATTTAATAAGAGTCTAGATTGAGTGAAGATATGTGTTAGCATATAAATAAAATTTTAAGTATTGAAAAGGTACATGGAAAAATTATAAAAAATGAATTATTATTTTTAATTTATTTTTATTATTTTATTTATTTCTATTATGCTTACCTCTGAATTAGCACTCATTGGTGTTAATGGTCTGGATGTAAAGCTTAGAAGAAATAGGGTGCTTTTTAGGATACTTAACAAGTGAGAAAGAGAGGTAACTTTATGAAAGGTGCTTGGAATGTACTATTTTCACAGGTTCTGGTCTTAGATTGATGGAACTATGCAAGATACTATGGGTTCAGAACAAGAAAATTAATACGGAATTTCTGTGGACAAATCTGTGAGAAACAGCAGTCCAGTTAGGCTTTGGTGTCTGTGAAGAGAACACACATTTATTTATCTGAATGTTTGCATTTTAGACAGAATTTTTATTTTTTTGGTGCTCTGCTTGAAAACATGTTCTAAGGGGGTCATTGGGCAATCTCATTGGGACATGCACAAATAACATCTTTGCCCAGGGCTTTTAGTAAATGCAAGCTGTTTTCTAACAGTCTAATGAAGACCTCATTCATTGAAAGAAAAGGTAGTGCTATGTAATGAAAAATGAATGAAAATGAATATGAAAAGAATGTAGAACTAGAGAGCAAAAGGACGGAATTTGGGCCTTGATTGATCTAAGACCGTGTGCCTTTTTCATGTTTGGTCTCAGTTATTTCTTCTTTTTTAATAAGACACTGGTATCAAATACTCCGGCTCCATTTTTTATGGCTAGTAAATCTCTCTTTTTCTAGTACTTCATTCATCTAGTTTTCTTCTTAGTTGCTGTTTGAACTGGTTACTTTTCTAAGGATGCCATACTTGATGTTCTTTTAAAGCAATTTTTGCCTCTCAGAAAGAGGTAGATTCCTGTTGCTGTCAAAACAACTGACAAAGCAGTAGAGATACCCAGGTTGTAGTGCCCTATGTTGGTCTGCTCACCTCTGCATAAAGGCTTGTCCTTTATGTTGGCTGCTTCTATTTGAATATACTCATAACAGTGTAGGGTTGAACTGGGTTGTCCGAGAACTCACAGTTGGGTGTTTTCAGAGATATCACACACCAAGATACATTCCCTAAATCAGAAAAATACATTGAATAACACTTGCCATTGTTATTCCCTAACAGGATGCTGTGTATTTACCCCTGTCTCCCAGTATGAATTTTATAATTGGTTACAACTGCTCTGTATTTCACTTTTTTCCTTCATGCTTTTTTGAACTGAAAATTTTTCATGGGAAGTGAGGTGATATGATCAAAATTGTTTTTCTTTTGAACACTGTTTTATTCTGTCTAATGTTACGTGCTCCCCTGTTGTGACCTGGAAATTAGTGGCTACCTTCTTTTTTCATGAAAGAAGATGCATCATCTGACAAGTAGTATCTATTTATTACTTTATATAATATATATCTTTCAAAAGTGCCTTCTTTCAGTGTTACCTATCCAGTATGCAGTTAAAGGGAGTTTTAGTATTTTAACAGTTTGAAAGATTCTTTGAGAATATAAATTTAAAAAATAATAAAGGACAACTGTAGTTTGTATTTTATTTTGACATGTTTAAGCTGCTGCTCATAAGTGTATATGTATCTAAGCAGGTTTGGATTTTTATAATATCTATTTTTTAGGTGTTAGATTTCAAGCTAAGTTTTAAAAGAAGTCTATAATTCTTTGTCCTTTGGTTTCTGATTTGTAGGACATGAACAGTATTTATTGGGCTTGCACAATATACCAATTTCAAGTATTGTCATTTATTACTTACACTTTTATAGAGGGACATTTTGGCCTTGATATCCTGGATTACATGGAAAGTTCTCAAGCAATTGTTTTTAATTTTTTTCTTACTTTGCTCAGTTTTGCTTTACGTTAATTAAATGCTTTTTGTTATTATGTTGTAGTAGAAAGTTGAACAAACTAGGGAGTAGTTGAATGTGTTTGTCATAATTTTGATTTTAAGGCCTTCTAAAATAGGAAACCCAGAATTGCCAGATGTAAAATCATTGTTTCTGCAGAAAGGAGGAAGTAGGGAGATGATTACCAAAACAAACAAATAACAAAAAACCTCCCCCACAACCTGCTTTCTTATTGTTCATGTTCATATTTGTTAACTGCTCTTGGCAAATCTCTGAAATTATGTGCTTCCACTTACTTAATAATTATTTCATTTGTCAGTTGCTTTATTGAAGGGAATTTTAAAATGCTTGCCTCTTATACTGTGTCTCAACACCTGCAATAGTGCCTAATGGGTAGGTGAGCACAATTAATATGTTAAATAAGAACACCTCAGAGGTTAACCATCTATGAAGGAGAATTCTCTATTCTTTTTTCAAACTTTAAAACGAATATTTAAAAACGCATATAAAAATAGAGTAACATAATGAATCTTTATACGCCAATCACCCTGTTTCAACACTAAGGACATGGCCAGTTTTATTTCATGTATACCAGTGCTTCCCAGTAATTTTCCCAAATTGTTTTGAAGCAATTCCTGTCTGTCATAACAATTTTATCTGTAAATATATGTGTGCATATATCTCTTAAATACAGGGACACATTTTTTGTTTTTTGCTATAACCACAATACTCTCATCACGCTAAATTAATAAATTTTAAAGTAATTAAATATCCAATTAGTATTAAAAATTTTTACAATTGTCTCAAAGGATTTTGCTTTTTTTTATACAGGTTTGCTTGAGTTAAGATCTAAACAGGGTCCACATTTGCGTTTAGTATATTTCTAAGTCTCTTTTTTTTTTTTAAAGATTTTTTATTTATTTATTAGACAGAGATCACAAGTAGGCAGAGAGGCAGGCAGAGAGAGAGAGAGAGGGAAGCAGGCTCTCTGCTGAGCAGAGAGCCCGATGTGGGGCTCGATCCCAGGACCCTGGGATCATGACCTGAGCTGAAGGCAGAGGCTTTAACCCACTGAGTCACCCAGGCGCCCCTCTAAGTCTCTTTTAATGTACAGTTCCTTTTCCCTCTATCCTCCCTCCTACCCCTTGTAATTTATTTGATAAATAATGTAGGTTATTTGTCTTACAGAACTTTTCGCATTTTGGATTTTGCTGACTGTATCTTTGTAGTGTCATTTAACATGTTCTTCTGTCCACTGTGTTACTTATGAGCTGGAAGTTAAATCCAGAGGTTTGATCAGACTTGGGTTTAATTTTTTTTAAAGAATACTTCAGAGATTATTATACCTCTTTTTTAAAAAAATATTTTATTTTTTTGACAGAGAAAGAGGGCACAAGCAGGGGGAGCAGCAGGCAGAGGGCGAGGAAGAGGCAGCAGGCAGAGAGAGAAGCACCAAGCAGGGAGCCGAACGTGGGGCTTGATCCCAGGACCTTGGGATCATGACCTTTGCTGAAGGCAGATGCTTAACTGTCTGAGGCATGCAGGCACCCCTGTTACACCTTCTTTTGCCTAATTTTACAAGGCGCATAATGTTTGGTTACCTCTCTGTGTTGATAAGACTGATCCCTAGATTCAAGTATTGCCAGCCTAATCTGTCCATTGTAAAGTTCCATATCAACTTTTCACCTAATGATTTTTACAGCCATTGATGATCATTGCTTCGATCCATTATTTTATTAGAGGTCACAAAAGAGTCTTATTCTGATTTGATCATTCCTTCTTCATTTATTATTTGGACTGCTATAAAGAACTTTCTCCTATCAATTTTTTTTGTTTCCATGGAATACAGTTTATACAGAAAGGCAGAATAGATGCTAGAATCCCTTTTATTTACCAGTTTTTAAATTGAGTTGGTTTCTTGAAATCTTCCAAAGTTAATCAAAGCATTCTTTCTTTTTAATTTTTTAAATTTATTTTAGAGAGAGTGTGTGAGAGTGAGCAGCAGGAGGGATCGAGGGAGAGGGAAAGAGAGAATCTTGAGCGGACTCCATGTTGAGTGTGACGCCTGATGCAGGGCTGGATCTCATGATCCTGAGATAATGACTTGAGCCGAAATTGAGTTGGGTGCATTCTGTTCTCCTTCCCTACTTCCAAGTTAAAATTCTTCTAAAACACCACTGAAAGAAGCATTGTTGTTATTTTCTTTGGATGGAGCAAAGGATTGGCAAAAACTCTGCTATGCTTATGCTAATTTTGTCTTACTAGTTAGTACAGGGAAAACAGCTACAGCTGTAAGTTTAGATGTTTGAGTCATTACTATTAATGTTTACATGGAACAGCAAAGGAGGAAAAATATAATAAATTATGAAGATGTGTTAGATGAAAAATATATAATTATTTTACTCAGGTATGACAAATTTTTAAAATGGGTCATTCAGGAGGAAACTTCATATTTCTTATCTCAGTATATTTCATATCTTATATACCAATCTGATTTATAGTCATTTGAAAACACCTAACTGGAAATGGTCTGAACTGTGAAGTCTTTGTGTGAATCTCCATTTTTTGAGGTATATAGAAATATCTTGAGATTGTGGGTTGACTAGAGGCATGTGTGTAATCTTTCTTTCATATTAAAAATACTAGCATTGTTAGCTTAGAAGTTCAACCTTAGTTGCTCTCATTTTCATTAGAACTAATTTTTTGGGGGCCTGGGTGGCTCAGTCATTAAGCGTCTGCCTTCAGCGGCTCAGGTCATGATCCTAGGGTGCTGGGATTGAGCCCCACATCAGGCTCCCTGCGCTGCCAGAAGCCTGCTTCTCTCTCTCACTCTCCCCCTGCTTGTACTCCCTCCCTTGCTGTGTCTCTTTCTGTCAAATAAATAAATAAAATCTTGAGAGGAAAAAAAAAAAGAACTAATTTCTTCTGTTAAATGATTTCCACAAGAGGTAATGGCTGACCAAAAAAATAAAAGTTAAGTCCAAACTCCTCAATCTCTTAGTCACTGAGATCTTATTTCATTGTGGGTATTGAATTTCATTGGAATTTACCTGTGCACCACGTTGACTGTTGATATTTAGAAATAATTTTAAAAAAGGTGTGTCTTAATATTTTGGTCTTGGTCAAATATTCAAATATTCATTTTAAATATTCAAATATATTCAGATATTCAAACACTTGGTCCAGTATTTTTATCCTTAGTAAATTTACAATAACTTTTTCAATGTTAATATTTTTATTAACCACTAGAAATGAGGAAATAATAATATAATTACTTATGTTACTGTATATTACATGAAGAGGGGTGAGGGAGCATAAGGGTAGAAGGAATTAAAAAAAAAATGAGTGAGTATGATGAGGTGGGCGCTGCCCCAGATTTTTAAATGATGTTAACAACTTTATTTGATTAAATATTTGATGTTATTAGTTGGAAGAGTACAATTTAAAATGACTAAAGAATTAGGAAAATGGCATTTAAAGCAGGATAGAGTTTAGGAGGGATACAAATATTGGAAAGGAATATTTCCTGTTTAATTTTTTGATACTGATTCCTTTTTATAAGTTTAAACACTATGCTTTAAAAGTAAAATGATCTGTAGAAGCAGAAGAAGGCTCAGAGCAAAACTCCTTAGCTTCTTAGATAGAAATCTTTTCAATTTTTTACAATTTTTTTTGAGAGAGTGTGTGCGCACGGGCAGGGGGAGGGGCAGAAGGGGAGAGAGAGAAAATCTCAAGCAGGCTCCAGGCTCAGCAAGGAGCCAGACACAGCACTTGATCTCAGGATCCTGAGATCATGACCTGAATGGCATTCAAGAGTTAGATGCTTAACTGACTGAGCCATCCAGGCACCCTTAGATAGAGATCTTTTATTTTGAGTGGGTGGTGATTTTTCCCCCTTTAATATGATCTTCAAATAAATTTAATTTAAAAAACCAGAAATCGGATGCCTGGGTGGCTCAGTTGTTAAGTGTCTGCCTTCAGCTCAGGTCATAATCCCAGGGTCCTGGGTTTGAGCCTTGCATCGGGCTCCCTGCTTGGCATGGGGCCTGCTTTCTGTTTGTGCTCCCTCTCTCGCTATGTCTCTTTCTGTCAAATAAATAAATACAATCTTTAAAAAAATAAAGAACCAGAAACTTATTTTTGCCTCAGGCAACAAAGACCATTCTGGCTTATACTTCAAACAATTATTTGTGACGCTTCCATTACCAACAAAGATGTTGCAAAAGTAGAATTTAATTAGAAACAGACATTTTTCACTTTACAATTCAAAGTAAGGACTAGTATAAAGACTAAAATTCTAAAATGTACTAAACTTTATGGTTTGGCCCCTCTCTTCTTTTGGCTCTTTATTATACCACTCCTTTTCTTGGTCTCTGCCTTTTTATCCTACTATCCTTTTTTGGCCACACTATCCTTTTTTGTTTCTTGAATGTACTGTGCTCCCTCCCACTTTCACTACTGGGTCTTTACCTGTATTTATCCCCGCCTCACAGCCCGTTAACACTTCTCTCACCTTAATTTTTCTCAGCTTTTATTTCTCACCTTGAAACCCTTATATTACTATTTTTTTGAGTCTTCCCTGAGCCCTTATTCTGGAATAGTTTCCTTTAGTATAAGATACTTTCATAGTGCTATGTTCCTTTTCATAGAACACTTATATTACTTTGTTTTTATGTAGTCAATCATAGGATTATCTTTATTAGGTTATCTCTCTGTATGTGACTGTAATTACTAGGGAAATAGGGATGATGTCTTCACTCCCCTTAATGTCTCTGGCATCTGTGATAGTACTTGCTGTATAGTAGATACTCAGTAAATACGTGTTGTGTGAATTGACTAAATTAGAAACTACTTGCCTGGTGGTATTTTCATGTATTATTTCCTTTCTCTTACCTTTTTTCTTTTTTGCTCTGTTGTAAAGATTCTTGTGGGAATGATGGGCTTAGAAATTAAGCCAGATGCTTTTTAATGTAGGTAAACATATGCGTTTAGATCTCTGTAATATAAGGTTGGTTTTACTAAGTTTTAAAAGTTAGTCCACTGATATATTTGAATAAAGTTTTTATTGAACTATTACATAGATATTTAACTAGTTGAGACAAGGATGGGAATTCATGTGTATTCATCAGTATTGCATGTTTATAATAATTAGTAACTAAATGTCATCATTTCAGTTTCTATGAGTTTAAGTGTTAAAAGAGCCTGGGGCGCATGACAGTGTCCCCCAGTGCCTGGGGGGCACTGTCAGTTAAGCCACTAACTCTTGGTTTCAGCATAACTTAGGTCATGGTATCAGGATCATGAGATTGAGCCCTGCCCTGGGCTCTGTGCTGAGTGCAGAGTCTGCTTAAGTTTCTCTCTCTCTCCTTCTGCACCTGCCTCATGCTCCCTCTCTTTCTGTGAAATAAATCTTTAAACAGATGTTTTTAAAATGTCAGAAGAGCTTATGTTAAATGGGCATAAAACATAGACACTAAGCTTATTGTATAGTAATAATTTAAAATGTAAAAAAAACCTTAAAATATTGCCATTCTAAATGCATTTACTTTGGCATTATTGATTCTTGATATGTAAAGCAACTCTAAGAAATTATGTTAATATTATACCCCATTTAAGCCCTTTACTGAGTTAGTTGGTTTGCTTCAGAAAGAACTTGGCTACAGACAAGAAGTTTGGTCCCCTGTAAGAGAATTAGCCTAAACAATGTCTAAGAATTTTGAGAACAATGGCCTTCATTGTAATAATGTATGAAAACATTAAAAATTTTTGTGATGATATTCTGTGTGATGGTGTAAGCACTGTTTTAGTCAGACATTTGTCAAATAAGGTTAATTTCTAAAATGGAGAGGAAAAAAATGAAGTTACTTAGGGATTCATGATTCACTACATGGTTTTGTCTTTCTTCCACTTTTATTTCACTTTTGGTCCTTTTACCTACTTCCCAAGATTTTTTTTTTTTTTTCCAAGATTTTATTTATTTATTTGACAGAGAGAGATCACAAGTAGATGGAGAGGCAGGCAGAGAGAGAAAGAGAGAGAGAGGGAAGCAGGCTCCCTGCTGAGCAGAGAGCCCGATGCGGGACTCGATCCCAGGACCCTGAGATCATGACCTGAGCCGAAGGCAGCAGCCTAACCCACTGAGCCACCCAGGCGCCCCCAAGATTGTTTTAACAAAAGTATATTTTATTGTGCATTGGTGTGTATACCACTACGTGCTATATGAATTGTTCTTGTATTTAAGCTTTTTAAAAAACTAAAGAACTAAAACCCTTTTTTTGGAGGGGGGGAGTATATATAATGATTTGGTGTTGAGACCGCAAGATGAAAAGTTCCTTCTGTGTGTTTCGTAAGTCTGTAGTTCACAGATTCTCTTAGCTTTCTTTTTAACCCATTAGGTGATTAGGAAACAGATTTTACTTAAATACTTTTTGGTCAGTTCAGATGGGTACCTTGAGATGAGTTATAGAATAGATTGGTGGTAGCCAAAGCCAACATTTTCCTTTCATTTTCTTATTTTTTCTCCCTCTGATTATTTTTCAACATGAAAGAGTCTTTATAAAGTCATAGTCCTCTTTTTTGAAATAGTTACGGATTTTCCATGTTAAGTACTTAAAACACAGATTTAAATACCATTTATGGTTTTAACTAAACCTTTGATTTAGAACCACACTGAAGATTACTGATGAAACAGGAATCAAAATATTGTTCAATAACAACCCCCCCCCAAGATATATAACAAAATACAGATCAGCAACAAAATACAGTTTGACAGTAGTCTGTATGCCTGACCATATTGATGGTGGGGCAAAAGATAATATGCCTTTCAAGGTTTGTATTACTGAGGTTCAGTTTGGCCTAACTCCAGAGAAGCTATGGATTTCAGATTGCTGGTTGTTTCCTAGAGATTGGACTAGGATGTATTCAGTTTTTCAAGAAACCTCAAAATATAGGGGATTCTCTCACCAATCTTAGATTTGTGATGTGTCTGCTATATGAATATAACAGAGCTAGAGAACTCCAAATTTTGTTCTTCTCTGGTATGTTGGGGTAAAAACTTTCAGGGTGTATGTGTAGGTTTCCATAAGTTGAGGCTTAATGCTAAAAACTCATCAGACATGTAGTAATGGCAGTGATTTCCATTATTTTGACATATATGTATGTCATATTAACTGCATATTAACTGTGGGAGTGCAGAAGTTTTGGGATTGAACATTGCTGGCATCAGATCCTAATTCTGTCCTAGCCAGAGAATATGTGACATCCTTAAACTTATCTCTTCATTTGTTACTTGCCACATAGGGGCTGATTGTTTCTCCATCCTAAGGTTGTCCTGAGAATTGAAAGAGGTATCAGTAGGCCTGCATAGCTCCAAAGCTTGCTATTCTTATAATAGAATGCACCTTTCTCTTGGAGGAAACTCCTTGTGACTTTCTATTCGCGACTTCTAGTCACATCTGTGTTCTTAACCAATGTATAATATAACATAGATTTTTTTCCCTCTTCCTGTAACTGTAACTACATACCTACTTTGAATTTGGTCTGTCTGCTTTAAAGAGGTAGGAATTGTGGAAGGGGCACATACACCCGAATGTTTATAGTAGCAATGTCCACTATAGCCAAACTATGGGAAGAACCTAGGTGTCTGTCAACAGATGAATGGATAAAGAAGATGTCGTATATATATATATATATATATATATATATATATATATATATATATACACACACACACACACACACACACAATAGAATACTATACAGCCATCAACCCCACCCCCCCCAAATCTTGCCATTTCAGCGACACGGATGGAACTAGAGGATATTACGCTAACGAAATAAGTCAGTCAGAGAAAGAATTATCATATGATCTCTCTGATATGAGGAATTTGAGAGGCAGGGCAGGTGGTTGTGGGGGGTAGGGAGGACACAAGAGGCAGACAAACCATAAGAGACTCCTAAACTCAGGAAACTAACAGGGTTGCTGGAGTGGAGGGGACTAGTGGATAGGGTGGCTGGGTGATGAACATTGGGGGGGGTATGTGCTATGGTGGGTACTGTGAATTGTGTAAGACTGATCATTCACTGACCTGTACCCCTGAAACAAATAATACATAATATGTTAATAAAGAGTCCTTTAAAATTAAAAAAAGTAGGAATTGTGAATGCTTATTGAAATTTTATAAGGTCTAGTGAAGGTCCTTGTGTATGTATCCATTTGGTAGTTTGTTTTAAGCATACTAAGTGGAATTACAACTGGCTGAGGAAGTTTTTTTTTTTTTTAAACAATTGGTTTGGCAACATCAGGACTATTTTTTGTTTCCCTTATGAATGTATATTGGTTTAAGAATTTTGAAGTGTGTACTGTCAGATTTGAGAAGAATAAGGGCATCTAAAACAAAATCCTTTCTGAATTAAAGGCTAATATTTTAAAAATTTATAACTTTTATTTAGCACTTAGAGTAAATAGCAAGTGAATTAAAAGTCTCTTGTCTTCACTGTGTATGAATTCTAATGTCATTGAAAGGGAAGAATTGTTTAAAGTACTTGACTGAACAGTTTTCATATACTAAGCGAATAGCATAGTTCATACATCAGAGGAGGTGACTTTGAGGAAATAACTTGACCTTTTGTGAGAAGTCTGGAAAGAAAAGACAAAAACAGGAATTTTAAATTTTGGGGTAGCCTGGGAGAGAGATGTGAGGATATAGGAATGAAACAATGAGGGATGATGGAGAGCAAGGAGCAACATGGGAGGAAGTCAGTCCCATCTAAGGACATAGTCTATACATCCTCAAAGAATATAGATAAGATGGGGGTTGGAGATATTTATCTTATTTGATTGTTAAAATAATGGATGTACCTCTATGGAGATACCTAGAGGCCTGACAGCATGATTGTCTTAATGATAGTAGAAATTGTGTGACTCTTGAGAATATTGAGTTTAGCCATAGTTATGAGTGTTTTTGACAAACACAAAAATATATATATGTTCTATAGTGTCTTAATTCTAACACTTGTTTGGGTGGTATGTGGCTGGACAGATAGAAAAATGTATACCTGGTAGTCTAGAAACTAGTTCAAATTTCTCATAAATTGACAGGTCCTCAAGTGTATTCAGAATCTATTTAACCGTTTTAAAGTGTACAATTTCGTGGCTTTTAGTAAATTTACAGTGTTGTGCAACCGTTATCAGTAACTGTTTCCAAAATCTTTTCATTTTCCCACATAGAAACTGCACCCATTAAATAACTCCCCTCCTCCCCTCTTACACAGCTTTTGGTAATCTCTGTTCGTTTTCTGTCTCCATAAATTTGCCTATTCTAGACTTTACATAAGTAGAATAATATATTCTTTATGTCTGGCTTATATTACTTAGCATAATATTTTCTAGGTTTATCCATATTGTAGCATGTTTTAGGATTTCATTCTTTCGAGGTTGGATAATACTTTACTGTATGTATATACAACATTTTGTATAATGTCACCTGTTGATAGATAGTAGGTTTTTTACACCTTTTGACTATTGTGAAGAATGCTACTGTGGACACTGGTGTGTGAGTGTCTGTTTTCAGTTCTTTAAATTAGGAGTGAAACTGCTAGCTTATATGGTATTCTGTGTTTTAACTTTTTGAGGAACCACAAAATTGTTTCATACAGTGGCTGTATCCTTTTACATATTCTCATCAGCCATGCACAGGGGTTCCTCTGTGTTTTTGTCAATGCTTGTCCTTTTTTTAATCTTTATTTTAATGATAATAAAATATAAAGGATAATTTCTTTCAGCAGTGCTTTGTAGTTTTTAGCATACAAGTCTTTCACCTCCAATTAACTTTATTATTAAGTATTTTATTCTTTCTGGTGCTATTATAAAGGGAGTTGTTTTCTTTCACTACTTACTGGTTGTTCATTGTTAGTACACAGGAATGAAACTGATCTTTGTTGATTTTTGAATCCTGCAACTTTTCTGAATTCAAGCTAATAATCTTTGGGTTTTCTACGTCGTGTTATTTGTGAACAGAGATAATTTTATTTCTTCCTTTTCAAGACAAAGATATGTATTCCTTTTAGGCTGCTGCTGAGGGCGCCTGGATGGCTCAGTCGTTAAGCGTTTGTTTGCCTTTGTTTGGCTCGGGTAATGATCCCAGAGTTCTGGGATCCAGCTCCTCATTGGGCTCCCTGCTTGGCAGGAAGCCTCTTCCCCTCTCCCACTCCCCCTGCTTATATTCCTGCTCTCGCTGTCTCTCTCTCTGTCAAATAAATAAATAAAAATCTTAAAAAAAAAAAAAAGCTGCTACTGAATTCAATTTGTATTTTGTTGAGGCTATTTGCATTGTTATTCATAAGGGATATTGGTCTGTAGTTTTCTTGTAGTGTCTTTTTCCGGCTTTGGTATCGATTATATAGAATGAGTTAGGAAGTGTTCCCTCCTATTCTTTTTTTTGGGGAATAATTTGAGAAGGATTAGTGTTAATTCTTTAAATGTTTGGTAGAATTCACCAAGGACACCATCTAGTCCCGACCTTATTTTTTTGGGTGGGGGGAGGTTCCCAAGGTTTCTGAATGCTGATTAATCTCTTTACTAGTTACAGTCTGTTCAGATCTTTGATTTTTTTTGGATCAGTTTTGGTAAGTATTTCTAGGTATGTTTCTAGGTATTTGTCCATTTCATCTAGGTTATCCAAGTTATTGGTGTATAACTGTTCATAGTATTCTCTTGTAATACTTTTTATTTCTGTGAAGTTGGTAATTCTGTCCCTACTTTTATTTTTTATTTTAGTAATTTTAGTCTTCTCTCTTAGTATAGCTAAGTTTCTCTCTTAGTATAGCTAAATTTCATCTTTTCAAAAGGCCACCCCTTTGTCTTGTTGATCCTTTCTAATTTTTTTATTCTTTGTCTCCACTAGCCTTTATTATTTCCACAATTCTGGTAGCTTTCTGTTTAGCTTTTTTTTTTAATTCCTTGATATTCAAAATTAGATTATTGATTTGAGATATTTTTTCACTGTATTTGTTTAGAGCTCTAAATTTCAACACTGTTTCTGCTTTATGCAATAAGTTTTTATATGGTGTATTTTCATTTGTCTCTATATTTTTTGTTTTTTTTTCCTTTGGCTATTGTTCAAAAACATGTTTAATTTGCCCATATTTATTTATATTCCAGTTTTCTTTCTGTTACTGTCTTCTAGTTTTATTCCATTATCCTTTTTATGATTTCAATCTTTTTTTATACTTTTGAGATTTGATTTGTGGCATAACATCCTGGGTAATATTCCATGTGCACTTAAGAAAAAAGTTATTGGGGCGCCTGGGTGGCTCAGTGGGTTAAAGCCTCTGCCTTTGGCTCAGGGTCTTGGGATCGAGCCCCACGTTGGGCTCTCTGCTCAATGGAGAGCCTGCTTCCCCACCGCGCCCCCCACCCCGTCTCTGCCTGCCTCTCTGCCTGCTTGTGATCTCTGTCTGTCAAATAAATAAATTTTTAAAAAGTCTTTAAAAAAAAAGTTATTGTTGAATACAGTGTTTTATATATGTCTACTAGATACATTTGGTTTATAGTGATTATCGTGCCCTCTATTTCCTTATTGGTCTTCTGCCTGGCTGTTCATCTGTTATTGAAAGTGGGACGTTAAAATCTCTTTAATTATGGATCTGTATTTTCCCTTTAGTTGTGTCCATATTGCTTCATATAATTTGGGTTCTTTTGTTTGGTGCATATATATTTATTATTGTTTTATTTTCTTGATGACTTGACCTTTTTATTGCTATATGATATCCTTTATTCTTTGTAATCATTTTTTACTTAAAACCTATTTTATCTGATATTAGTATTGCTACCCCAGCTCTCTTTGGTAACTATTTGCATGGAATATCTTATTTTATCCTTTCACTTTTAACCTATTTATATCTTTAATGAGTCTCTTGTGGATAGCATATAGTTACCCCCCCCCCTTTTATAATTCATTCTGCCAGTCTCTGTCTCTTGACTGGAGAGTTTAACCATTTATACTAAAAGTAATTACTGATAAGGAAGGACTCATCTGTGGCCTTTGGTATTTTCTAAATATCTTAAAGCTTTTTTGTCCCTCATTTCTTCCATATTACCTCCTATTACCTTTTTTGTGTTCATTTGATTTTCTTTTTTGTAGTGACACCTTTTGATTCCCTTATTAACTTTTGTGTCTATTCTAAATATCTTTTTCTTTGTGATTACCACGGGGAATGCATATAACATCCTAAAGTTATAAAGTTATAACTTTTATATTTCTAATCAAATGATGCCTGCTTAGCTTTATTTGCATACAAAAACTGTTAAATAGCACGATCATCCTGCGTACTTTTATGTTATTGATGTAACATACTGCATGTTTATATATTATGTGCTCAGTAACAGATTCATTATTAATTTTTTTGCATTTGTCTTTTAAATCATGTAGAAAATAGAAAGAGTTTATAAACCAAAATAACAGTAATACTGGCTTTTACATTTGCCCATTTATTTAACTTTAATAAAGATATTTATTTCTTCCTATGGCTTCAATTTACTGTCTAGCATCCTTTTGTTTCAACCTGAGAGACTCTTACTAGAATTTTGTACATCTACTGGTAATAAACTACCTCAATATTTGTTTATCTGCAGATGTATTTATTTCTACCTCATTTTTGGAAGGATTTGCTGAATATAGAATTCTCAGTTTACATTTTTTTCCCCGTTCATCCCTTTAAACAAATCATACCACTTTTTTCCCTTTTGTCTCCAAAGTTTCTGATGATGAATCAACTGATAATCTTATTGGGGATCCCTTGTGCATAATGAGTTACTTCTGTCATTTTGTTTTCAATTCTCTTTCTGTCTTTAATCTTTGACAGTTTATGATGTGTCTTTTCTGAATGTATTCATTTGGACTTTGTTGAGATTTTTTGATTTGTAGATTGGTATCTTTCATCAGATTTGTGACTTTTTGTCCATTTCTGCAAATTATCTTTTTGTCTCGTTCTCGCCTTCTGAGACTCCCATAATGCATTTGTTGATGTATTTGTGTCCCTCAGGTCTTTTAAGCTCTGTTCATTTCATTCTTTTGTTTTTCATTCTCGATAATTTCAGTTCTTTTATCTTCAGGTTCACTGGTGTTTTTTGTTTTCTGTTTTTTGTTTGTTTGTTTTTCCTGACTGCTCACTTCTGCTGTTGAACCCCTTTAGTGAATTTTTTATTCTCAGTTATTGTGCTTCTCAACTCCTGAATTTTTAATTCTTTTTTTCAGTAATTTTTTTCTTTGATTTTCTGTTCATACATTGTTTTCTTGATTTCCTTTTTAAGGTGGTTATTTAAAGGTCATTGTCTGGTAAGTCTGAAACGTGGACTTCCTCTGAGATTGTTTCTGTTAATTTTGTTTGTTTGAATGGGGCATTTTTTTCTTTTATTATATGTCTTGTACTTTGAAAATTGGACTTTTGACTGTTGTAATGTGGTAACTGTGGAAATCAAATTCTCCTTCTCCATGGTTTTTGTCTTTTTTTTTTTAATTGCTGAAAACTATATAATTCATTGTTTTGAGGTTTTTCTTATTTTTGCATAGACTCCTTGTCATTTGTGATCATTAAACTCTTTCTTCCTTTAGCTCATGATTGACTCAGATTTTTACACAAATTTCCTCCGGAGTACTCTCTGTCTTTGCGAATGAGCTATATGCTGGGACTCTCCTTCAACACTTAATTAGGTCTTCTTTGAACTTAAGATCATTTTGAGGTGTAAGCTTAAGGTCTTTTCAAGTCTTTTCTGAGCAGATACCCTCTCCGGACATGCACATGACTTTTTTTCTTTTTAAGATTTATTTATTATTAGAGGAGGGGAGGCATGTAGAGACAGAGGGAGAGAATCTCAAGCAAACTCCCCACTGAACATAGAGCTCGGTGCAGGGTTCCATCCCACGGTCCTGAGATCACGACCTGAGCCAAATCAGAGTTGGATGCTTAACCAACTGAGCCACCCAGGTGCCCCTAACTTTCTAAAGTTCTTTATTCAAGGCTGCTTTTGAATATTAGTTGCCAGAGAGTCTCATCTTTTCCTCTGGACATTATATGGTCTATTGTATATCCATTCTTAATCTTAGCCCAGGAGTCTATGAATCCTTAGTTGCCTAGCAGCTTTTATGAGCAATTCCTGTTGATTTTCTCCACCTTAGTTTTGAGCTAGGTTAGAGATGACTGCCTTGCTTCAGTTCTTCAGGTATCCCCCAGATAGGTTAGAACAAACTTAACACAGTAATTTGTGAATAAGGTCTGTTTTGCACCTTCTGGTTTGTGTTGGAAAGAGGGTGAGATATGGATCAGTACAAATACTACAAAGGTTTCCAACTCTTAAAGGTAGGTTTTTCTTAATTAGTTGTTGGCTTGGTTTCTGTAATCCTTTGTTTTCCACAATTTCAACAAAGTTGGTTCAGTTTCTGTATGTTGTTTTTGATGTTTCTGTGAGCAAATGAAAGCTTGGAACTACCTGGTCTGCCATTCTGCTTGAAATTTATAATTTCAAATGTGAAAACCAACTGTTTTAGTTTGGCTGCTGCTAGGTACTTAAACAAATTCTCAAGAGACTTGACCTGATAGAAGTTTATTTCTATGTTAACCTAACAATCCAGTGTGAATGTTCATGACTGGTGTCCATGGAGGGGTTATGGTTGGGTTGGGAATATGAGTGTGCGTGTATGTGAGGGGGCATTGTGTTTCACGTAGTCCTTAAGAGCTAGAGCTGGTGGAACCTATTCCTTCTTTGACAGGTTGCTTCTAAGATTGCCCTTGAGAACCTTAGGGGAGAAAGGGAAAAAGAAGGATTATGTCAGAGGTTTTTGTAAGCTAGGTCTGGAAATGGTGCACCTGACTTCCACTCACATATAAGAGAAACTGAGAAATGTATTCTAGTTATAGAAAGAGCAAGAGGAAGAAACCAGAAACTGGTTTTGATGAATAGTAATTTCTGGCATATCAACCATGCACAGAGCTCCTTTGAACTACTGTGTACTATTGAATGAGCCGTAAGAAACACCATTATTTTATATTCCATTAAAAAGGAAGGGGAAAAAGCACTATCAATTAAATTATTAAACAATGCTTTCTAATCACTCTGATCTCTTTCAATAAATTAAATTATTTTAGATTTACTGAGTTAATACTTTTATGATATATCATCCTTGAAGATATCTTCAAAGGAAACAAATAAATTAGGTAGTCTAAAATATCTTCACTTTCAGAGTACAATTCTGAATCATTTTTTTCCACCCAGAGTTTTTTTTTTTCCCCCACAAAATTATTTTCTGTGCAGTTAGAGTTGTTGACACAGAACTACTTAAAAATGTACTTTTGTCTAGGATTTTTTCCCTAAACCACTGATACTTATCCTGCAAGTTTTACTGCTGGCATTTTCTTGGTCTTAACCATATGGTGTTAAGGAAAGGTTTCAGCCAGTTAGTAGGACTCATATTCTTTACTCAGTTGATCACTAAATGTATTGTTGCCTGAAATGTTGACAGGTTCCAGTTGTCTAATTATATCACCAGAAATGGTAAGTAAATAAATGTACGCAGTCAGTGAAGACTGTCTTGACCACCACCTCCCAGCAGCAATTGTAAATGTCTGTAATTGTAAGGCATCTGCCAATTTCAGAGATTTTAAAATGGTTAAAGAAAAGTCATGTTAGAGTTGAAGATGTGTAGTATGTTGGATTTGTTTTGAAATTCAACTTGTGTCTTTTAATGCTTAAGATTTTTTGTCTAATGATGCCTAATCTATTGAAAATACTGACTATTTGAGCTTATGAAAATAATTGCATTTTAGTTTTACGAGTTGTTTAGTTTGGAGGAGGAGATAAAGTGAGGGCTAAGACAGAGAGCTCTTTGGAGCATTGGCTCAAAGTTAATTGAGTCTGATTTTAGAACAATGCAAGAAAACTTTTAAAAGCCATTAGTTGCTTCTAAATGGAATGAACTCTGACACAGAGCTTTTCCTGTCACTGGAAGTATTCAGAACGGTTCTAGGTGAAAATCAGAGTAAAAGCACTTTCTTTGCTGGGTGGTAATTGAACAAGAGGTTGTCTAATCTTGTGTGTTTCTGACTATGGAGATTCTTATTCTAAAATAATTGTACATAAGTGATATTCTCGTCTCAGATCCTTGATGGTGTGTAATTTATCAGTACTGTTAGTGATTGGAAAACCAGTGAATTTTGTTTTTGTTTTTGTTTTTGTTTTAAGTCAGACAACTAATGAAGATTACTTTTTTGTTTATAGTTAAATGATTTAACAGACTAAGCCAACATGTTCTTTGAAATACTGATTGGCACAGGGAGAACATGGATTCAAGAAATAATACTTTTCTTCCTAGATTTCACTGCAAAATATTGTTACCTGATCTTCCTGGAGGCACAGAAAAATTCTAATTGTTGATTCTGTCAGGCGTTATCTGGTGTAAGAGATCACTGTGAATTAAAAATCTTATGGAAGTGGCCCTTCCTCCTTTCTTTCTTCCTTTCTGTTGTTAACATAGTAACTTGTGCCCAGACTGTTTGGAAATACCAATTCTTAAATAGCTAAACAAGGAATCTACTGGCCTTTCCCGTTATTTATATATTTTTAGGGTGCAAATTTAATTGATGAAGGACAGCCAACTTTTAGGAAGAGAGGGAAGCATAGGTATATCTTTTTAAATTTTTTTCCCACATTCCTAAATTTAGATGTCAAGTTATTTGACATTTACTGAAAAATACCATAGTGAATATAACATTCCGACTTTAGTTTTGGTCATTCATAATTTACTAATAACTCCAGCCTGGGATTTTAAAGACTGTTTAACAGTGTTCATGGAATAGTATAGTGGATAAATACAAGTTTTTCATGTTAACAAAAACAATGGGATAAAAACGTGTTTTTTCTAAATAGGGTTATACTGTTATTCTAAATATTTCATGTATCTCTTTGTGAGGGATTACTCTCTAGATTTCTCTGAAACAATTTTGACATGCTTTATGAAGTACTTTTTATTGCAAAGTAAGTATGTAGTGTCGCTTCGCATAGGATTGAACTCCATTACTTTGACAATGAAAAATTGCTTAAATGCTCTGACATCTGAAATGTGCCTAGAAGTTAACATTAGGACTTATTTAAAGTTTTGTAATTATTTCTTAAAATGAGTTGTTGTAAGTTATAAATAACAGTAATTTTCCTTTTAATGTTTATATGAAAAATTATTTTTAAAATAACATTAAAGTTAATGATAAATATTTATTCTAAGCATTAATTTATAGTAAGTGTGATATGATATAAGGTGTTGGAAATCACTAAAGGTGATCACTACTATAGGTTTGTATATCTGTGTATTTATACTTTGTTGTACTTTTATAAAATAAAAGACTTAACTCATGGTCATTGTAAAGTATTCAGAAGATATAAAAACATATAGAGTTAAAAAATGGTAGTTTCCTGTTTGCCAAACACCAAAGTCCATAGAGGTAAATACTGATAACACTTAGGTGATTGTCATTCTAGGCCTTTGTGCATTTTTTAAAAAAGATTTTATTTATTTATTTGACAGATTACAAATAGGCAAGAGAGGCAGGCAGAGAGAGAGAGAGGAAGGAAGCAGGCTCTCTGCTGAGCAGAGAGCCTGACATGGGGCTCCATCCCAGGACCCTGGGATCATGACCCAAGCCGAAGGCAGAGGCTTTAACCCACTGAGCCACCCAGGCTCCCCCTTTATGCATTTTAAAATTTATTTTTAGTCAACACAGTGATGTATCAGGAGGTGTTCTAAGCATTAACAAATAGTAGGGACTTTTTAGGGAGACCTAAAATCCTTAGGAAGTAAGTGATAAAATTATAGGGAATTGAGACCAAGAGAGGTTAACCAATTGTATGGTTAACCCAGCTAGTCTGGCAGTAGAGTCTGTGCTCTTAATCTTGTTACTTTTTATGCTTTTACAAATACTCTGTATGTGTATTCATATATAGTATTTTGTTAGTTTTTTGGGGGGGTGGGGCAGAGGGAGAGGAAGAGAGAATATTCAGCAGGCTCATGCCCAGCATGGAATCTAAGACAGGGCTTGATCTCCCAACTCTGAGATCATGACCTGAACTAAAATCAAGAGTTGGACACTTAACTGACTTGAACCACCTGGTGGTTCAATATTTTGGTGCCCCAGTGGTGGTGCCCCAGTATTTTGTTAGTTTTTGGTGTAAAAACTAGCCATATATATATAGTTCTTTGGAGTTTGCTTTTTCACAGTTAAAACTGTATTTTGATGTTTCCTTCCTTTTTATTAAATGGGCATATATTTTATCATAATTTATTTAAATTTATTTAACCTAAATTATTTTATCCTTGATGGACACTAAGTATTTTTTCTTAAAATTACAAATAAGATTATGATGAAAATGTTTGTAATCCTTGTGTATATTTTTGAGGATTTCTGGGAGATAGATTCCAAAAAGTGGAGTTACTACATTATAGGCAGGGCACATGGAAATTTTGATAAAACTGTCAAATCATTCTCCAAAGCTGCTGAAATAGTTTATACACCCATCAACACTGTATGAATACCTGTTTTCTTAATACCTGCCAACAAAAGGTGCCATTAATCTCTGAAACGTTTGCCAGTGGAATGGGTAAAAACTAGTAAATCTTTGCTGTTTGATTTAATTGGCCATTTATATTTCTTTTGTGAGTTACCTCTTCATAACTTTTGCCCATTTTTTTATTGGATTGCCTGTTTTTGTGCTTTAACTTTGTAAATGTTGCAGTATCTTTTAGAATTTTGTCCTTTGGGCACCTGGGTGGCTTAGTTGGTTGAATCTGCCTTGGGCTTAGGTCATGGTCCTAGAATCCTGGGATTGAGTCCCATATCAGGCTTCCTGCTCAGTGGGGAGTCTGCTTCCACTTCTCCCTCTGCCCAGCCCCCGGCTCATGCTTGTGCATGCTTTCTTTTGCAAATTAAAAAAAAAAAAAAAATCTGTGGTTGTGCAGGCTTAAGAATACAGCCTTGAACTGGACAGCAGCCAGGCTGAATACTGGCTCTGCCACTTCTTTGGGAAGGTTGCTCGATCCCTGTACCTCAGTTTCTTTATTGGTAAAATGAGGTTAGTGATGGTATACCTCAAAAGATTATTGTGAGGATTAAATAAGTTGGTAATTGTAAACAGCATAGAACAGTGTCTAATCTTAAGTGATCTTTGAGTGCTAGCTTTTATAATAATGATTGCTGTTGTCATTTATGCTGTCTTGTTTTTAGCAGAGTTTTAAGTTTTTAGTTACATCTGCTTCTTAATCTCTTATATTTTAGATTTTACTAGATTTAAGACTTTTTCCTTTTTATAACAAGAAAGTACTTTTTTAGTTCTTTCAAAAGGTTGGCTTATTTTTACTTTAGGTTTGTTGTCTGTATGGAATTTCTTTTTGTGTGATAGGAGGTTGGGGTTCTTAGATTTGTTTCCTATGGACAGCTCCTTATCTCTGCTGATGTTATCTTAATCATATACTAAAATTGCCATGTGTGCAGTGATCTGTTTCTGGACTCTTCATTCTGTTTGGTTGTGATCTGTCAATTTTTGTGTTAGTATGATATTGTGATATTACTGTAGTTTCATTATATATTTTGATAATTTGGGAAAAATCCACTTTTTTTTCAAAATTTTTGTAGTTATTTTGATACACTTTTTCAGACTGATTTAGATTCTCTTCTATTCATAGAGTAGTCATATAGTTCTATTCATACTCAATTTTAAAAATACTATAAGATTTTGAAAGGGTTGATACTATCACAGTGTTGAATGTTCTTATCTAAGTATACATCTCTCCAAAAAATTAATAAACCTGATACTTGCACATGGAGAAGCAAACAGTACAGGAGAGCATAAAATGAAAAATAAGTCTTTTTTTCAGACTCAGTCCCTAAATTTGTAACTGCCTATAATAGGTCATGTATATGTGCTAGAGAGTTTTAGTATTTATATAAATGTGCTTTAGAACGCCTCTCTCCTTTTCTTTCATACACAGTATCATGCACTAATACTATTTATTTTCATGCATTTTTTCCTATCTCATAATCTATCATGGAAATCTTTCCATAAGAAATTCTGATGATTGGGCGCCTGGGTGGCTCAGTGGGTTAAGCCGCTGCCTTCGGCTCAGGTCATGATCTCAGGGTCCTGGGATCGAGTCCCGCATCGGGCTCTCTGCTCGGCAGGGAGCCTGCTTCCCCCCGCCCTTCCTCTCTCTCTGCCTGCCTCTCTGCCTACTTGTGATCTCTCTCTGTCAAATAAATAAATAAAAATCTTTAATAAAAAAAAAAAAAGAAATTCTGATGATTAACTTCATGTATTTGTACAGGCTTCATCGTCTATTTAATTACTCCCTTATTGATGGACATTTTGATTATACTAATTTCTGTTTTTAATAGTATAATATTTCATAGACTTCCTATGTTTTATATTTTTATTATTATATATATTTCTATCATAAAAGTGATTTCTAGCCATGGAATTGCTGGGTCAGAGGCTGAAGATTTTCAGGTGAGAGATATTTTCAGTTTTCCCTTGAAAGATGTTGAACCATCATTATAGTCCTTTTAGTGTATGCATATATCTGCTTCCCAGCACCAACTCTGGATTTTATTGCCTGTATTTTATTTTTGCCACTCTAATTGTTTTGCTGTTTTAAAAATCAGGAGTGAGGTTGAATCCACTTTAGTATGTTCATTAGCTGTTTATTTTTTTTTAAGCATTTACCATGGGCAAAACACTGTTCTAAGTGGATTATATGTTCATTTAATGAATTATTTCCTCTTCTCATTTGCTCATTTTAAAAACGTTTTTTTATTAACTTCTTAAGAGCTTATTGTAATCAAGGAAATTACTTTTAGTTACATGTATTGCAGATTTTTATTTCACTTAATACCTATTTTTAATGATTATGTATATGTTTTACCCACAGTTTTAGATTTTTATGTAGTCAGATTGTGTTTTATAATTTTCTTCATCTTAGTCTTTTCAGATTTGGTTAGGCTTATTGCTGTTTGTTTGCTGTAATCATCACAACAGCCTTATGAAACAGCTATAGTTATTTCTGATTTACAGATGAGGGAACTGAAGTACAAGGGGTTAGCTTGCCTAGGATTAGACTATTGGTGAGGGCAAAGTCTGGATTTGAACCCAGGCCTCTGGCTTCATATCCTCTTCATTTGGTCTCTGTTGATGCTGCCTTTTTTCCCCCCCAAAAGCATTGCTTATGGTTTTATGTGTTATGTGGCTACTCTTAATTGTATTTGCTATTTAGTAACACGTATTTTATGCTGTGTGTCATATTATTTTTTAAGGATTATAATTCATAATGATATGTTTGTTTTTAAAACAAACAGCTATTAGAAAAGGTAAAGTTGTTGTGGATAATAAAATTGACTATAGTGAAGAAAAAGGCTTTGTCCTCTCAGGTAGATAAATAATGAAAACCACTTTACACCTTGTAAATAAATTATTCACATTTCTCTGTAATTCCGCCTGTGTTCAAAATTTGCACTTATAATCTCTTGAAAAAGTTTTTTTAAAAAGTTGCTTTAAATTTTTTTAATCAGTCACTTTTTTTTTTGGTAGGATAGATCACATATTGAATGTAAACTACAGTTTGCAATTTTTGGCAGCATGCTCTATGAACTTGTTTCTCTGACTGACTGGAGTGCTAAGGTGTATGTGGGTTTTTACCAGAGAATATGTAAACCTACATGATAAAATTACTATTCTTATACAGAACTTTTTCTACTAAAAGATGGGGGGGTGTGAAACATTGATTAATTTAATTGCTGTACCTTTAGAAAGTTTTTCTGTTAAAACTAAATGATTCTCAAGATCAGAGGCAAAGAATTTCACAATAATGGTCTCTACCCTAGACATCCTGATGGTATGTTCATTGAGTGGAAAGGTTTCAGGAGTGCTTGATTGTACTTGAAGTCATTTGGTGTCTTGGAATGTTGTGAAATTAGTGAACTAACCAACATAAAATGGTCAGTAAAGTTGAGAAAGAGCCATCACTTTTCAGTTGCTTCACTACCAAATACAAAAATCCAAATATAAAATGTTAATCAGTAATCCTTGTTGGGCTGCTGAAAAGAATCATAATATCATAGATACATCTTATATTAAATCTTGGAAATATCCTGTTTTTTTGGACTTTATTTTAGCAAACCCCACTTCTAAGTTAACCTGAATAAAATCAAGATTTATACAAAAGGCAACTTTAGAGTTACCTGGACATGGTATTCCTTTAAATAGCTTACCTTTCAACTTCTTCAGGTCATTATATTCACATCATTCAGACCTGCATGTAAATCGAGAAACACTGATAGTCCATGGATGTTTATTTTTTATTTTTATTTTTTTTAACATAAAACATCATGGTAAAAGTTTAAAAGGATATGCATTTGAAAACTTAACATAGCGGTGTTCTGTTTTTTAAATATCTAATGGGGTTGGGTGTAAGCAATATTGCTATAATTGCTGTTAATTTCATTCTAAATACTGAGACTAGGGCTTGAATGGGCTGTTGTTGTTTTTGTTGTCTTAAGATTTTATTTATTTATTTGACAGAGATCACAAGTAGGCAGAGAGGCAGGCAGAGAGAGAGGAAGGGAAGCAGGCTCCCTGCTGAGCAGAGAGCCCGATGCGGGGCTGGATCCCAGGACCCTGCGATCATGACCTGAGCCAAAGGCACAGACTTTAACCCACTGAGCCACTCAGGTGCCCCGGCCATTGATTTTTTATGATTAAGTATGACCATTAAAATAGTAAACATTTGCCTTGTAGAGTGACATGAATGTATTTTTAGAAAAATTGTATTGCTATCCAGTAGCAGAGAAGTATCTTTGTATAGAAAATTAAATCAGAAAGAACATACGTTGTTCTTTTGGTTTTACTGCCGTTTAAACTTGATTGAAGAAGAAACATAGCAGTTGGTAGAATGGCATAGTTCTCAAGTTTTCTGATTCCTGTTTAAATTTCTTGATTTATCACTATATTTGTTGTTCTTTCAAGCATGGGTAATGCACCTCATCTGTAAAACTGTAGATTGCAATTTTTCTGTAAGTTGGCTAATTACTTTTATAATAAAGAATTCACTTAAAATAGAAAGTAAATTCTTCATGATAAGAGAAGAAAACCTAATTTCTATTTTCAAATTCCTTCAGTTTTGCTTTAGTAGAAGATGGACTGGAGTAGGAATTAAAGAGTTGGAGATGGCTGGTTTTTTTGAATGGAGGGCTTATTGATGGGATACAGAGTATTACTGAAATTGTGTTTGGGGGAAAGAAACTATAAACTGAGGCTTTTTAAATGACCAGCTTCTTACTTTTCTGTTGTTCTTGCTATTTTAGGGGGGAGAGATTGCTTCTTTTGAGGATATAACTTCTGATGTCATGAAGAATATTACTCACTTAGTTAAGAATTTTAAAAATTTTATATCAAGTAAATGATAGCTGAGTCCAAATTGCAATGACAAAAGAAATACAAGAATAAGAAGAAAATCCATAGTAACTCTGGTAAACAGGAAAGGATGTAGTCAGAAAACGTGGGCAGTTTTGAAAGATAGGACTGACAAGATTTGATTACTAAAAACCACTAGTACTAAACAGCCTGTAATTCAGCATGGCAAAAATATTTGGTTTCTGAATAGGAAATATACTTTTCTTTTTTAATAGTTCAGAAATTCACCCAGGTTAGGGGCACCTGAGTGGTGCAGTCACTTAAGCATCTGACACTTGGTTTCAGCTCAAGTTGTGATCTCAGGGTCATGAAATCAAGCCCTGCTTGAGCTCCATGCTCAGTGTGGAGTCTGCTTGAGATTCTCTCCCCTTCTCCCCTTACTGCTTGTCTCTCTCTCTAAAATAAATCAGTTAATAAAAAAAAAAAAAAAAAAATTCACCCGTAGGGCTAAGGCAGAGAAATGGCCCTGTGGGAAATATCAAGGTAATTAGAAGACTCTGGAATCAGTGAACCTTGACGAAAAAAGCTGTCTACTAGTTTCTCTCTTTTGCTCCATTATGTGCAAAATCCACCCACAAAGTCCCATAGCCTTACATTTTGGGCATGACGGAAGTAGGGGAGACAATTGAAAATAAATTAGTAACTTATACCAGCCATCAATATTGAAAAATCTAAATCTTAAATAAAGATCTTAAGAAAAGATGAAGGCAGTGATGAAATACTGGATATTTGAGGAACATTAGCAATGCTAAAGAGAGGACTCATACTTAGATAAGCAAATAGTTTAGAAATCATAGTGTAAAAAAAAGTAGCAAACTGAAAATTTATAATTAGAATTGAGAAAACATTGAATTGAGAAGGGAACAGTGAAAACGTCTTCACAGTTAAAAATATGATTGCCAAGTAAAATCCCTAGGCACCAAAAATATAGAAGGTGCTACAAATCCAGAGTGTTCTGTTCTGTTTTCAGAACACTTGTTGACCTAGAGTCTTGCATTTAAAAGTCTCATGGATTTGAGAGGAGAGATCTTTGGGCTTCCATTAGATGAGGAACTGGAATTGAGGCCTTTGCATAAGGCCAGGGCTCTTCAAGATAAGGCTTTAATGAAAGAGAGCCTAGAAAATTAAATTTAACTTCCAGCAGATAACATCAGAGAAGTTTTCTTCTCTTGGCATTTGGATGTAAGACTGAAAAGTCTCCTCTAAAGATTTGTGGCCATAAGCCTGCCTCCATGTGGGTTTGCAATGCCAATTTATATTACCTTCCTAGTTCAGGAAAATGTAGTTACAGAAAATTATTTTAAAATAATGAAATATTGGTATGCTACAAAGCATTGAACAGAAACAAAAGTTAATACTCTTTAGGGAGATGGACCTTAAAGATATCATGTTAGTATAGTTTATATGTATATATATGTGTGTGTGTCTATATATATATTTTATATGTACACATATGTATAGAGTCTAAATTGGGGGATTAAAAACATAAGCAAAGGGGCACCTGGGTGGCTCAGTGGGTTAAGCCTCTGCCTTCAGCTCGGGTCATGGTCTCAGGGTCCTGGGATCGAGCCCCACATCAGGCTCTCTGCTCAGCGGGGAGCCTGCTTCCTCCCTCTCACTCTGCCTGCCTCTCTGCCTACTTGTGATCTCTCTCTGTCAAATAAATAAATAAAATATTAAAAAAAATAAGCAAAGAAAAATAAAAACATGAGCAAGGAACAAAATATTATCAAGAAACACCAGGAAAATTTACAAATGAATAAAACATTTAGAAATTAAAAATTGAAAATAAAAATAATTAAAAAAACTGAATGGCTTAAATAGATTAAACCTAGCTGAAGAGAGATTTAATGAACTTGAAGAGAGAGCTGAAAAAACAGATACAGAAACATGAAAGAGACTGTAGAGGCAGAAGAACAAACATCTCTGAATCTGTGAAGTTGGAGTTTAGAAAAGGAGAATGGAGAGACTGAGGAGGAGAGTCCATATCCAAAAAAGGAATGACTGAGAATTTTCCAAAATTAAACTATGTGAATCATTAGACTGAAAAAACAGTAAATCCAGAGGAAGAAAAATAACTGGATATTACTAAAAACAGGGAATTTAAAAGTAGGCAGAAATAGATTATTTATAAGAGTCTAAAAATTAGACTGGTAGCGGAATTCTAAACTGTAACAATGGGTGCTGGAAGTCAGAATTCGGTCTTCAAATACTGAAAGAAAACAAATGTTTTCCTAGAAATAGTAGCTAGCAAAATTACTCAAAAATATTTTGTAATATATTTTTAGACAAGCATCAGATAAAAATGTAGAAGTCTGAGTATGCTGTGTTGGTGAGCATGTGGAACAATGAAAATTCTTAACTTGCAGAAGTAAAATTATCTACCTAAAATTTTTTTTCGAGTGGGGAGGGGCAGAGAAAGAGGGAGAGAGATTGATATGGGGCTCGATCTCATGACCCTGAGATTATGATCTTGAGCCCAAATCAAAAGTTGGACGCTTAACTAACAAGAGCTATCCAGGTGCCTTATAAAACCACTTTTTAGAGTAGTTTGGCGATATTTAGAGAATTTGGATGTGCATTTCCCCAACAACCCAGTAATTCTACATGTATATGTGTATATACCTTACTTTTTATTCATCTGTTTTGACCATGACAACTGAAATCAAATTTTCAGGAAACAAAATTTACTCTTGCTCCATACAGTACACTTTGATCTGTATGCTTTATCACTTTGTTCATTTTCTTCCTTCCTCACCTCTCTCTCTTGTCTCCCTCTCTTTAATGCTATTTGTGACCTTGACCTACTAATGCAATTTTATTGATGGATTAAGAGCCATAGGTATAAAAACATTGCCATAAAAAAATTCACCCATAAGCTCAAAGAGACAAGGGTAAGGATGTTCATAACAGCATTGTTTGTCAGAGTGAGAAATTGGAAGTAATCTTAAGCCCCAGTAAGTGGAGAGTGGATAAATAAACTGGTCTATCCATATAAGGACTTTTAGCTATAAATCACAATAAATCAGTGAATTGTATCCATTTTCAGTGGATACCTTTAGAAATATGCTGAGTACAGAAAGCAAAGTGGAGAATACTATGTAAAGTATAATTATATGTAACTTAAAATGCATAACACTGTTATAGCTATAGTTTTGTAGCTATATACATAAATAGAAATATATAATGAAATCCATGAAAATTAGATAGACACCAAACTTAGGTTATCTTAGGGAGGAAAATAAAGGTATTTCTGTTATCTAGATAACATTTTTTCCTTAAGCTGGGTGGTGGGTACAAAGATGTTTATTAAATAATATCTCAATTCCTTTGTATGTCTAAAATATTTCCTGGTAAATTTTTTAAAAAGAGAAGTAGCAATATTGAGAGTCAAAATGAGCTTTCTTTCAAACAGTAGAGCAAAAATGTTGAATATTGAGAGAAAAGTTTGAGAACCTATAACATCGATCCAGATCAGTTTCTGTGCAATAGGAATTCCAGAAGTAAAAAAATACAATGCATATTGCAGAAGCAGTAGATAAAATGGCAGAATAAAATTTTCCTGTGCTGAAGAATGCCATCAAATAAGATATACTGGAATCCAATTTCTGGTAAAATTGACTAGTGATTAAACCTCCGAATTCTAGGAATCAAAAGAAAATCAAGTTTTCAGATAGAGAAAACAGGCTTACCCTTATAGAAGAAAAAATCAGATTGACATCCAATTTTTCCTATGCAACACTGACTAGTAAGAAACAATGGAATTCTGAGCTAAAAATATAGTATTCTGAGATAAAAATACGTGGCAGAAGTTTTAAGTATGAAGGCAAAATATGTGAACTATATCTGAAATATAACTCATAAATTTTAAATAAGTGAATACATTATTTGGAAGGACTTAAGCAAAATGAATCAGCATAGAGAATTCTGAATGAAATAAAGTAAACAATAAACGTTGATAAACAGAAGTAATCGACAAGCCAAAAGCCAATCAGTGAAACATGGTTAAATCTAAAAAATTGTTAATAATGTCCTTTGAAGTATATAACTTGAAAGAAAATGTTCTAAATAAAACAGAATATACAGAAAAGATTACAACTAGGGGATACAATTCTAGATGATTTGATAATAGTAAAACTTGTGTTCTAGTAGTTGGGTGTGGGCTAAAAGGGGAGAAAATGTCCTATGCAAAGAATTTCTGTTCATAGAATTGCAGGAGATACTTTTCACTTGATATTTATGAAGAATTATAGGTGTACATAATGTTGAAAATTTGAGGAGACTTGTTAAAAGATGGCAAGTGATCAGTTCTCCCAGCCTTCTCCATGTCTGTTTGAAGTGGCTGAAATATATTAAATTAAGCCTGTAACAGCATTGGGAAGAAGAGTGACAGTTCTGTAGGAGATTTTGGGGATTTCCCTGAAAATAGAAAGCAGATGGAATGAGAGGGACAGAGAAACAGGAGCAGAGAAAAACACAACTGATACTGAGAAGTTTCTCCTCAGTGGACAAGAAACTACATTTGTGCTAACAGTTCCAAAGAATTGGGGTGGTCTGTGGGGTAATCATCAGAGGACCTAATTTAAAAACTCTACCCTCTGGGTTCTGCCTTTCCTTATTTATTATAGAATGATTGTTAGCAGGGGTATTTATCTCTAGGATAGAGTCATGGCTTCTGTTTTGCAGATCGTGATTCTGGAGAAGGCTTCTGATGAGTGTGTTGTGATTGGAGAGAGTAACAGAGCCTGCAAACTCTACCAAGAACAGAGTGGAGGAAGGGAAAAGACAGAATGGTTCCACACATGTGAAATACATGAAAGCATTCCATCCTAAAAGTAAAATCTTCCTTATAAGTTGGTAGTCTTGGGGGATCTAGTCCACAACCTGTTTTATGATCACACAACCTAAATTAAAATTTGCTTTTGATACCCTCTGTCCAGTAATATTCAGCTTGAAATCAGCTCTCTCATTCAGTGAAGATGCCCTAAGAGGGGAACAGACCTGTAGATTGACAGGAGAAATCCAGGCCAGTTAGATAACTCTGGAATACCGTTCATAAATTGGAATACCAAAGACCACCAGAAAACCAGCAGTACAAAAAGAAGATGAACTAAGAGAAAAACTAACCTGTGGAGAATGGGAATGATTCAAGAAGTAGATGGAATTTAAGTGTAATTCATACTGCCGGGAGATTTAAGAAGCTAAAACAGCTGAAAAAATAAATGAAGCTGTTCTGAAAGAAACAATCTGCAGAGTTCTCAGACATAAAAAATCTGATTGTTAAATTCAAGAAAGGGCTGAAAGCTGAATTAATGATTTAGAAGTAAAGTTGGGGAAACATCCTAGAACCTAAAGGTTAAAAAGATAGAAAATGAAAATACTGAAAAAAGATGGAGATTGAATATTAAGTTACATGGTGCATGAAAACCAGGTATTTTGATTTCCAGAGGAGATAAGAGGAGGGGGAAGATTGATTAAAAAAATAAATAAATAAGGCACAATACCCAGAAGCCAGGGAGTGTTATATGAATATTATAAAAGATGGGTGAGGTTGATACCAATGTGAAATCATAGATGGTCAAGTTCTATCAAGTGAAGAGAAGTTTTAGAACAGTATGGATAGTATGATACTTGTCAGAAATCATGCAATTTTAAATATGTACAAAAAAGATGAAAGGATATGAAATAATGGTTTCCTTTTGAGAAAATGATGGCGTAATGGTAGAATACTTCTCAGTTTTCTTAAAACATAATGTTTTGTGAGGAGCATATTTTATTTTAAAAATAAAGCACTAAAAATTATGTTGGAAAAGAAGGGAGAGCAATATGAGGGTAACAGTTGTTACCTAATTTACATGCGGTCTCAGGTGCATAGTTCTTTGTAACATACATTCTTCGTTTTTCATAGCAACCATCTCCTTCCCTCCCTATTTCCAGACTTATAGAAGTGTATTTTCACACACTTCTCTGAACCTTCTTTTTCACCCAGAGTATCAGGGTGGGGGTGGCTGATTCCATCATTGCATGTGGATTTTATGAGAGATGGTATATATGTAGAAAATACCTTAAAGTAAGGATATCTTCTGGGTATTCTTTATTAATAATTGATACTATCAATCCAACATCTTTTTTTTTTTTTGGTAAGATTTTATTTCTTTATTATTTATTTGTCAGAGAGAGAGAGAGAGGGCACAAGCAGGCAGAGGCAGAGAGAGAAGCAGGCTTTCTGCTGAGCAAGGAGCCCGATGTGGGACTCCATCCCAGGACCCTGGGATCATGACCTGAGCCGAAGGCAGCGACTTCAGCGGCTTAACCAACTGAGCCACCCAGGCGTCCCTGTCATTCCATAATCTTTAAAGTGAGTCAGGATATAAATAATGAACAGTAAGGGAAAAATCAGGAGAATGACTTATTTACAATTTTGAGGTATATCCTGGTGGGATTTTTTGAGTTGAGAGTAGGATTTGCTCAGTATCAGAATAGTAACATGTGAGTATAATCACAGAGCTGTGAATTGTGTTCTGGACCACCTGAAAGCCTCCATCTTTTTTGTGAGGAGATGGATATGATCCTTGATCTCAATATGCCACATCTACTATAAACTTCTGAACCCTCCACCATCATTCAGGATGCATCTCTAATGGTTGAAGAAGTGGTGGAGGATGACATGGGAGAGAATGCCTGAGGATCCTTGCCTGGGACAAGTTATGGAAAGAAAAATCTTACAGGTATTCTTCTTATCTATGTTACTTGGTTGCTGTGTTTTTATTGGATAAAATAATTCTTTTTCTGGGTGGAGTGGGGAGTAGTTAAAGGGGGGGTGGGAGATGGGAGGGTTGGAGTGGAGCAGTCTTCTTTTTTGTGAAGGGTGGTAGAAAACATAGGAAAGAATATCAGCCTCTTTCTGTCTCTTTTTCTGCTCTTGCACAACTTTTGTTGTCATCTTCACAACAAAGAAAATTGTATTAGTGTTCTTGAATCACAGACTTCTATGGTGATAAGATTCATCAGGAACATTTAGGTACACAGCATGCCGACATGATAGTGTTAGCTAGCAGCACCTTTTAGAAACTAATGGAAAGTGTTTAGATCTGTGAACTGTATTGAGTTTTAAATATTTTGAATATATGCTTAAAATTTTTATTTGTAATTAATTTGTCAGTCATCTTTTCTTTGGTTATGTTAGTTGATTAACCATTTGATGCTGATTTATTTCTATGGCATAAAGATGTTTTTAACTCTGCTATGGACTTAAGTAGTTGATTAACTGGAGCTCCTTAAGTCGTAAAATGCTAGATTTCCCTCTAGAATAACAGAGACTTAAGTCAAGAGCTCAGTAAGTGGCTTCCAAGATAGCTCTGGTTCCAGTGCAGCTTAAAAATATTGCAAAAAGATATTTTTCTTTAATTCATATGTCAGGGAATTTCATAGAGATTTTCTAGATATTTCTGAAGTTTTAGAAATGGTATCTTCAGTTATAGTGTTGATAGTTTATAATTCTGTTGTGCTTTTAAAATGATAATATAAGAAGTATGCATGAGTATGTGGGGGGAAGTCGTTTCTGAAAACATAGAGCATTTGGAACATATACCTGTAACAAGTAAGTGGATATGAGCAAAGGTATGTCAGTAAAATTGGCCTAGATAAATAAGTGAAATGAGAGCATATTGTTACGCTTCTTTTTCTTTCTTTTTTTTTTTTCAATGAAAATAAGAAATGTTGCTCTTAAGAATTTTGTATTTTCTCTTTTTTTATTTTTATTTTTTCTAGCTTGGGCACTAGGAAAGGAGCTCTTTTATGCCATCTTGTCTGCCAGTCTGTTTGAATCAAGAAAGACTCATTGAAGACTCCTTTGAAAAGAATGTTTTGAAGAAGGAAAAAGAAATACTGTTGAGAGAAGGCAAACAGACCTAAAGGGTGATAGAAGCTTATATTTTTGTTGTGTAATGACAACAGGACTTCATAGAGTGAACATGGAGAGCTGAGAAGGGAGAAGGTTCAGAAAGGACTGAATTCTGTTGGTCTTGATGAAAAATGCTGGCCATCTACTAATGTGGAAAGACAGTTGAAGTTGATGCTTTAGTCCCAGGACTTTTTTTTCTCTTCTGTGTACAGTTCTCATAAACTGTTCTCACGTTCAGAACCACCCCTTTGTCCTCTGTGAATGATGGCAGTTTTGCTTCTGTTAGCAGTGCTTCCAAGGATGAATGAAAATATCTAATGTTTGCCAAACCCTAAAAAGTACAGTTCATGTATTTATCATTAGAGCTTTTGCAGGATACCCCTCTTGTATTTTAAAATTCTGTAGTGCTTAAATCCAACCATTGTAGGGTAATTTAATCAATAAATATTAGATTTTTCAAGATGAAGTATGATGATTCCTGATAATACTGTACAGTGCTCTCCAGTGTGATATCCATGGACTGCTTGATGAAACTGAAACTTTTTTTTGCACATAATAATTATGCTATTTATGGTGTGTCATGATTTTGTTTCCCTTGAGATATTAACAGACCTTATTTTACTGTATATGTCAAAATAAAAAATTTAGAATAGTAAAATGTTGTAATATGGATATTGATCTTGTATTTTATACTAAATACTGAGTTTTGTTTTGTTGTAAACTCTGATCCTAAATGATGGTTTTCAAGAGGAGGACTGTTTTTGAACTTAAAATTGGTTGTTTCAGTTCTCCAGACCAGTGATATGAATTATGAACTTTGTTTCTGATCCTTCAGTCTTTCCTTATTTTAAGGACTTTAGAACAGGTTGTGAACCATTTTGAACATAAATATCTCAGTGTTCAAGAATGTGTGCTCTTTAGTCTTTCTCCAAGAGATTTCTTGATTAAAAGTCCATCTCATATGCTGGGTTCTCTTATGAGTGCCTTCTTATTAATTCAGAGTGAATGTGTGTATTTATAAGGGTATCACTTTGTTTCAGTCTGATAGTAAATTGTACATGTTTATTATTGCATTTCTTGCAGTGGCAAAAAGATAGGGATAACTAGTGCACGTAAAGAGGGAGAATGGTTGCAGTGGAACACTGTGGAGCTCTTAAAAAATAGGTTCTCTCTCCTCATTTTAAGTTATGTCTGATATTTTAATAAGTGAAAATTATAGTTCAGTATTCTATTTAAAAAAACTTCTTAAAATAAAACATGCTGTGTATATGTTTCTTTAATTTTTATTATGCTGTGTTAGACACCATACAGCACGTCATTAGTTTTTGATGTAGTGTTCCATGATTCATTGTCTACATATAAAACCCAATGCTCCATGCAACCTGTGCCCTCCTTAATACCCATAACAGGCTTACCTATCCCCCATCCCCCTCCCTTCCAAAACCCTTAGTTTGGTTCTTGGAGTCCATAGTCTCTCATGGTTCGTCTCTCATTCTGAGTCCCCCCCCTTCTCCTAATGTCCTCCATGCTATTTCTTATGTTCCACAAATAAGTGAAACCATATGACAATTGACTTTCTCTGCTTGACTTATTTCATTTAGCATAATCTCCTTCAGTCCCATCCATGTTGATGCAAAAGTTGGGTATTCATCCTTTCTGATGCCTGAGTAGTATTCCATTGTGTATATGGACCACATCTTCTTTATCCATTCATCTGTTGAAGGGCATCTTGGCTTTTTCCAAAGTTTGGCTATTATGGACATTGCTGCTGTGAACATTGGGATGCATATGGCCCTTCTTTTTACTACATCTGTATCTTTGGAGTAAATACACAATAGTGTAATTGCTGGGTTCATGCTGTATATATTTTAAGTAAAGAAAGGTATAATTATATTGATACATAGCATGGAGGATAAAGAATGAATAGAGAAGATCATTTCCTTTTCATATTTTTGTATTATCACATTGGTTTTAGTGAAAGTGTTACTTTTATAATTTCTGGGGAACAATTTAAAAATTACAGGAAAAGTATTTAAATGTAGTTGTGTATTTTATCACTTGATAGAATGATAATTAGAAATAATGCTTACAGTGGTCAGTGATACAGATACTTTGTTATTACTGTGCAATGAATTAAGGAGGATGTGATATTGATTATGATACTTGGGAACAGCAAAATAGAAGCTATGTTTACCTATTGGAGATAGGAGTGAGCTTCAGTATAGACATCTGACATGTGGTCAAAATTATTATAGGCATTAGTTTCAGTTGAACCTTTCTCCCTCAGCCTCAACATTTGAGAACTTTAATTGAATTTATTTATATACCTGCTCTCTACCCCTTCCCAGAAAAGAGCAGGCAAAAGAGGAGTATCCAACAGGTGAATACTTTTAAATACTGTTCTGGAGAATACACTGACTAGAACCTTGCTCAGATCAAAACTTTTCTGGGCCTGTGATTACCTAGCTGTAAAATAAGGAGTTTGGACTTACACATACTAAGGGGTCTCCTGGAAATAGGATTACATAATAAAGAATACCTGTGTAATAGAGAAGTGATTTTGTTTTTATTTTTTTTAATTTTAATTTTTTAAAAAATTTTACTTATTTGACAGAGACACACAGTAAGAGAGAGAACACAAGCAAGGGGAGTGGGAAAGGGAGAAGCAGGTCCCCCACAGAGCAGGGAGCCTGTTGTGGGGCTTGATCCCAGGACCCTGAGATCATGGCCCGAGCCGAAGGCAGATGCTTAATGGCTGAGCCACCCAGGCGCCCCGAGAAGTGATTTTAAAATGTAATATTTCATTTTCCAACAAAAATGAATAACTTTATTTTTGCGGGGATGGCGGAGTTAATATGGTGATCTATATGGATGTGAAGTTGGACATTACTTTGGTTAGGTAGAATATTAGAATATTTTTCTTTAAGACCTGATTACTCTTATATAGGGAAAGTTATTACAGTAGCAAATATCTAGGGCTGTTTTAGACTTGCATGGTTAACATTATGATTTTTATAAGTTTTAAAGTAAAACAAAAACCAACAAAGTGGCAGTTAGCAGATACGCAAGTTGTCAGGAAATAGTTCGCTATCCTGATTGAAGGAAACAAAAGCCTTACATTTATTTTGTATTGTGCCCATGGAATTGTATGTGTGAATTTTAGAAAGTTAACCAGCTTACTGGTGAAAAAACCATGTCTGTAGGGTAGAGAATGAATTTTACTATTAAACTTCTCATTATGTCAAGTCACTGAACCTAGTTTTCATAGGTATGGGTTCTGTTTCTTTTCGTTTTTGTAGCTACCAATTCTCTTGGCCTCAGCTTGAATAATTATATATTTCTGTTGGTTATCAACTTAAAGTATATTACTATATTTTTCTCATTTCCTCTAGATTATCAAAAGATTGTATAATATTTTCTATGTTTCGAATAGTCAATTTATAATCAAGTCTGTAACTTGTTTATGTGTAACATGAACTGTGAACTGATTTATGAGTTGTAGTTCTATTTGCCATTTATACATTTCAAAAGACATCTATTATTTGGCTTTCATTATAACTCACAGTATTACTGTAGAGATTGGAAGAGACAGTAATTAGAAACACTTTGGAAAACTGTTGGATTATACAAACATAAATTGTTATTTTATTCACTGGTCAGAAAAGATTAGAGGGTGTTTATGTTTTTAAAGGCTGAAAATGCTTTGCAAATCACTTGTCTATGCTAGGAGCAATGGAATTGCCAGTTTTATGAATAGCAGTGTTTTGTTTAACTGAGAGAGAAAATTGAGATGATTTTACTTGATGATTGACCACTCTACCAGTATTATATAGTAAGATGTGGAAATATGTAGGTCATACAAAAATTTAGGAAAAATGTGACAAATTTCAAATTCAACCAGTAGACTTTCACAAATAGTTAACTTTGTTTACAAGTAACTCTGAAAATACCCAAAATTATTTCATGATTGAGACTTCAACGTACGACCATAAGGTATCAAATTTAATATACTTTTGTTTCTAAGTCAACTTGGCTAAAACTAAACTGCTTATCTTCTTTTGAGCCTATTCACGTTTTACCCTTGTTTTGGAGAATGATCCTTCCATCTGTCCAGTTATCTCAAGTTATCATTTACTATTCTCCAGTAACACCTACTTCTGGCAGATCCTAAATTACTAAGGTTTCTTTTTTAAAATGTCTTATTTTTTTGGTGCCTCTATCATCTTTGCCTCTAATCTGAGATAGGCTCTAAACCTTTTCATTTGGATTATGGCAGCCTCATTACTTGTCTACCTACCTTTAAAGTCTTGCTGCATATTATCATACCGTTCTCAAAACAGTATTTCTAAAGGTAAATCTGATCAAATCACTGTCTTGCCTACTACCCTTTAAAAGTCCTTCTTTGATTAGGGTAAGCTCATACAAAGTACCTCTTTATGATCCTGTAAGATCTTTGGAAGCACATAACCTTGGTTCACATTCCTGCTCCACCCTTATCACTGTGTGACTTCTAGGAAACTTAAACTTCCTTCGATTGCTCAGCTTGTAAAAGGAGGATGATCATTATATCACCTCCATTGTAGGATCATTGTGAGGATTTTACACATGTGAAAGTGCTTAGACTTTGCCTGGCACCTAGTGTTACCTGCTGTTACAATTACTTCTCCAGCCTCATTGCTCTTCACTGTCCTTACTCTGTGTAGAGGATTATCCAAAGCATTTCTTGGACTTTATTGTAATTGGCTATTTACTTTTCTGTCTCACTACATTGAAAGCTTATCTAATATAGATGAGCTGCCTTATTTTTCATTATGTTCCCTGTGCTTTGTAACGTATATGATATATATTGAAAAATTATTCTGTATCTTGGGTTTCTACAGAACTTTCGTAAGCTTTTTTTTTTTTTTTTTTTTTTTTAATTTTATTTGTCAGAGAGAAAGAAGGGGAGCAGCAGGCAGAGTAGGCAGAGAGGAAAGCAGGCTCCATGTTGAGCAAGGAGCTGGATGCAGGACTCAATCCCAGAACTCTGGGATCATGACCTGAACTGAAGGCAGCTGCTTAACCATTTGAGCCACACAGGTATCCCTGACCTAGTATTTGTATGTCCTCATGAAATATTGGCAGAAAGAATCCTGGTAGGTCCTAAGAAGAGATGAGAGTGTATACAAGATACATATTGAAAATTTATTCTCTATCTTAGGTTCCTAAAGAACTTTTTAAAGCACTGTTTATTTCATCTAGCATGGTGCTCGGCTCTTAACAAATGCTTAATTAGTGTTGAATTACTTGATTAATTTGAAATAAAAAAATCCAAAAATGGATGAAGCAGTGGGTGTGGGATATAGTTGTTATGGTGGAGATGTCATCAGTTTTCAAGTTCCATTTCCACTCTAGTTGAGGAGAAAGAAATTCTGTACTACATATCTCTTGACTCTGGCAGTCTCCTTGTATTAAGCATTTATGTGATTTTTTTTTTCTTTTTTTCTTTGTTTCTTTCCTCAGTAAATTTCCATTTTGGTTCCCTTTCCTTAGCCCAGTGCACAGGTGGCTTATGAGTACTTCCTGGTTGTGAAATGACTTGGTTTTATGAACCATTGATGAGCTAAGGAGATGCAAAAAAGAAAGGTGAATCACTGAAAAGAAATAAGAAGCTTCTCTTTCCTTCTGTGTGTAAAAGACATACATTTTCTTTAGTAGTGAGTTAAAATTGGAATAAGCTGATTTACCAAATTGCCAATTAGATGTCACACTCAGTAGTTGATTCTTTGTCTAGGCTGGGTATTAGATTCCATTTAGATTGAATTAGTCTCTGGGATTTGATCATTGAAAAACTTGAAAAGTCATTTGTTAACTACTGGTTGTAGATGTTTTTCCTGTTAAAATTGATAATTTTTATTATCATGATTTATTCCACATTCAGTTTGTTCCTCATTTAATAACACAAGCAAGTGGAGTTGATACGTAAATTATATATCTCAATATAGCTGTTAAAAAATAAGCAGATATAATTTCATTAATCTTAATGTAATTCTTTCACTATTCCATGAAAGCACATTTTACCTTAAAATCAGAATAAGGGATTTAGTTAAACTATATTATCTACAAATTCATTTTTCAAAAACAGTCAAACACTCTTTCTCCTTTTCATTATTTTGCAAGTGGAGAATTTATAAACCTGACTTTTTTTTTTCCTCTGAACGAAATAATTACCCTTCAATAGCATTCCTACTACTTTCTCACCCTTACAGATTAACTATGGTTTCCAAATCACTACCTGGTCATTGTGCAGATTCACTTTGTGAAAGTTAAACGCTCATAGTGGTAAAGATTCTAAACACCTTTCACTCCCACCCCCACAACTGCATATATAAGCGGGCATTCACAATTATTATCAAAGGTAGCAATTTACTCCTACCTTGAAGCCTGTACAAATAATCTTGTCTTGTCAAATGATTCCTTTGTATGATGAATTTTCATATTTCTAGAAATAGCTCAGGGTGACTCTTCCATTTAGTAGTGCTTTCTAATTAAATTATTAATCTTCCTTCAAATAAAATTGTCAGAGTTACCACCAGATTCTTTCTTGAAATAGGATCTCTAAGTTTAGCTTTCATTTGTTTACTTCTGTTTATTTTTATTATAACAGTAAAGGAAAAAAAAATGTGTATTTATTGCCTCCATGCAGAAACTGACCTTGCTTTAAATAGATAATACCGGTCTAGGGGCGCCTGGGTGGCTCAGTGGGTTAAGCCTCTGCCTTCGGCTCAGGTCATGATCCCGGGGTCTTGGGATCGAGCCCCACGTCGGGCTCTCTGCTCAGCGGGGATCCTGCTTCCTCCTCTCTCTCTGCCTGCCTCTCTGCCTACTTGTGATCTCTGTCTGTCAAATAAAGAAAAAAAAAAAAATACCGGTCTACTCCCTTAGGAGTGTTGACCCTCATTTACAGTTTAATTCAATTAACAGTTTTTGAGCCCTTCTGCATTTGCTTCTGGTACTTGGAATACAAAGTTGAATGAGATAAAAATTCTGACATCTAGGATTTTTAAAAAAATTATGAAATGAAATGTAGTCCTTGATGAGGCCATAGGGACAAAGGAGAGAAGGGGATGTGGTTGGGAGGACTTTATAGAAGAGATGATAACAAAGTTAAGACCTAAAAGAAGAGATCAATTTATGAGTGTGTGGATGAACACCAGGAAGTAGGAAAAAAAAAAAAGCCAAGAAAAAACCCCCCAAAGATCCAAGCCTTAAAGATGTATGGAGTTCTAGAGCCTTATTAGCCATGTCTAAGGGTTACGAGCTCTCTAAGAGCGAGTGGCAAGTGAGGCGGGAGTCAGAGACCACCATTTTATGATAGGCAAATTAATTGCTTGTGAATTGCCTATGAAAATATACATTCTGCAAACTGGTGGTTACCAGAGGACAGATGGTTCAGTGGGTGGGTGAAACAGATAAAGGTGATTAAGAGTACACTTACCTTGATGAGCACTAAGTAATGTATAGAATTGTTGAATCACCATATTGTGCACCTGAAACTAATATAATACTATATTAATTATCTAGGAATTAAAAAAAAATTCTGATTCAGTAAGTTAGGGGTAGGACCCTATGTCTGGTAGGTGAGGTGATGCTCCCAAGTGATACTATGTTGCTGGTCCCCTATCTACACTTTGAATAGCGAGGTTATAGACTATTCAGGAGTTTTGTCTTTATTCTATGGGTGTTGAAGGAGTGATACAAAATTTTCATTTTAAGAAAATCTTGCTTATAGGAGGCTGCAGAGTTAAAGCAGGAGTCTGACATTAGAAGTCTTGGCCATGTGTGGCCCCTTAACCTGTGGATAATGAGGGGAGAGGCACTTGAAGTGGTTAATTTTGCACTTTACATCTTAGAGGTAATATTCTAGTATCAGTGTGATGGATGAATTGGAGAGAGGTAAAATGTGGGACTTGAATTTCAGATAGTCTACTAAGGCAGTGGTCTAAGTCCAAGTAATTAAGCCCAAAACTACTTCAGGGGTAAGGCAGGTCAGATGACTGTGAGAAGTGGCAGTGGTATAAGGCTTTGAGAGGGACAGGTTCTGTGGTGAAAGGAAATACAGCATGTATTCCCCTCTCTCCCACAAGGAATCCACATTCAAAATTTTAAATACTATTGTGTTAACCAACTAAAACACACTTAATTTTGTGATGTCTGCAGTCAAATGCTCTACCACTGAGCTATACCCCCATAATTTTGTGATGTCTGGTTGAATCCAAGGTGGCTGGCAATGGTGACAGAAATAAAAATTGTTTGGAAAGTAGAATTTCTGTCTTGAGTGACTGGATGGTTGTATTACCTGCTAAAGGGTAAGGGGGATATATGAGGAATCACACACTTTTTTTTTTTTTTTAAAGATTTTATTTATTTATTTGACAGAGAGAGATCACAAGTAGACAGAGAGGCAGGCAGAGAGAGAGAGGGAAGCAGGCTCCCTGCTGAGCAGAGAGCCCGATGCGGGACTCGATCCCAGGACCCTGAGATCATGACCCGAGTCGAAGGCAGCGGCTTAACCCACTGAGCCACCCAGGCGCCCCGAGGAATCACACACTTTTGATGAAAAGTGAGCAGTTGGGGGGCCTGGGTGGCTCAGTCATTAAGCGGCCGCCTTGGGCTCAGGTCCTGATCCTGGGGTCCTGGGATTGAGTCCCATATCAGGCTCTCTGCTGGGCGGGGAGCCTGCTTCCCCCTCTCTCTCTGCCTACTTGTGATCTCTCTCTCTGTCAAATGGATGAAAAGGATCTTTAAAAAAAAAAAAAAAAGTGAGCAGTTAGGCTTGGACATGTATTCAAGATGTTTGTAGAATGGCTACTGTACAGTTGACAGAACTGAGCTGGAGGTTGAAATTTAGAAAGCCCTCTCTATGGTGGAGTAAAGATTCTCTAAAGAAAAAAGTTAGGATGAGAGAAGAGACCTCATATGGGGCTCTTAAGGAGTTCTAAATTTTTCACAATGGCCAATGAGAGGACAGTCTTGTGGATGGTAAAAGAGAGTGATGGTTTGGATATGTTAGAGGCAAGGAATCAGTTTTCCATAGGAAGATTGTTCAGTTTGTGTCAGTTGCTATAGAGAGGTGCAGAAACAAAAGGCAGAGTTTTTCAGATTTGGTACAGAGCATCCACTGGCAAATCTGTCTAGAGCAATTTCAGTTGAGGCAGAACCTAGAAAACTGGATTATGGAGTGACGGAGGTAAGAAAGTACAGATAATGATTTTCTTTTAGAATTCTTAGTCTCCTTTTGCCATTTGTTAAAGGTCCTTTCTCAAAGCTTAAATTTCTTACTAAATGATCTATTACTAAATGGTTCTATATGGGATAAGTTGATTTTATTCATATAAATATGCTGGGAAAAGTCATAAGAAAATAAAGTAGATGTGATTATTTTTAAGTTGGGAAACTTCTATAACAAAGCTAATTTAGAAAATAAGTTTTTATATTTATAGGGTTATTCATCTATCTTCACTGATTGTTACTTTAGGCTTTGTTGTGTGGAACTCCAAGGAAATATTTTCTACATGTCCTCATGTTAAAAAAGAAAAATCTTCCTTTCTTTTCATATCTTATACATGCTTTGAACATACTAAAATTTATACAACCACAGGAAAACATTTTCTTTTTAGTACTTAAAAATGAACTTAAATGTTGAAATGCTTTACAGTTTTACCCTAGTCCTTTTTTTCCCCCTTAATTTGTTATTCATAGGCTTTGCAATGCTGCCCTCTAGTGATAGCTTCCCAAAATGCATTAATTGTTGAAAAGTCTGTCCTTTTTTTTGTTGTTTTTGTTTTTGTTTTTTTGTTTGTTTTTGTTTTTTTTTGACTCCATGGTCTATGTCTTAGCATGTGTTGTTTGCTGTTCTCTTTTCCTGTTCCTCAGTTGAATGTGTATGTGTGTGCGTGTGTGTGCGTGTGTGTATGTGTTACAGACTTCTTTCTCTCCTATAGTGGCATTAGGGAAAAATCCAAGAGCTTTGGAGCCAAAAATTTTGAGTCTGAATCCTTAGACTTCTGTTTATCAACCTGCGCATAGGGCAAGTTATCTGTGTAGAGTTCTTCAGAGGAATGGATGGAAGTGTCTTTTGTAAAACCTGCACAGCAAGGAGTAGGTGTTCACCATATACCAATTTTCTTTTCTACCCTCATTTTCCTGTTTTCATTGGTTAGGCTAAGGGTCAATTCTCTTTTTTTCCCTCTCTGACTTCTCTTCTTATAGAGTATATCAGTATCATCATTGCCTATTTACTTATCTGTATTCTATAACTTCTAGAGGCCAGGAATTGTATTAGGCTTGTGCATGTTTCTTTTTCTTTCTTTTCTTTTCTTCCCCCCCCCCCCACATGCTTTAACAATTTTGTATTTTTATTAAGTGGTTAATATCACAAGTAATGGAACTTTGCTTGCTTGGAAATGTTTTGTCTTTCGTAACATTAAACAGTGTAAAAATATTTGGTGGAGGAACCAAGGAAAGGGGACAATAAAAAAACCAACTTTTAATTACAGCTTGTCTATAATGAGCCTGGTGCTTTATATACATTATCCAACTTAATTGAATCCTCACAATAATCCTGTGAGGTAGATATTATAATCCACATCTTTCTGATGAAGAAAATCAAGATGTCTAAACTCACACAGTTAAATGATATAAAACCTAGAGCCATATGACATTGTACCATCTTCCATCTTAAAAGGCAAGTTGCACATAAGTCTCCAATATTGAACCAAGTAGCTGAAGTCTCATGCTTATTGAATTACTATTTCACCTTAACCAAATTGCTTTACTTTCTGCATCCAAAATGTAGAAGTATTGGTTGCGAGTTACAGAAATCCAGTTCAGTATAACTTAAATTATTTTGTCATTAACAGATATTTATTGGGTGCCTACTGTCTGCAAGACATTGTTCTAGGCATTAGAGATTTGGTGGTAAGCATGATAGTCATGCACTGTGTAGCTAGTATATTGCCTACTTATCAGTATAGAACTCATTTGTAAACAAAACCACTATATAATGATAGGCATTATTGAGTGCTGTCAGGAACATTAAAGCAGAGTAAATAAATAGTAAATGACAAGGCAGGCCTTTTTTTTTTTTTTTTTTTAAGATTTTACTTATTTATTTGACAGAGATCACAAGTAGGCAGAGAGGCAGGCAGAGAGAGAGGAGGAAGCAGGCTTCCTGCCAAGCAGAGAGCCCGATGTGGGGCTCAATCCCAGAACCCTGGGATCATGACCTGAGCCGAAGGCAGAGGCTTTAATCCACTGAGCCACCCAGGCGCCCCAAGGCAGACCTTTTGTAAGCGGGTAGTCAGAGAAGGTCTCTCTTTCTAGCAGTTACCTGAGTGAAGTTATCGTGTGAGCTGTGAGAACAGAAAGGAAGAACATATGAAGCAGAGAGAATAGCATGTGCAAAGTCCCTCAAACAGGAATGTGTTTGTGATGTTTGTGGTGTTGGAGAGATCCCAGGGAAGCCAGTATGGATGGAGCACCACTGGTGAGGTGAGAATGGTAGAAAAGAAGATTGGCAAGTTGGCCAGCAGCCAGACCATATGGTCTTTGTAGGCCATTCTGAGAAGATGAATGTTTATTCTTAGGGTGAAGAGAAGTAAGGAAAAGACTGAATAAAAGTGTCATCATCTGACTTGACTCAGAGGAAGGATCATTGTTAGTGTTCTGGGAAGACTAAGCCAAAAAGGAATGACAATGAAAGCAGGGAGGCTGGGGGATATTGGGAAGGTCCAGGGGAGAAAGAGAATTTATGGGACCACCTTGGCAGGAGGGCAGGGCTGCACTCCCCTTACACGTGACTCTGAAACAAAATTTTGAAGTCCTATCAGGATTCTTTCTCTGTAAGTCTCTTTTCTCCTTGCTACACAAGCTCCTTTGTTCAGACCTTTTTCTCCATTGCCACAAGCAGCGACAGGATCTTCCAGAAGGTGGTCGCTTTTCTGTTCATAAAATTGTTGCTATTCTTTTCTTCGATCTCCTGTTGAGTTTGTAGGTGTTCAGAATGGTTTGATAGAACTATCTAGCTGAATTCCTGTGATCAGATGAAATTTAGGTCTCCTACTCCTCTGCCATCTTGCTCTTCCCACCTCAGCTTTTGCATGTTTCTGTCTCTAGTATTTAATAGAGTCCAGTACATACAGGATCCTCATTAGAAAATATTTGTTGAGTGCCTAAATGAATTAAAAATAGAATAAATGGATACCTCTTTTTAATAGGGGTCCTGGAGTGTGTTAAAGAAGTTTCTCCAATATTATGCAGATTGCAAACGGGTAATATATGATAGATTTTAACCATAGCCTTTCTTTTTCAATTTCTTATATAGTTACTGGTCTTTTCAGGTTTTTGATAATGTGATAATATGTTTTCCTTAAAATTATCAATTTCATCCAGTCAAAAATTAGCAAACAGTTGTACGTAGAATTTCATTATATCATTTGATCTCTTCCATATCTGAGTAAAGTCTTTTTATCATTACCAATTTTATGTCATATATTTTCTTTTCTCTTTTAAAATATTTAATTAGATTGGACATATGTATATTTTATTAGTATTTTTGAAGCATTAGGGTTATTTTAAATTCTTGTTTTTCTGCTCTCTAATTGAAAAAATATATAATTTTACTTATATTGCCTCTTCTAGGTTTTCCTTTCTAATGATATAATGTCCCCGTTTATTTTTATTCTCTTTTGTGAAAGCTTGTATTGCTCTAAATTTGCTTCTAATTATAGCTTTGACCAAATCCCATATGGTTTGACATGTATTGTTTTTGTTATTTTCTAAGTATTTGATAAATACAGCTGTGATTTCCTCCTTGACCTAAGAGTTATGTAGGAGGCTATTTTTAAAATTATGAAATACATGTGTGTATGTGTAACATACAGTTGTTAATTTCTAGCTTTATTATAATGTTATCAGGCAATAAAGCACATGCAGTTCCTATTTTTTGAGATTTTTTTCTTGCAATGAGTATAAGATCATTAAAATGTTCCCCAGACACTGAAAAAGGTGAGTCCTCTGTAGGATATACAGTTCTATGTATTATTTATTGTCTTTATTACATGTATTCAGATTCCTTCTGCAATTTGGCTGTCATATGCTTATGAGGATTAAAGTTTTACATTACTGTTGTGTGTTGTCATTTTTTCATTGTTTCTAACATGTTTCAGTGCTGTGTTATTTGATGCTTAAAAGTTTTTAATTTTTATCTTCATAGTGGGTTTTACTTTTTGTCAGTTAAAAATAATCTTTTAAATGTTGCTAGTCATTTGGATATATAAATGGGAAAAAAATGAAATTGATTTCTACTTCTCACCATGCACATTTGGTTGAAGATCTAAATGTGGAAAGTAAAATAATAAAGCCTCTAGAGGACATTATAAGAGAATATCTTCATAACTTAAGGCAGGAAAATATTTCTTAAACAGAACACAGAACTTAGTAACATAAAGGAGGGAATTGATAAGCTGGACCATTGGCAAGATCTTCCGTCCTCAAGACATATCAATAAAAGAGAAAAAGTAAACTGAAGGATAGAAGATACTTTTGGTACATTTATCTAACAAAGGGATTTTGTCTATATTATGTAAGAACTCTATAAATCAATATGAAAAGTCAGAAAAATGGGAAAGATAAATGAATAGGAAATTCATTAAAAAGGATATTCAAATGGTTAATAAATGTGTGAAAATTGCTCAATCTATTTTTCTTCAGGGAAGTACTGTTTAAAACTATAATGAGATACTATTACAACACTCACCAGAATGCCCTAAGTTAAAAAGATCGACAATACCAAGTGTGAGCAGAATGTGGATAGCATTCAGTGCTGCTAGCAGTGTAATTTGGGAAAATCACTTGAAAGTTCTGGCAGCATCTACTAAAGCTGTATGTATACAGATATATATTAGGTACACAAATACCTGTATATCTCAGTAATTTCAATAGGAATTCATCTAGATATCCACTAAAAGTACAATCATGTTCAAAGCAGCATTATTTCTGTTAGGCAAAACCTGGAAACAAAAATGTCATCAGTAAAATGGATCAATAAATTTTGGTATATTTAACCCAATATACAGCAATGGGCAGAGCAGTGAAAATGCACAAATTAGAGCTTTATGCAACAAAAATAAATTATGCAAATAATATTCATTGAAAGATCAGCCATGAGAGAATGTATTGTACATAATTCCATGCATACAAAATTCAAAAATGGGCAAAACTAACTTAAGGATTAGGCCTAAAGAGAGTGGTTACTTTTGTTGATGAAGGAAGGGATAGTGATTGGAAAGTGGTACTACGGGGACTTTTAGGTGTTAGTGATGTTCTGTTTCTTGACACGGTTAGTGGTTATGGGCATACTGACTTTGGAATAATTCAGTGAATTATGTAATTTATATTTGTGAACTTTTTTGCATGTATATTATGCTTTGATAAAAATTCAAATTATATGAACAGCAAAAAAATGCTGCATTAGTGCTAGGATACTATTTTTCTCTTTTGAGGGAGAGAGAAAGCCAGCATGCATGCCAGAGTGGGGTGGGGTAGCAGAGTGGAAGAGAATCTTAAGCAGGCTCCATGCCCAGTGTGAGCCCTATGTGGGGCTTATCTTACCACCCTGAGATCATGACCTGAGCTGAAGTTGAGAATCCGAGACTTAACTGACTAAGCCATCCAGGCACCCTAGTGCTACGATACTAATGTTAAAATAATAGCAGAAATTCAATACAACATAATCACAATTTTATCATCTATTGAAGATAAATATTATTGTCTGCTAGTTATTTGCTTGTATGTTCTCACATCCAATCCCAGTGCCTCTCTGGCTAAATATTGTAGGGTACATTGAAAACAAAACATTTTTTTTTTCTTGAATTCCATTCTGATTTTGTTTTTGTTTTCATTTGTCATTTATATCTTTGCCCTCTTTTTTCTTTTATTATTTTTCCTTTATAGAATTTTCACTCATTTTGAGAGTCTATGACTTTTACAAAGGAATTTGTATTTATAATTATGTTTTTCATTTATTTTTAATGCTTTATTGTTATTGTTTTGCAGACTCTTTTTATTCCTGTTTAAGAGATTAACCTTTATTTGTAATTCTGAAAATTATTTTTAAATTCTGAGTATTTGAATCTCTATTTTTCTAGTTATTGGTATCAAGAATAAACAAATTCTTTTAATTCCCCCAAGATGAAACATTTTCACTTCTCCCATCCTTTCTCTCACTTCTGTTTTTTATTGATGAGTTTATGATTCACACTAAATTTTATTTTCAAATTAATTTTTGCATTTTGTTTAATCTGAAGAGTTAATCATGAAATGTATTCTGTTTTATAACCATATTTTTTTTTTAAAGATTTTATTTATTTATTTGACAGAGATCACAAGTAGGCAGAGAGGCAGGCAAAGGGAGGGGAAGCAGTCTCCCCACTGAGCAGAGAGCCCAATGCAGGACTCGATCCCAGGACCCTGAGACCATGACCTGAGCCAAAGGCGGAGGCTTAACCCACTGAGCCACCCAGGTGCCCCTATAACCATATTTTCAATCATTAGTTTTTTCAGTCAAAAACTTACTGAACATCTACCAAGCACCAGACACTGTTTAAGAGTTTTATCTTTTGAAGAACTTTTATTCAACCTTTTTTATTGTACCTTCTGTCACGCATTCTACTAGGTATTTAAGACATAGTCATGAATGAAATTCCTGCTTTTAGAGTAGATACATTTTACTTAGAAGACAAAACAGACAAGTTCAGACTGTGGTAAATGCTGTGAAATAAATTGGTAAGACACTGAATAGGTGAGGGTGCTACTTTATATAGGATAGTGAGGAAGGCTTTTCTGAGAAGATGATATTTGAGTTAATAACTCAGTCATAGAAAAGGGTTAGCCATATGAAAATCTAGGGAAAGAGCATCTAGGGCAGGGTTTCAGTTTGATGGGAACAAGTTATTGGGAGGATGAAGATGTCTGGGGTTGAATTGTGTAGAACTTTACATGATATAAGGAGCATAATCTTTATTCTAAGTACAGTGGGAAACTGTAGGTTCAATTGCTGTTACCAAAAGACCCCCAAGTACAGGTCTCCCAACAAAATAGGAGTTTCTCATGTAACAAGTCACTTTGGAGTTGTTAGCTGAGTTCTTTCCCAAGGTTGTCCAAGGATCTTGGTTCCTTCTATCTTGGTCTTTCACCATCTGATAAGGTGTTGCCCATCTTTGTGGTTCAAGCCAACTTACCATGTACATATCCATGCCTTTTGGGAATGAAGGACTAGTAACTTCCCTTTTTAAGTGTAGCTTCCACTTACATTTCTAGTCGTCACTTAGTTGCATGGTCATTCTTAGTAGCATGGGAGGTTTTGAAGTATAGTCCCTAGCCAGTTGGACTTGTACCCCCATTAAAACTTGTATATATTGGTTATTACTAAAGAGAAGAATTGGATAATAGATATTGGGGGATAGTTAGTAATGTCTGTCACAAAGCGATTAAAGTGTTTTTAACAGGAGAGTGAACTTTCATTTTATTTTATTTTTTAAGATTTTATTTATTTGAGAGAGAGAGAGTGTGTGAGCAGGACGGAGAGGGAGAGAGAATCTGAAGCAGACTATACTGAGTGCAGAGCCCAACACGGGGCTTGATCCCATGACAGGGAGATCATGCCTTGAACTGAAAACAAGAGTCGGATGCTTAACCAACTGCACTGCCCAGGTACCCTGGAACTTTGATTTTAAAAAGATGACTCTGGTTGCTGAGAGTCTGGGATTGTAGGAGGTGGGGAGGATAAAAAATGAAAATGGGGACCAGCTAGTCTAGGTTAGTGGTGTTTAGTGACTTGGGCCAGGTGGAAGTGGTGGAAATGGAGAGAAGTGGATGTTATTAAGATATATTTTAGATATAGATCAACTTCCTGATAAAGGCTAGATCTCAGGGACTGTGTGGGCTGGAGATAATCAGTTTGGGAGTCATTAACATTTCTGGTATTTTTTAAATACCATGGGACTGAATGAAATTTCCCAGATTGAGTGCATGTATAGAGAAAAGAAAAGGAGCTGAGGACTGAGATTTGGGGAACTTTAAAATTTGGAGGTGGTTACAGCAGCCTGTCAAACAAGTATAGGAATGGCTAGTGAGATAGGAAGAAAGCTAGGACAATAAATGACACAAGAGGCTTTTAGTTTTAGACAGCCAAAAGGTCATGGGAAGGACATATTTGAAGTAGTAATTTCTGTTGAATATGTCTAAAAGATTGAGTGAAATGGGAACAGAAAGGTGGTCATTGGATTTGTCAATATATAAGTCATTGGGGAGCTTGGATTCAGTGGATTAATAGGGTCAGTGTGTAGAAGGCTGAAGAGTGACTAAGTTGAAATATAAATTGGTACAACCACTTGAGAAAGCTCTTTGGCCCTAAATCCATAAATATTCGATGATTCTGTGCTCCCACTTCCAGATTTAAGTCACCAGGATAGTCTTGCACGTGTGTACATGATGACATGCTCAGGAATGTTCTTTAGCAGTATTGTTCATACAAACAAAAAACTAGAAACAACCCAAATGTTCATTAGCAAGAAAATGGATAAATTCTGGCATATACATGGAATGGAATACTGTTGCATCAAAAATTGGTGGACTATAGCCGCATGCATCAACATAATGAAACCTAAAACATGATATCGATCAAAAACAAGTTACATAAGAATGCATACTATTTGATTCCATTTACATGAACTTCAAAAATAGTAAAAAATAAATGTGTTAGGATCTCCTGGGTGGCTTAGTTGTTAGGTGTCTGCCTTCAGCTCAGGTCATGATTCCAGGGTGCTGGGATCGAGCCCCACATCAGGCTCCCTGCTGTGGGGGAAGCTTGCTTCTCCCTCTCCCACTCCCCCTACTTGTGTTCCCTCTCTCACTGTGTCTCTCTCTGTTAAATAAATAAAATCTTAAAAAAAAATGTGTCATAGATATTTGGGTACATGAATTTTCTTAAAACTCCAAAGAAGTTTTAGGAGAGAGGCACATAGGGAGCTTCAAATATATTGGTAGTGTTTTAATTCTTCAGTTGGGTGGTGTGTACTTAGATAGATATACATTTTTAAAAAGTGCTTTAAAAAGCTTATATTAGGGGTGCCTGGGTGGCTCAATGGGTTAAAGCTTCTGCCTTTGGCTCAGGTCATGATCCCAGGGTCCTGGGATCAAGCCCCAAATCGGGCTCTCTGCTCGGTGGGGAGCCTGCTTCCTTTCCTCTCTCTCTGCCTGCCTTTCTGCTTACTTGTGATCTCTATCAAATAAATAAATAAAATCTAAAAAAAATATATATATTAATATATTATCTCTTTTATGCTTTATTTTCAATTTTTATTTAAAAATTTCTTTAAAAAGCCCCTGGACAATGGAGGTGTGAATGTGCAGTAAAGATGTGGAGAAAGTGAGTATGGACGCTTTGATAAATTTTGCTGTGATGCAGACCTGAGAAAGAGGGAGATGAATGATTGAGACCTTGATAAGACAAAATTAAGTGAGGTGAAGACTAGGCGACAGTAATCAGAAATTGAAACTTTGGAGATTATGATTTTGAAAGTGGTATACATAGTGAGAATGGGTGAGGAAAAGAGGTAGAGAAGATTGTTAGAGGTGAGAAGGTCAAGGAACCAAAAGGCCAAGTGAACTACTATTACTGGGAAAGTTGAAACAGGAATGGAATGGAAGGAGGCACTGAGTGAGGAGGAAGGTGTGCAGTGGCTGGGAAGGTGACATCAATGAAAAATAGAAACTAGTCCTCAGGGAAAGTTGGAGGAGGAAGGAAGAGAAATACATGGTTTTGGTATGAAAGTGGGGACCATTTACTATACCTCTTAGCCTTGAGGAACACTTAGAGTGAAACACACACACACACACACACACACAAATGAGTTGAAATGAGTTGATATTTTTAGAGGACAGCTAAGGTTCATCAAAGTCCAGAAAGTCAAGTTCTCATTCAGCAGCTAGGCTAAGAATATAGTTGAGATTTCTGATATCAGAACAGGAGTTCCAGAAGGCATGTACAGTAGGAGCATTTTAGACTTGGGTGGGAGAGTGGAGGGAAGCATAATTATCCGTGTGCTCAGAAGGCGAATCTGAATATTTTTTCTTTAGATGTTTTTTGTTGTTTTTGAGAGAGAGGGACCATGCAGATAGGGCGTAGGGGAGGGGCAGAGGGAGAGAGACTCTTAAGCAGGCTCTACTTCCAGCACAGAGTCCAACGTGGGGCTTGATCTCATGACCCTGAGATCATGATCTGAGCTATAATCAAGAGTCGGATGCTTAACCAAATGAGCCACCCAGGTGCTCCTCTTTTTATGGTTTTAGTTTCTATTACCAGTAAAGGTACTTCTTGGGTTATCATGACTTATTTATACATTGGTTTTTATCATTTGGGAATTCTTTTCAATGAATATGACTAAGTAGAGGGGAAATTGTATATTTTATATGCATCAGTTGCCTTAAATCTGTCACATTGCTTATTTCAGCTCATCGTTTATTTATGTATGTATACCTTGGAAGTATGAACATCATATACTCTTGTGGAAAAATATTGCTAAATTTTTGTGATATTTTTGCATATAGGTACACTAGTGATTACATCTGTTAGAAGATTCCACTGAGAGAATTTGATTAAAGTTTTGCTGCTGAAAATGCTTTCCATTTCAATTTATTAGTTATTTGAGTCAGTTTTTAAAGTTATTTTTAAGAATATCATGTAAATACATGGAAAGATTTAAAAGTAATCTGTAATGTATTTGTCAGGATAACCCAAGAAATAACAATTTTTTCAAAGTGTTCTTTTTCCTTCAGGGCTGGTACTTCTAGTACAGGTTGGTGAATATGCAAGTATGTATGATTTTATATATCAGTACTGAAAGTCAGGTCTTAATTAAGTAAAGATTATTAAGGGAGAAGATTGAGAAGGTGCTCTCCAGGGTTTCAGGATGTTTATATTCCCTAAACATTTTAGAATTGCAGATTTCATAATCTTTCTTACATTCTGCAAATTTATGACCTCAGAAATAATGATCAGGGGCACCTGGGTGGCTCAGTGGGTTAAAGTCTCTGCTTTTGGCTCAGGTCATGATCCCAGGATCCTGGGTTCAAGTCCTGCATTGGGCTGTCTGCTCAGCGGGGAGCCTGCTTCCCTCCCTCTCTCTACGCCTGCCTCTCTGCCTACTTGTGATCTCTCTCACTGCCAAATAAATAAAATCTTTTTAAAAAATAATGATCCTGTGTATAGTTGTTATGGAATTTATCATTACAGCATCTTAAATAGAGCTGGAAGTTATATATACTTTCTGTTTGTGACAACATGGGGAAACTCAGGAATACATGGAGTCAGTAAGTTAATAGCTTTTACTTTCTGTGAATGGTATGCATAGTTTACAAAAGTCTTTGGGCTTCCAATATTATATTAAAATTATACCAGTGTTTACCACATCTTCTTTTTCCATTCATCAGTCAATGGACACTTTGGCTGTTTCTAAAATTTGGCTATTGTAGATAATGCTCCTCTAAACATCAGGGTGCATGTATCCCTTTGAATTAGTTTTTTTGTATTCTTTGGGTAAATAGCTAGAAATGCAGTTGCTGGATCAGAGAGTAGTTTTATTTTTAACTTTTTGAGGAAACTCCACACTGTTTTCCAGAGTGGCTGCACCAGTTTGCATTCCCACCAACAGTGGAAGAGGGTTCCCTTTTCTCCATGTCCTTGCCAACACCTGTTTCTAGTGTTGTTGATTTTAACCATTCTGACAGGTGCGAGGTGATATCTCATTGTAGTTTTGAGTTGTATTTCCTTGAGGATGATCATTTTTTCATGTGTCTGTTGGCCATCTGTGTGTCTTTTTTGGAAAAATGTCTATTCATGTCTTCTGCCCATTTTAATTGGATTATTTGTTTTTTGAATGTTGAGTTTTATAGGTTCATTATATATTTTCCATATTAACCCTTTATCAGAAATGTCCTTTGCAAATATCTTCTCTTATTCTATAAGTTGCCTTTTAGTTTTCTTGGCTGTTTCCATTGCTGTGAAGAAGCTTTTTATTTTGAAATAGTCTCAATAGTTTATTTTTGCTTTTGTTTCCCTTGCCTCAGGAGACATATTCTAGAAGGAAGTTGCTCTGGCTGATGTTATAGAGAGGTTACTGCCTGTGTTCTACTCTAGGATTTTTATGGTTTTAGGTCTCACGCTTTGGTCTTTAATCCATTTTAATTTATTTTTGTGTTTGGTATAAGAAAGTGATCCAATTTCATTCTTTCTGCATGTTGGCGTCCAGGTTTCCCAACACCGTTTGTTGAAGTGACTGTCTTTTTCCCATTGGATATTCTTTCCTGCCTTGTCAAAGATTAACTGACCATATAGTTATAGGTTCATTTGTGGGTATTCTATTTTGTTCTGTTGATTTGTATGTCGATTTTTGTGCCACCACCATACTGTTTTGATCACTCCAGCTTTGTAATATCACTGAGCCATAAAAAAGAATGAGATCTTGCCATTTGCAAGGACATAGATGGAGCTAGGAGAGTATTACGCTAAGTGAAATAAGTCAGAGAAAAACAAATACCATATGATTTCAATCATATGTGAAATTTAAGAAACAAAACAAATGAGCAAAGGGAAAAAGAGAGAAGCAAATCAAAGCATACTCTTAACTCTAGAGAACAAACTGATGTTACCTGAGGGGAGGTGGGGGGTGGATTAAATAGGTGATGGGGATTAAGGAGTACACTTGTGATGAGCACTGGGTGTTGTACGCAGGTGTTGAATCACTGTATTGTATACCTGAAAGTAATATGCCATATGTTAATTAACTGGAATTTAAATAAAAGCTTTTAAAAAATAAAATTATGTTATGATTTTGTGTATAAAATAATTTAAAACAATGGCCCTCCAAGTTTAATGTACTTAAGAATCACCTTTAAGGGGCACTTGGGTGGCTCAGTTGGTTAAGTGTCTGCCTTCAGCTCAGGTCATGTTCCCAGGGTCCTGGGATTGAGTCCCACATGGAGTTCCATGCTTGGTGGGCAACCTGCTTTTCGCTCTCCCTCTGCCGCTCTCCTTGCTTGGATTCTTTCTCTCTTTCTCTCTCTGTCAAATAAATAAAATCTTTAAAAAAAAAAAATAATCACCTTTAAGCTTGTTAAAATGATGTCTTCAGCCTTACTTCCAGTGATTTTGCTTGTTGTATGGAAAACACTTGGTGAAATTACTTTATAGGTTAAAGAATAAAAAATAGAAGTTTTGGAAGTTAGTGATTTGTGAAGCGGAAAATTAAAATATATCCAAGTCATTACAGTGCCTGTATAGAAATTTGCTTTAGTTTGACATAGTCTTTGCTGTTGTTCACTAATATATTTTAAGTGAGTAGCCTTGATTTTGAAAATATCCTTTGTATTAGTTTATTTCGCCCTTGCCTGCTCTGCTCTTTCCAGTCTTCCTTTCTTTCCTTTAGTCAATGTTTTAGTATATGCAGTGTATCAGTCATTGTGCTAGGAATCTGGAATGACTCAGATACGGAAAATACATGAATCTAGCCTTGCTTGTTCTCATTTCAGAGACTGAGAATCATTTATAAAATAATTGATAACTATATCATGTACTGAATGACAGTCATTCGGGGTAGAGGAGAATTCACAAAACATTTGACATTTGTTCTAGCTCCTGGGAGATGAGTAGGAGTTTGTGAAAAGGATGAAAGGGAATGACGTTCCAGTATTTATAAAGGCATAGAAACATTAAAGCGGCTGGTTTAGTAAGAGAGCAGGGTGATGGGTGAGTTGTGGAACATGAGGATGATAAAGTATATTAGTACAAGGGACCTTTATCTTTTGATTCAATTTATTTTAATATTTAACTTAATACACCAGGGTGGTTTCATTCAGTGTCAAGAGGAGAAAATGAATATGGGATATTTTAAGAGTCGGGTTGGTAGGATTTACAGTATAGTTCAATACGAGTTAGGAGAGTTAAAAATTGAACTACAGTTAGAGGGCTTAAGGATGACTAATTGGAAGAGTTAATGAAGATGAAGGATCTAATGAAATCTGACTTCCACAATTCTCATTCGTGTTTGGATAAACAGGGAGCTCTAATTCAATGGCCAGACTTTATCCTTTAAGTTTTGTCTTTCAGCTTTATTGAGGTGTAATTGACAAATATGGTTGTAAGATATTTGAAGTGTATTATGTGATGATTTGATACAGATATACATTGTGAGAGGATTCCTTCCATCACCTTATCTCTTTTGAAGTTATCTTAGCCATGTTTGTGTGTTCCCCTTACCTCCATGAAAATAAAGCAGAATCATCTTGTAGTCTGCTTCTAAAGCCCGTGCATGACTCAGTATTTCTATTTTAGGAGTTGAAAACAAGATATAATCAGAAATATATTCAAAGATTTATGTGTAAATAGAGGTTTTCATACTTTTAACAATAAAAATGGGAAATGACCTATATGCTCTTATAAAGGAATTGATTAGATAAGTTATGGTGTATTTATTTGCTGGATGGGTAAGCTAGGGAAAGGCTGGGCCGTTGTAACAAAGAGACCTACCAGTGATCCATAGTTTAAAGATTTTGCTTATTTCTAAGTTTATAGGGGAGTGTTGCAGGTCAGTTGGAAGTTCAACTCCATGTGGCTATTTAGAGACACAGATTCTTTCCATCTTTTTTCTCTACCATCTTGTGGAGTGGTAATGGTCTAAGTTTGGTTTGGTCTAAGTTTGGTTTTAGGCATATCCATAGTCTGGCTTTATTGAAACTGTTCTTATTAAGGTCACCAGTGATGACATAATGTTACATCCAATGGGACATTTTCAGTCTTTCTGTTCTCTGCGACCTTTGAAACTACTGATGATTTGTTTATGAAACTTTCTCCTCCATAAGGCTTCTGGTGGTTTTTCTCCTGTCTCTTTAAGTTAGTGTCTTTGTGACTTTTTCATGTTATTCCCCTTAGCCTTACCTATGAAAGTTGAGTTCTCCAGTTCTGTCTTTGGCCTACTTTCCTTTACATGTATACCCATGATGATCTCAGCCAGGTCCCCTAGCACATAACTCCAAATCTGCATTTCTAGCCTGGAAACCTTTCTTTTGAGCACCAAGACCTATGTACATATAACACCTGGCTCTCACTGCATTGACTCTCATAGCCTCCTAGAGCAGAAACCAGGAAGTCAGTCCCAGCAATTTCCTGTCCTTCTCCCTGCACTGAGACCCTGACACTTTGTTAAATTCGCCTTTTGAATAGTTTTGGCAGCATTTGCCCTTTCCTGTTTCTATTGCCACAGTCTTAGTTCAGGACAAGATTACTTTAAAGGCTTCCTCAGGGATCTATGTTTCTATTCAGGCTCCCTTCCAATTTTACTTATTGATTAGATAGGTCAGTGATTTTCTTTTACTTGTATTTGGTGGGCAGCAGCTGTGTGTTTAAATTGCATAACATCTGGTAAAGTGCCAAGTGCAGTTCAGTGGTTAATAACTAAATTATACTAATGATAGTAAATGGAGAGAGCCTATGAATAAAGATGAACCAAGATTAGTAATTATATTAATTAAGTAATTATTACCATAAGATTCAAAGAATCCTGGGAGAAAATTAAATACTGTTTAGGAAAAAAAACTAGAACTAAAGAAAATGATTTGAGTATTTTAATGTTTAACTTAACACAGTCTAAGTCAAAGAATTCAGGTTTGTTGCAGATGTTAGCATCCTAGAGGTGTGTTAGTTCAACTTCTGCTCCTTTAAATTTGGCTAAACCCCTGTGTGCCCTGCCAAGGCTGAACATCATAGAAAGGCAAGCCATAGACTGTCATGTATGACATTTCTGGCCAGTTAATCCAGATTTCTTCTGGACATCTGGCCCACCTTTTTGTTCTCTTATTGGCATTGGTACTGCTAGCTTCTATTTGGTATTCTTGAAATTTTCTCTTGTAATTTCCTTGACTCCTGCATACCTTTGTATGTCTGTATGCACTTACCTAATTTTACTGTGTTTGGTGCTTCAGTGTGAGAAACTTTCTTCTCTATTCCCAGCTCACTGGTTGGGTCACTTCTGGCATTCTTGCGAGGGTCGGGGTATTTGAGTCAATATAGTCAATCAGTACTTTTGAAAAGTAAGTATTGTGCTGGATGTGTGCATGGCACAAAAAAGGGATTCTGGGGTGCCTGGGTCGCTCATTTGGTTAAGCAACTGCCTTCAGCCCAGGTCATGATCCTGGAGTCCTAGGATCAAGTCCCGTATCAGGCTCTCTGCTCAGCAGGGAGTCTGCTTCTCCCTCTGACCCTCCCCTTCTTGTGCTCTCAAATAAATAAATAAAATCTTAAAAAAAAAAAAGGGATTCTGTCCAGACTTTCAAATTAATAGTAATTCTCCTCTTCCTCCTGTTAGCTAACATTTATTGTGTTTTAACTATAAATAAGGCACTGTTTTCGTATGCTATCCTATGTCTTAATTCACTTAATCCTCACAACAACCCAGTAAGATAGAGACTAACCCCATTTTACAGGCAAGGTGATTGAGGCCCAGAAAGATTAAATTTGACCAGTGCTACATAGCTAGTAAGTGGCAGAGCTGGGATTCAAATCTAGGCACAATGCTTCTAAAACCTGGTTTTCTAGCACCATCCTTTACTGACTCTTAGAAGATGGGATAGTACAGGTACATCTATAGCTATAAAAAAATAGAAAGATATGTTCTTTTAGATAATTAAACTGTAAGATTACACCCAAAGTGTATGAGTCATCCTTATGAAGGTATAAGAATACTGGAACTGCCATCAATTAATTCTATAAGTTTGGGGAAGACTTTGGTCTTTCAGGACTTTGGTGTCTTCATCTTATAGAGTTCCAAGATCTCTTTCAAAAATTTTGTGGAATTCCAGTTTTTCTTCTTTATTAATTTAGGCCTTGTAATTTCTTCATTTCCCTGTTTTCTTTAGATTTACATATATACTACAGGTTAAATCATATCTTCTGAAAATGTTCACTTTTCATTTAAGTTGTAAAAGTGAGTTGTAGTTTTTTATGTGTACTGTGGTCCATTATCATATACTTTACTATGTGGATTTTGCCCCTGTTGAACAAAACAGGTCCTCTTAAACATAAAAATATTCGGTAATCAATTGGTCAGTGAATTCTGTGTTTGTTGTGTATTTATCAGATATCTGTCTCTGTGCTAGACCCTGTAAAATCTTTATTATTATTATTTTGACAGAGAGAGAGAGAGGGAGAGAGTGGGGTGGCTCAGGTCATGATCTCAGGGTCCTGGGATCAAGCCCTATGTTGGGCTCCCTGCTTAGTGGGGAGTCTGCTTCTCCCTCTCCCAATGCACCTGTGACCCCGCCACCCCTGCCACCCCCACCCCCGCCACCCCGCTCATGCTCTCTCTCTCTCTCAAATAAATAAGTAAAAAATCCTTAAGAACTTAAGGCTCTAACTTTTTTAACCTTGTAAGGCTGATTCTTACTATGAGGCAGTATTGCGCACAGTGGTTAGACACATGAATTCTGGAACCACATTTCTAGGGTTCACATCTCAGCTCTGTCAGTTTTAAAACATTTTCCCAAGTTGCTTAATTTCCTTGTGTCTTAGTTTCCTTAAGTTATCTCAAAAGACTGATTATCATGATTCAGTAGAGAAACATGCCATACAAATAGATGGGAAAATTTTGAACATACCATTTTAGGAAAGAGAGAAGAATTATAATGTATATACATTGATCTGTTGTTCTTTTTTAAAGATATGATGCTGAGCACTGCACCCCTTTCCTCCGCACACATTCTTCTCTATTCCAGCATATCCATTCATTCTCAAATCTTATGGTTCTTTTAAATATTGTAGATGTTAGATTAGAAGACTTTCTCTCCTAGGATAACCGATAGTAGCTGTTTACGCTGGGAGTTTGTAACTTCATTTTTGTTTGAACTTCATTCAGTCCTCTTCAAAGCCCCTTTTTGCTTCCCCTCCTCCTCCTCCTCTTCCTTCCCATATCAGTTAGCTTTGCTGTGCAACAAGCTCTTCCAAAATTTAGTGGCTGAAAACAACATTCTTTTTATTATAGCTCTTTAGTCTCTGGTTAAGCAGGAGTTTCTATAGTTAGCAGGCAGTTTGGCTGGGGATAGATGGTTCTGGATGGTTACATATCTGGCTGGCAGTTGTCAGACTGGTTGCTCTAGGGAACCTCATCTGAGATGACTTGTCTCTGTTCTAAGTGGCCTCTTATTCTCCGATAGACTCACCTAGACTTTGTCACATAGTGATCTTGGCAGAGCTAGGGAAGGCAAATATCAATGTGGAAGCACTTGTTAAGCCTCTGCTTGGGTCATGTTTGTTGATGTCCCATTGGTCAAAGACAAAGAAAAGGAAAAGGAGAAAGGATGTGGAAAAGTCCAGAGCCATTGTGGAAGAGTACTATCCAAGGGCATAGACACAGAGAAGTGTGATTCTTTGGAAGTCTTTTTTGGCCATTCTTAGTTACTGAATTTTTTTTTTCATGAATCCTGATTATTTACAGGTAAATGAACCAATTAAGGAAAGCATAGTTTTCTCAGTTAATTTTGTGCTCCTGAGTTACTGAATTTTTACCAACATAAGTTTTTTCCCCCTAAGTTTTGATTGTAGTTTTATTGTTTGACATTTAAGCATTTATTCTTTTTTTTGTGGAAACTTCCTTCATATTTTTTCATGCCACTTAAGTAGCTATGTTCTAATAAATTTCTGATAGATGCCTTGGATCTATAGTCAGTGGTCATTAATCCTTTGAATCTAACCTCCAAATTCCTGTGGGAGACAGACAGGTAATGTAACTAAGTTAGCCTGGTTTACATGTAAGCAGATATACTCTTGTTATAAATTGGAAAGTGAAGGATGCCTATCCAAAGTATGTAACCTCTACTTACATGTCATGTAGGGATGTGGGCTCAGTATTTCTAGATCTCCTGGTTTTTCAAAAGAAGTGGGAAATCTAGGTTTTAACATGAAATCTCACATTTAATATGAAATGTATTTTTGAATGCTGAAGTTTAATTAAAAATTAAAATGCAATTTCAAAATCAAAAACAATAATGATACTATTTAGGCTAAAGAAAATCTTCAGCAGAAACTGTTAATTTGTGAGTTCTTTAATAGATCTTAAACAGCCACCATCCAAGGCCTTCTATCATCTGGTTCAAACCTGAATAGCTCGAGTATTATCTGCCACTACCCCTCAGTTTGTGGTGGTCTCCATATTTTCATTCCGGATGAATTCTTACTTTTCCTCAATGTGTACTCTGTTTTCTGCCCCTGTGATTGGGAATGGCCTTCCACCTTGTCACCTCCATCCCATTCTGTAGCCCTCTGGTACTCTTACTGATCCTTTAAAACTCAGCTTGGAAGTTTCACTTTTATAAAACATCACTGAATGTTATTTCCCTGTCTGAAACTCAAAGCACTTTGAGTCTTTGTTATGGCTTTGGTAATAATCTTCCTTGTATGGAAGTTATTTTTGTATGTGTTATTGTCATTCTTCTAGAAGGTGGAGTTCATGTTTGCTGGGCTTTTTATTTCTTGCGTTACTTAGCATGGCCATCATGACTGGAATACCTGCCTCCCTAATCAGGTGAAGTGTCCCCTACGTATGAGCACTTTATCTGAAGGTTTTCTTGGCTTTCCCTGACAGGGTTAGCTTGGAGTCCCAAGGCTGGGAGAAAAAAAAATCTGTTGTTGAGATTTTTCATCCATGGAAGCTCCATGGAAGTTGGAGCTAGGAAGAAGGGCAGGGGAATTGAATCTCAAGCCAATTAAAGAAATGAGCTATTAAGGTGGAAGGGCAAAACAGGTAGGAATCTGGAATATGGCATCATGGTTATTAGGCAGGCATGATCAGATAGGAGATGGAGGTTTGCAGATAGATCAACAGACTGCCTAGTTTTAAGATATAATCTCAGAAATACAGCCTGTATTTCTGGGGTTCCTCTAATTCTCAGGCTGTGTGTCCTTAAAGCCCCTTAATAAACCCAAAATTATTTTTTTGATCATCTTGATTATAAATTTAATTTAATTTAAACATTAATTTCTTTAGACATTTACTTGACCTTTACTTTTTTTTATTTTGTAGCGTGGTCTAGCTGATTTTTCTGGCATCCTCAGAATGGAAGAGGTGCCCTGGCAGCAGGTTCCTTGTTGAGGGACCACCAATCAACTCATTGGTGCCCTTGGTGGCTTTTCTGTATCATGCCCATGGATTCTAGAATACAGAGGATGTTAGTATATGGGAACATAAGAATTTGAAGTATTCCTAGGCACTTCATGTGAGTGTCCTCCAGCATCTTAGTTTTCTAAGCATGGGCAGGTGACCTAGTAATGGTCCCTTAGCTCTTTGTCAAGTGGCCTTTAGATAGTTAGGCAGTTCTAAGGGAAAGCTATAAGACAATTTTGTTCAACATTTTTAAAAAATTTGAAATGTAAAATATAATTATGACTTTTATGAAAATTCTGTTATATTATCAATTGTAGTCTTAAAAATTACACTTTTAAAATAGGATGCTTTTGGTCAGTTAATTAAGATTCATTTAACAAAGCTTGCTACTCCTAATGTATCTTAATGTCTTTAGTGAGTTAATAACATTTGATTCAGTTTGTTTTTGCTGTTTTTACTATAGCATTGCATTATATTCCTATCTCATAAAAAGGATCGATATCTTTAAAATGGTTTATGGATGCCTAAGAAAAGAGGTGAAATAGTAACATAAATGCCAGAATCCGGAATAAACTAATAAATGTAAATAGTACCAGACTCCCAGTGCAAGCAGAGGATGTGTTGGGATGAATGAATCTGCAAATCTTGTATAAAGAAATAAAAAAGAGAAAATATAAATTAAAGATACTTGATTAATATCAACAAATTTGATTTTATTACATAATCTCCTAATCCCTGGTGTGTTTTATATTATGAAACATTGTCAAATTGTAGCAGGAAACCACTGAGGCCTTTGCATTATTTTCAAGGCATGGCAACTGTTGGGTCTGTGGTCAAAGGAGCGAGACTGATACAAAGCGAAGGTCAAGCAAAGCTTTATTTCGCGCCAAGCATCGAGAATCAAACTGACAGGCCAGGGCTGTCTCTTACAAAGAGGCGACCCCTCCCAGTCTCACAGACTAACTTTTATAGAGCAAAGGCCATGTGGTTGAGCCTGGCCACACACAGGTGGCCAATTGAATTACAATTCATCCATAGTAGCTATTTGAACTAGCCTATCACTCTGGTCAGAATTGGCACCCAAAAGGCAGGACCCACATTCTTGGGTGGTTAGGGAGGTGTTTTCCTGATTGGATGTCTCCACCTGGCTTCACTCATCCTTGTATTCTGGGCTCTGTTACCTCCCCCTGACCTGACACATCTTGGTATATGGGCTCTGTTATCAGGGGGCTGGTCAGTCATATTTTACTGGTTTCCCAGACTTGTTTCTAAGTAAGTTCCTCTGGGGAGGCAAGGTCAATCTAAGTTTACTGCATAAACAACAAAATGGCTCGCTCTGGCTAAGTAGGCCCTTAGAGTAACCACTTTGATAAGCCAATTATATTTTTTTTTCTAGGACAATGCTTTTGTGGGGGGTGAAATTCCTATATTTTGCAATAAAGGGAGAGAAGGGACTTAAATAACAGGCACCTCATTCAGAATTAGACTTTTTGAAATAAAAATAGGTAAATGAGAACTTGCATAGCATGTTGGGTAAGAGCATGGGCAGCCTGAATTCAGATCCCAGGTTTGTACTTACCAGCTGTGTGTACTTGGTCAAACCATCTCCTTTCTATAGGCTTCAGCTCCCTTATCTACATAGAGGGAATATTAGTAATGTATACTACATAGATTTGTTAGGATGCTTAGAACTAATATTTGTTAAATGTTGTAACAGTACCTAGTACCTTGTGTTACCTAAGTATTAATTAAATAAACTGGAACTAAATAAAAATGTTTTTATAAAGATGAGATTGTGATTTAAATGGATATAAAATGAACACTTAACAACAATTTTATTGAACTGTGGTTCAAAGGAGGATTTAAAGGATCCATAAATATAGGTAGTAAGGAACTCTGAAATTAATTTACAAATAAATGCAAATTGACCACAGAACAACATCAGTTGCATTCAAGAGAACATAATTTATTTGCATTTCTATGGACAAGAATCATTTACATTTTTTTCTCTTTTCTACAATTTACAGACTTGTATAATAGCTCAAAGACAATGAGAGGTAGAGATTACACGGATGGGTAAACTAGATAGGACGTCCACTATTTTCTTTTCTCCGTCATATTTAAGTCTTTCAGTATTTTCTGACATGTCAAACTATTACAAATGATAATAAAACCAATTTAAAGTTAACAAATATTATTTGTTACTATTCCTCAGAGTAGGAAGTAGAGGAACATTTTTTTTTTCTTCCCAATTACCACTTTTGAATGTCACATGACATTAACAAAGACTTTCTCTTTAACCAGACTTTAATTTGATTCCTCTAAGCCCTTTTCTTGAGTAGGTCATGTTTTTATTAGACCTGCATAGCCTGGTGTTAGCAAGAATTTTGCCAAGTCAATTTAAAGAGAATTCCCTACCCTGGATGTCTGATCACCTTTTATATCTGATCTTGGAAGCCTTGTCTTCACTCTTGACTGATTTGGGATCTGTTGGTGTGGCTCACTCCTAGCCAGTGCCCTGGATGACAGTCAGTTAAAGCCTAGTAGAATCTTAAGATTCTAAGTATACTCTCAGAAGCTGACTTAGAGCCCCACGCTTCTTTGTGTGAAAGGTACTTATTGGGCTGAAGGTCTTTCTTTCTAGCTCTTTGTTTTGAGTAGTGGTTTACTCCTGGGCTGCAAGGGTTTTTTCCTGGCTCTTTGTAGGCCTCTCTGTTCCCTGTATTTGATCCTGTTCCTCTCTTGGGAATTTTTTAGTTCATTGAAATTCACTTCTTGAGATCCTGCTGGCTGTATGCTCTGCCATCTCTGTCTAGTTCCTTTCTTGCTGGCTTGGCTTTACTAAGGATAGTTGGAGCTTCATTGGTTTCTTTGGAAAACTAAAGATCTCCCCAAAGTGGCTGCTCTAAGATCTCTCCCTTCCCATTGCCTCTGATTTTCCTTCCTTCTCTTAAAATCCTTGATCTTCCCTTCTACTTCCTTGGATTCTTTGGTATGTACATCAGATCTCTAACTTCAACATCCCTCTGTCCCCTCTGCAGAACTTCTCCCCTTCCAGTAAAGCTTCTCAACTCCCTAAAGTCACTTGAACTTCAGGCTCCCTGCTTCTCTTGGGGGGAAGGGGAGGACTCTCAAAAGCAACTGCTTAAGCTGAAACAAGGAAGAAAATGTACTTGGAAGCAGACTGCATGTTTTACATACCAGGTAAGATTTGGAGACATGCTGCTTGATGTCTCCTCAGGCAGTTTCTCTCTAAAATTTCAATCCACAGACTCTATAAGATTACATATCAGAGCAAATGAAAAATCTTGAAAGTCTCCTTCACAAATATTGGTAAAAAGCATTAGCCCTTATATTGAACATGTTACCTTAACTTGTTCTTTTTTCCAGAAACATAATTTGGATAAAAATATCAAGGGGAACATAGACCAGAGTATACTTCTGTGTTTACCTGACTTATGGTTAAAATTTTAGAATTAAAGTGTAAGATATTTGTTTGTATGTATGTGTGTGTGTGTGTGTGTGTGTGTGTGTGTATATATATAAAACTTTTCTACTTTTGGATGGTATTACCAAATTAATCCATGAAATCCCATAAAGGAGAAGTCTACTCAAATTGGTTTAGAGGCAAATTAGAGCTTATAAAATTAAATATTTCTAAAGCTACCAGAAACATAGAAACTAACTCAAATACTTTCATATGATTTGGATAAATCTTTGGTAAATAAGATTAGTTTAATTGTTTAATAAAACATCTGTATCTTCTGAGTTATCATCGATAAGTATAATCAAGCATACATTTTGTTATACTTGGTTTATTAGTCAAATAAGGTTGTGTTATATCTACTAGATATTTAAGATTATAAAAATTACAAATTCAACCCAAGACCAAATGTATAAGTAAAAATGCAGTAAAAATTAATTGCCTGATATCCATGACTTCCTGTATGTATATCACACATAGCAGTAAAAGAAAAATCCATGTATTTAACTTTTTTAGGTTTTTGCTTTTGTTCTGCTTGCCTAATGTTCATGTGCTGTAAAAATAGATAATAGGGAAATAATGTGAGGTGATAGCGAACTTTGTTCAATGTTGTAATATGTCTGCCTAAAAATAGTTTCCAAAATCTTTTTAGTACCTTTTAACCTTAAGCTTATGCTAAATTAAATTAAGTAAATCTAGATTATTTCTAAGTAAAATACTGAAATGCTAATTATTGAGCATAATTTTTTTTTTGGCTTTTTCCTTTTGTGTGGTAGTAAATATATTTGAGTTTGTGAATAAATAGGTCCTTTTGCCATATTGTAAAACTTGTACTATAACAATATCTCTAGAAATTGAGAGATGGTATATTCATAAAATTTGCTAGACTGCTACAGAATACTCATATGTTACAATTTATGATTGTTTACTTAATCATCTCTGTAAAATAAAGAGTACATATAGTTAAAAATGATAATATATGTAAATGAAGCCATTAGAAATAATAAGGGTAAAGAGAAATAACTCTGTATGCAAAATCTGCAAAGAATGGAAGATTAAAAAATTTTTTTATTATTATGTTCAATTAGCCAGCATATATTACATCATTAGTTTTTGATGTAGTGTTCAGCGATTCATTAATTGTGTATAACACCCAGTGCTCATCATCACACGTGCCTTCTTTACTACCCATTGCCAGGTTACTCCATCCCCCCACCCCCCTCTCCTTTCTGTAACCCTCAGTTTGGTTCCCAAAGTCCAGAGTCTATCATGGTTTAGTCCAGAGTCTATCATGGTTTATCTCTCTCTCTGATTTCTTTGGAATGGAGGATTTTTGTTGTTGTTAAGGCAAAGAAAGGGTCATTTTGCCCTAAATCAAGATCACTGATTACTTCAGAATGAGGAAGAGGAAAAAATGTAAACACCTGAATGGATGTAGAGAGTAGTAAAAGGTTTGCAGAAGAGGAATTTTATCTGTGATCAAGTTGGCTAAGATTGAATGGATCTATTTATTAAGGGTTTTTGTTGTTGTTGTTTTTCTTTCTTTTTTTTTTTTAAAAGATTTTATTTATTGGACAGAGAGAGAGAGATCACAAGTAGAGAGAGAGAGAGGAGGAAGCAGGTCCCCCGCCTAGCAGAGAGCCCGATGTGGGACTCGATCCCAGGACCCCGAGACCATGACCTGAGCTGAAGGCAGAGGCTTAACCCACTGAACCATCCAGGCAGCCCCGTTGTTTTTCTTTTTAATGAGCCCAATGATATACTGATGGAAAACTAGAGTTGGGTTTTCTCTCTGAAAACAATGACGTTTTCTTGGATTATTGCTCTGTTCTTAATAAGAGATTGTAAGGAATTTTCTTTACCTTTTAAGTAATCTGCCTAGGAAACAAAGATTCTGTGTCTTATCAAAATAATTTCCTGTGCTTTGTGTTGTCTTTATTATATTTGTTTGTGAGAATCTAAGTATTTTTTCATGATGATCTACGATCCTATTTAATCAAGGGTTCAAATCTTTTGACATTTTTTACACCTTGCCATAATGAAGTCCAAAATGCAATCTTAACTTTAAACTGAAATTGACATTTCCCAGACAACCCCTGAAAAATCTGAAAGGATTTGTTCTTTCACCTTCTAAAAAAGAAATGTTAAATAATTTGTTTTTTTTTTTTTTTTACATTTTATTATTTTATTTTTTAAAGGATTTTATTTATTTATTTGACAGAGAGAGATGCAGTGAGAGAGGGAATACAAGCCCGGGGAGTGGGAGAGGGAGAAGCAAGCTTCCCATGGAGCAGGGACCCTGATGTTGGGCTCGATCCCAGTATGCTGGGATCACGACCTGAGCTGAAGGCAGCCACTTAACTCTGAGCCACCCAGGTGCCCCTGGGCAAATATTTTGATATTTAAATTGCATGGGAGACATTGTTAAGTAAGAAGTGATGCTTAGAAATAAGTCAATCAGAGAAAGACAGTTATCACATGACCTCTCTGTTATGAGGAATTTGAGAGGCAGGGTTGTGGGGGAGTTGTAGGGGATAGGGAGGGAAAAAAATAAACAAGATGGGACCAGGGAGGGAGACAAACCCTATGAGACTCCTAATCTTAAGAAACAAACTGAGGGTTGCTGGGAGGTGGGGTGGGAGGGATAAGTGGCTGGGTTATGGATATTGGGGAGGGTATGTGCTGTGGTGAGTGCTGTGAATTGTGTAAGAATGATGATTCACAGACCTGTACCCCTGAAGCAAATAATACATTATATGTTCATTTAAAAAAATAAATATTTTAGAGCAAAAAAAAAAAAAAAAGGAAAGAAGTGATGCTTAAGCTTCCCTAGGTTATATTTGTGTAAATATAGATATTTAAGAAATTATATGAAGTTTATATAAATTTGCCAGTATCCTTTTGTCTGTGGTAAGTCCTGGTATAATATTATCAGTTACAATTCCAGTTATTTAAACATTATATGTTGTAGAAATAACCAAATTCCCTCATCAGTTACATTATTTTAATAATGAACTCTTCAGATCTTTAATCATGTAAAAAAGTCTTTTATCATTCACAGATAACTTTTATTTTACTCTGACTCTTCCTTGAAAGCTCTTGAAGTCACAGGCAAAGTGTTTCCTCTTCAACAAAATGTAACCATCTCAGAGACCATGGAAAGGGCTATGACAGGTCCTCTGGGCTACAGGCTTGTGAAGCACTAGTGTTTAAATAACTTTGAGACCATACTACTGGATTGAATAAGGATTTCCAGCACTAATGGAGAAGCTGACTGGTTTGAAAAACTGCTAACTCAGGATCAAGCAGAACAAGAAATTACTTACATAAGAAAAAAAAGGGGGAATATATTTGTAAGAAGTATTCAGTAGAACAGAATAGAGAATTTAGAAATAGATCTCAGCTTTCCTAGAGGTATATTGAAAAGCTTTTTATGTATAGTAATGTATTTTAAAACATTGATGTTATACAGCTTTACCTAATGTCTTAATGTTACTACCCGTTAAAAATGAATGAAACTCAAATTATAGTATTGCCATAAAACATTGGAAAATCTGTCGAGTTGTAGAATGTGATGTTTTTGCTTGTTTTCAATATTCAAGCCTGCTGGTTGTTGTGCGCTGGGCAGAGCTTTTTCGCTTTTAAATCTAGCAGCGCCCTCTAGAGTGAAAGGCTGCTACAGTTTGATAAGAAAAGCATCTTCACCTGTTCAAATATATTTTTTTAAGATTTTATTTATTTATTTGACAGAGAAAGAGAGATAGAGTACAGTAGGGGGAGTGGTAGGCAGAGGGAGAGGGAGAAGCAGGCTCCCCATTGAGCGGGGAGCCTGATGTGGGGCTCCATCCCAGGACCCTGGGATCATGACTTGAGCTAAAAGCAACCTCTTAACTGACTGAGCCATCCAGGCGCCCCACCCATTCAAATATTCTTGATCCATCCCATTCTGAGGGACATTTCTTACTTAGAAGTAGGACATTTGATACTTAGAAGTAGCAGAGAGCTGAACCTACATGTTTTTGTTCTGAGTGAATATTCTTTTCAGGGATGACTTTAGCTAACTAGAACAAAATAGAAATAAGCTTGTTCACTGTAAAAATTTATTTTGTTGTGGTGGTTGTGCATCTTTTATTTATTTTATGAAACTAGTGGTACATAATTTTATTTTGAATTTGGTGTTTTCATAATAATAACATTGAATTTTTTGTTGACCAATGTAACATGTCTAAATTTATTGAATGCCTATTATATAAGTGATACTGCATTTGTATTGAGGAATACATAACAAATAGAGAATAAGCCACAGCTCTGGTACTTACACATTTATTTCCACTTGTCTAGTATATCAGATTATGACCCATATTGGCTTTTGTATCAAAATTGTCTTTATTAAGTAAATTAAAACTATTACTATTAATATATATTCCTTTTCTATTACAGAAGAAAATACTCAGGAAACATCACAGGTGAAGAAAAGCTTGAATGAAAAAGTTTCTCTCTATAGAGGTGACATCACATTGCTAGAGGTAGATGCTATAGTCAACGCGGGTGAGTACTTGATTTTTTTTGTGTGTGATGTATTTGTTATACGAGTATTATTTTAAAATATTTCTCATAAACAGGAATATAAGTATTTTATGAAAAGATGTCCTTCCTGGTATAGAAATATCTTATGCACTTCCCTCTGGATTAAAAACACTGAGGACTAGTTTATGTATGTGCTACAGTTAATTTGCTAACTCATGGTATCCATGCTAAATTGAGACTATGGTACAGGACCACTGGAAGAGTGGTAGATTGTTGCAGAAAGTTCTGCTGAGAAAACGTTAGAAGCTCTATTACTGTTGGTTTCATGCTTGAGTTAATAATTGTCCAGCATAAAAACAAAGTCATTAAGGGTTTTCCTTCTTTTGAAGAGGTTGTAAAGAGATGATTGAACACCAGAAAAAAGTAAAATAGAAAGTAATTGTTTCTGCGATTTCCAAATCACAGTTGTTTGATTGTTACTTTTCATGTTTGATATGGAATGTTTTAATTATTTTAATAACCAATTTTTATGTTTGAACATTGGGGAAAATAACTGTTTTTTATGGTAGTATCTCCTATATATTTTATTTTGTGGCTGTATATCAAGAAATGCGTAGTAGTTGTGAGTCTATAAAAATAAATGTCAATAATAAGAGGATATTTAATGACTTTGTGTTTTACAAAGGTATGCTTTTTTCAGGTTGAAAATGCCAAATAAAAACGAATTTGGACTTAGGTAAGGAGAGGCTTTATTCAAAAAGATGATTACAGTAAGGAGAAGAGAACTATCCTCATAGGCAGAGGAAGAATATTGCAAAAGGAAGAACCACTTCTGTCATGAGATCTATAAGCATCTCAAAGGCCAAGCAGAAAGGGGCTTTTCTTTCATAGGAAGGAGTAAACCATCAGTCTTGGAACACTGAAAAAATATTATAAAATTTTTTTAAAAAGGAGTAAACAGGATAAAAAGAATGGGGGTAGGGTACTAGGATGAGTTGGTGGCAAGATTGGAGAGTTGATCAGAGTATATTCTTCCCTGAAGTCAGCTGATTCTTGAGAGAAGTGGTTCAAGAGGAGTTGTTCACTTTGCATTGCTCAGGGGTGGGTCAAAGTCCACAGACTTGGACGAGGGAAAAAAGCCTGAGTGAAGTTTGGTCAACTACAGTTAATAGCCATTGACCAGCCAGAATGGTCAATGGGGACAAACAGTTCAGTTAATCATTTATGAGTGAAAGAATGGGAATTTGGAGGATCTGTGTCTTGGTCTTGTCATAGGTTATAGGAAGTCATCCACGAGGTTTATTTAAGTCATATGCGTAAGAGTAGTTCTTTGCTGTAAGCTGTTTCCTGAAACACAGAAGGGTGAGGGGTAATTTTTTGGCAGTCCCTGTTTTCTAGAAGTACAGGATTTATGTAAAGTTCAACATTGTTGCAAGGTTCCCTTTGGTGATGAAAAAATTCACACAGGATAGTAGGAACATGCCTTGGTGGGTGAACAGGAGGGTTTCATGGAGGCCTGGAACGTTAATATAGCATCGTTTTGGCGATCCCAAAGGAAGTTGGGAAGCCTAGTCAGCTTGTTATTCCTGTAGAATTGGCTATCCGTTGCTTTGTACTGTATTTGCTTTGCTATACTCAGAGCTGTTTCTCTCTTTCTCTTCTTCTGATGCCTCTGTAATTCCTTTCTCATCTGTTACCTCTCTAAAATACAAAACTCTTCAAGAGAGGGGATATGTCTTGGTCATTTAGTCTCTACCCAATATGAATCATTTCTTTTGGACAGAATTATGTCCTCGTATCACCTCTTAGGCTCTAAGTCTCTCTCCCTTGTAGCTAGTCCCTGTGGACTGTTCATTTGTAGCCCTGGGTATCAAGCTGGTTTTCTCTGACCTGTGGGACCTCTGGAAAAGACTGCACTTTGAAGGGATCTCATGAACTCCTCTCCATACAGAGGTTTTATAAGATCATTATAGTTACTAAATTATTAATGATTTGTTATGCCCTAAATTCTATAAACATATGAGCTACAATTTCAAAAAAATTTAAAAATATATTTGTATATACACACATATGTATATGTATATGTATATGTATATGTATATGTATATGTATATGTATATATCAACAGCCTTCCTGTATATTCTTGTAATTTCTAGCTTTTGATCCTAGTTCTGCTCTGTGGGATACAATTAATGACCCATATTTCCTTCTTAAATGCCTGAGGACCTCTCTCTTGAGTTTTGTCTTTCTTGTTATTAACGTAACACTGAATAGGCCATCTTAGCACACTTAATAATAGCAGTAATTATGGTTTTTCTTGGGTTTTGCTAACTGTATACCTGTGTATCACCCCCTTAAGGCTACAGACTGGTGTCTTTTCCATCTTCTGTGTTAACTTCCAAAGCAATGTCATGCCATTATGTTCGTAATAAATGCTTGATACTGTTTATGTGTTAGATTGAACTATATGTAATTGAACCATATGCTCCAAAGCACCTCTAACCAGTAGCACATTCAACACTGAGGACTTGACATAGTGAATCAGTGTGGCCCTGATTTTAAAAATGATTTATTTGATCAATAAATATAATATTTATGGGATAATTTTTATTGAAACAGAATAAAATGGTGCTAAGCAGGAAAATGCAACAGAATAAAATGGTGCTAAGCAGGATGGGAAAACATCCCATCACTATTTTGATTCTTGTCCTTGCCTGTATGTGTAATTTTTTCATAGCTGCCACATAGTGTACAAGGGTTTGATGAATTAATATGAAGGCAGGCAGCAACTTTCACTTACTCCCAGAAACCATTTGGCAACTTTAGTCACCTGTCTGACTGAGATTATATTATAATTTGGACATGTTCCACATCTCACAAGGACAACCTCATCAGGAAGTTCCTGTGTATATGGAAGAAAGATGCCAAATAGACAGTGTAATGACTCTGTTTACAGCTTTCTGCTGTGCAGTTTGTTTGCCTGGTATGTAAGAAGAGGAACAGCTATTAATCTTTCAAGTGAACAAGGCAACATGGCAGGAGATTCCAGAGCTGCTTCTAGTGAGAGGGGAATGAGAGGCAATGCCCCCAGTCATGGTGCCAAAGCAACCCAGACATCACTTTCTATCAAACTTCCAACATTCTCTTTCCATGCGTATGTTAATATTAGTACATTGGAACACCTAGGCTTACCTGCCATAAATGAAATGATTTGATAGTTAAAAGTTTTTCCTAATAAAATACTTTTTCGACTTGCTTGGGTTTCTTTAAATGTGACCTAGGATAAGCCTTCTGTGTAATTTTTATTTTTCTTCGTAAGAAATAATACATATTTGGTATATTTATTAAAACAGATTTTATAGGCAGTAGGGTGTATAGGGCAGTAGCACAAGTTTTAGAGTTCCGCAGACCCAGATTCAAATTCAGGTTCTCATACCTGAGGCCATTTTTTATTTAAACTTTTTGTTTGTTTGTTTAAACTTTTTATGTTGAAATAATTATAGGAAATTGCAAAGACAGTACAAAGAGCCCTATGTATCTTTCACCTTCAGCTGTGTAAGCCCCCCCCAATGGTGACATCATATAGCTATAGTACAATATCACAACCAGGAAACTGACATTGGTCTATTATTATTAACTAGACTGTAGACCTTATTCAATTTTCACCATTTTTTAACCAGCATTTGTGTGTGTTTGTGTCTATAGTTCTCTGCAGCTTTACCCCATGTACAGATGCATGGTTATCACCATAATCATGATACAGAACTGTTTGATTTTCCTGAAAAGAACTCCCTTTGTAGTGGTACCCGCCTCTTTGCCCTCCTCTCCTTGCACCCCTACCATTCTTCATCTCTATAGTTTTGTCATATTTAAGAATGTTACATCAGTGGACTCATACAGCATGTAACCTTTTGAGATTGATGTTTTTCACTAAACATAAGGCCCTTGAGGTCCATTCAGATTGTTGCATCTATCAGGAGTTCATTCCTTTTTATTGCTGAGTAGTAGTCCCTTGCATGGATATACCAAAGTTTGTCCAACCATCCACACACTGAAGGACCTCTGGGTTCTCTTCGGAATTTTGGCATAACCAATAGAGTTGCTATAAAAATTCATGTACAGGTTTTTGTATGTAGCAGTATATAGGATGATCTGTTTACTGTGACTAGGTCATTGTATAAATTTGTATTAAGGCTGTTGGTCAAAGCATTTTGGTTTTTGCTAGAGTTTGGAGGAGAATACATTCATCTAATTTATGATTCAGTATTTTATCATTAGAGACCATTTTACTTGTACCATAATTACAGAAAAGTATTTTGTTGGTGACATAATTGTTATTCGTTTGTGGATTGTGGGCAATATAATGAAAAAGTTGGTTAACTCTCCAACTCTTTGGTCAAAGATTCAGTTTGCCATAAATAGCGTTTTTTAAAATGGAAAATGCAGAAGGTTCATTTGTTTATTTTAGTTCTTCCTGTCTCTACCCCAGCATGTGAAGGAGAGGTACATTTACATTGTAGTTAATCATGGAGGGGTTGGAGTCAGATCAATCATTATTTTAAATGTGTCTCTTTGACTTTCTGACCAACTGACCTTCAGTAAGTTTTTTTGAGCCTTAGTTTGTTCATTGGTAAAATGAAGAAAATAATAGGGCCTGCTTCTCAGGGCTGTTGTGAAAATAAAAAGAGATAATGTATACAAAGCATTTCACATAATAGTGCCTAGAATATAGACACACTCAGTAAATGGTAGCAGAATTACACTGCTTAGTTATAAATCAGAAAACTGATTTTTTCCTATTAATGTCACAAGGTAACTGTGTATGTTTTTCAAGTCTTATGCACAGATATTACCTATTAAATGAGTTTGTCCTATGTGTTTGCAACTTTAGCCATTATACTGTTTACTTGAATTTTGTCCAAGAAAAGTTGTCCAATTGTGAGGCTCTATGTTAAATGCCAAGTTTCTATAATATTTTTGGTAATTTTTATGAGCTAATGGCCCAGAAGAACTGTTTTAGTTTTCTTTAGTGATATGTTTTTACTGTATTAATTGTGAATGTCATAATTGTGCCAAAAATTGAGATAGTGACCTAATTGGATAGCCAATAATTTAATATCTAGGTATAATTTAATTAAAAGAAAAGTTGATATAGAATATATGAATATCTTCATAGGTAAATCGGGTACTGGGACTGCATATGATGGAAGAAATTTTACTTTATAGAGTTTTCCTTAAACATTCATCTCCAATTACTTAAAATTAATGTTATATATTCATTTGGTAAAACCTAAATAAGGGATATTTGAAATTAGATTCCAAATCATTGAGAAAATAGATTCATTTACCCTCAGAAATATTTTAGGACAATTGACAGCAATTGCTTGATTCAATATAAATTTAATCTCTACTAGTGAAGCACTTAAGTTTTATTCTTTATTGAATTTTGGTATTATATGTTTTCCTTTTAAAATTTTGTTGGGCAGTAGTAGACATAAACACACACAAACATGTATAGCCCAATGAAACTCCATCCAGATCAAAAAGCAGAACATTATCAGTACCTTGAAAGAGCCCTTAGTATACACCCTAATATTTTGTAGTGAATACTAGTATATTTATTGTCCTGGCCTCTAGTAGTATAGGTTAGTTTTATCTTTTTTTGTATTTTATATGAATGGGACCATATGATATATATTCTTCAATATTTGGCTCTTTTAGCTCACCATTATGAATGTAAAATTCATCTTGTTATATAATATTTCATTTTGTGAATATGCCATAATTTATCTGTCCAAGCTACTATTGATGAACATTTCAGTAAATTCCAGTTTGGGATTATTAGTACTTTAGTGAACATTCTAACATATTTTTGTGTGTGTGCTTATATTTTTGTGAATAAATATCTGTACATAGGCAAAGGGGAAACATACTGTACATCACCCTCTCCCTTAACTTCCCCTTCTATCTATGCTAGAAACTGCTGAAAAGTTTCAAAATCACCACTGTGGATAGCCATCATTTGGCTAACCTTGGAGATATGTTTGAATAGATGAGTGTGGGAAGAACCATTTTTTGAGATGCATTCTCAATAGTGGTTGTAGGTTTAAGTGTGAGCTTCCAGCTATAAGGATCACAGTGTGTTCCCTTTATGTAGTGTGAGGATAGAGAGAAAATAGGATTTCTGAGGTATACTGGGAAAAAGAGATTTAAATAAATCTAACAACCATCACCATTTCTAAACAGGAAGATGTAGTATGTTAAAGATGTCAAAACTCCTGGAATAACCTAAATTTCTAATCAAAATTCCATTGATATTTTTGGGATTTTGTTCTGATAGTAGTTATTTTGTTTTTTGTTTTGTTTTTGAAATTGTTGAAATAATTCTAAAATTTATCTGGTAGAATAAAAGAATGAGATTCATCAAGAAATACCTAAAAAGGCAGACAAATGGCAGAGGTTGGGGGAAGAGTCACACAATCCCAAATTAAACTACATACGTGAAAGCTGTAATAATTAAAAAAATGTGCATCACTATCTCACACCTTTCATGAATATAAATTCTGTATGGAGTTTAATATAGATTAAAGAAACCATTTAAAAGGCAGAAGAAAACATAAGGAGCTATGTGTCTTACCTTTGGTGGGAAAAACCATTCTGAATTCAATCAAAAGAAAGAAACCAATAAGAAAAATACTGAAGAATTTGACAACGTAAATATTCTTGAATGTTTCAAGAGAAAGTCGTGCCATAAAAATACTTGAAAAGTAAATGTCAAATTGGAAAGAAATATTAGCAACATATATGACAAAAGTTTACTCTTGTTATGATAATAATAATAATAATCTTTCTCAATTAAAAAAAGACAAATGTCTAATGAATAACCTGGTTAGGAATATGAGCATGAAAGTCCTGGAGTCAGGTCTTGTGTTGTCTGCTTGTCTTTCTCCCTCTGTTCTTGCTCTTTCTCTAAAATAAAGAAATAAAATCTTTTTTTTTTTTTTAATTCATTTGACAGACAGAGACCACAAGTAGGCAGAGAGGCAGGCAGAGAGAGGGGGAAGCAGGCTCCCTGCTCAGCAGAGAGCCCGATGCTGGGCTTGATCCCAGGACTCTGGGATCATGATCTGAGCCAAAGGCAGACGCTGTAACCCACTGAGCCACCCAGGCGCCCCAAGAAATAAAATCTTTAAAAAAGTTAAAATTTAAAAAAAACATGGAGGGGTACCTGGGCGGCTCAGTTGTTAAGCTCAGGTCATGATGCCAGGGTCCTAGGGTCGAGCCTCGCATCAGGCTCCCTGCTCTGCAGGAAGTCTGCTTCTCCCTCTCACACTCCCCCTGCTTGTGTTCCTTTCTCACTGTGTCTCTCTCTGTCAAATAAACAAAATCTACAAAATTTTTTAAAAACATGGAAATGCCTAATAAATATAAGAAAAAAGTATTTGATACTGTGAGGATGCAGTGAAAGGATAAATGAAAAAGAGGCTTGCAATGCGAACCATCATTTTTTATGTTAGTTCTGCATCCTAACATATTTTCGATATATTTCTACTCTTCAACTTATCACGTCTTTGTTTTTCTGATCTACAGTTTTTTTTCTTAAAGAATTTGTGGAATCAAACTAAACATTAAATCCTCCAAGGAATTAGAAGATAATTCTCAAAAGGAAATAATTGCCAAGGCGGGGTGGATGGTTGTCAACAAATTCTCCTTTGAGTTTTCATCTATTTTTGAGCCTTGTTATACTTTCAGCAGAATAACCCTAGGTATTAAATAGTAACATAGTCCTCAAAGGACCTGAGAGACTAAAATTACAAAAAAAATTCAGAAAGTGGCAGTGGCTGCTTGGGCATTTGTTCCATGTTTTGAGATGTTTTTTTCCCTCGTAGAATTCTTCAGCGCACTTAGGGAAGTGTACAGTTTGTTTGTCACACCTACTGGTCAACTGGATTTTAAAAACATACTATTAAAGATTTTATTGGTGTCTGATTACAAAAGGAATATACTGTAATATTTTAAACAATAAAATATAAAATATAAAGAAGGATAAAATGTAATTTTTCATTTCAGTTTTATGCTTCAGATTCTTTTCATTTTGTAGATGTATTTTGAATTTTACAAACTACTGCTCAATTTTTTTGTTTTTTTAAGTATGAAGATCATTTTTATGTCATTTTACTTTTTAAATTTTTATTTATTTTTTAAAAGATTTTTATTTATTTGGCAGACAGATCACAAATAGGCAGAGAGGCAGGCAGAGAGAGAGTGGGAAGCAGGCTCCCCGCCGAGCAGAGATCCTGATGCAGGGCTGATTCCAGGACCCTGAGATCATGACCTGAGCCAAAGGCAGAAGCTTTAACCCACTGAGCCACCCAGGTCCCCCATTTTATGTCATTTTAAATAGCTGCATTATTTTAATATATTATACAATTATATATAATATATGCTATATTATATACACCTGAGTATTAACTATTCTCTCAGTGTAGGAAATTTAGATTGTTTTCAAGTTTTTTACTGTTACAAACAGGCTGAGACAAACATCCTAGTAGATAAATCTTTGTAAAAATCTTTGATAACTTCCTTGGAGTAAAGTCTTTGAAGTGAAATAATGGGAGTATGAAAGTTTTTATTATTTATTTTTATTAACCTTTTTGGGGGTATGAAAGTTTTTATACTTTGATATATGTAACCAAATAGCTCTGAGAGGTTAAATGAATTTATATCTCTCAAGTTATGGATATGAATTTTTAAAAAAAACTGTGCCTCAGAATTGTATTTCATTGTTTTAATTTCCATTTCTTTGAAGACAAGGACTGTAGTTTTTGAAATAGAAAGCAGGATTTTATCTATACAATTTTATTGGCACTGAGAAGGTAATTTACTGGTGGTAGTCAGGAGACATTGGTTGAGGTTGGTTGGTGGAAGGCCTGATGAGTAGAGTACTGAGTGTTTCTCAAATGAGATACCCAATAGCTTAAGGTCAGTGCCACTGCTTCTCTTCCAGAAATTCAAGATGGTAGGGTCAGAGATAGGCACTGAAAGTCCTTAAAATAAAAAAGGAACAGTTTATTTCACTTTCAGAGTAAGTAGTACCTAGCATCTTTTTTTTTTTTTAAGATTTTATTTATTTATTTGACAGACAGAGATCACAAGTAGGCAGAGAGGCAGGCAGAGAGAGAGGAGGAAGCAGGTTCCCCGCTGAGCAGAGAGCCCCATGTGGGGCTCTATCCCAGGACCCTGGGACCATGACCTGAGCCGAAGGCAGAGGCTGAGCCACCCAGGCGCCCCAGTACCTAGCATCTTGCATAGCACTTGACACTGCGGATGTTTTATGGTATGGCTTTAGTTTTTAGAGGTCACCAAGTATAGTTTCTCTGCAAATGGAGCCTTTATTCTAGACAAGAAAATATCAGAGCCTACCGCTGGGGCTAGAATGTGTGGAATTTCATAGGTGCCATTTAAGCTGGAACACTCCTGTTTTGTAAAGAGGGTCTTGACCTTTGCAGAAAAGATCTGCGGCTTCAGAAGCTGGACTAACTGTCTTAGTGCTACTTTCCATGTGGATTGAGCCAATTGAACTGAGACTGTGGGGGATGGATGGAACCAGTCCCCTCGGAGCATAAACAGCTGTGCCTACATTAGAAGAAGGGGCATGGGGAAGTGGATTCTAATTCAATAGTTAACAATAAATACAAATACCCTCTGCCATAGTTCAATTATTATAATTGCATGACTTGTCAGAAATTGGTTACAGTTAAAGCTAAGTAGGAGCTGAACTTAATAATGGTGCTAAATAACATTTCATAAGGCCTAGGCGCTATCTAATTCTCTTATGCAACTTTATTTGGAATTCTCTATGTTCTTTTTGTTTTTGAAATTATACAGTAAAATTTAAATGTTTTTGGTGTATATTAATTTTAGCTAAAGGAAATGTATATTTTGTTATATATAAAGGTCAGCTTAATTTCTAAAAATTACTGCTTTGTGACTTTTGGGGAGCTTCTATTTATGGGTTCAAAAGCATCTAGATGATATTCATTCTATTCTTTTGCCTCAGTGCAGTTGTAGTCATTTGTCTATTAATTTACTTAATTTTTTTTCAATTAAGGTCTTCTTTTTATGTGTAGGGAAAGGAAAAAGTGACATTGATTTCTGAATTCCAATCATTAATTCACATAAAATTAGGCTATATAAGTAATACTGAAGAAAATTATCTTATCAGTAGAAACTAGACATCCTCATATTTGAATGAAATTTAAATCTATTAAACTTCAGTTTCAGAAAACTTAATGATTTTTATTAACTTTGTATTTGGTGAATAGTCCCTTTATGAAATAAATTCTATATACTTAAAAAGGAAAAAGGCAATGGTGGTAATTGAGTAGGAAGAATAATCTTATTTATAGCTCAGATTTTGTGCATTTTGATTGACAAGTGGTTTATTAAACTTGGTGTAATATAAAGGAAGATTTTGGCCATTTTGATAAGAAAGAAAGGTTGAGAATATTTTTCAACATTCTTAGCTGGTTTAGCTTTCTCGTTAGAGAAGCAGCCAATGTTTGCTTTAAAATAAGGACAAAAATAAATATTTTATTTTGGCATTTTATCAGCTGCTTTTTCACTATTCCTTTCACTTTTGTAACTGTTTGAAGAAACAGATTTACGGCATGAAGTTTCCCAGGCTTCTTTTGACCTTGAGGTACAATCTGATTTACTTTGTTAAGTTTTAATTTTACGACACATCACATCTCTGTTGTATCTAAAATTAAACTTTGGGATAAAGGTATATTTTTCCACATTGGGTTTGTGAACAGAATAAATTACCAGAGAATTATGTTTAAATAAATGTGTAAGTAAAGGAATGTTGACTAGGCTAGCTACACCTCCCCACATAAACAGCTTGTTAATGTGCAATCAGTCACTAGAGCTGCCATGAACTTGGAGCTTAATGAACAGGTGGAGAAAGAGGATGAATCCCAATCCAAAATGGATCTGACAGTTTATCAGGCAATTTCACTGATCGCTAATCCATTTTGCTTGGCAACTTAATTTATCACGCAGTTAGAATTTTCATCCCATGGGTTTCCAAGTGGAAATTAATTCAGAAACATGTCCAGTCCATGGGGTTTAAGAGACCTGCTTAAGCTTTGTGAGGACATTTAGAAATAAATTATTTTAAGTGCATAAAATAGGTTTTCTCTTATGATTCCATTTGTGTTTAAGTGTTTAAGTCCTCCTTAAAATGTATAGATGGTGCTACCACTAGATAGTATATCATGACAGTGAATTAAGGTTTATTTGTTTATGTAAGAAAATTTCTAGGTTAAATAGACGAATTGTTAATTTTAATTTATTGGTGAAATAATTAATAAAAGTGTTAAATAATCCTGTGAATATAATTCTGTCTTTACATATATAAAAATTACTGATCTTAATGTGTTTGAAAGCATCCATAACAAGAAATAATGAGCAAAAGAAATTATTTCTTTAAGGCTCACATCTTCTGGATACTTATACATTCTCTAATTATATTAATTTATGGCTTATTATTTAAAAATACCTATTAAAGCAATATTCTTTCAGGAAGGGAAAGAATGCAACCTGGGTCTCATTGGTCACACTCTGACTCCGCTTAGGATTTGCAAGGATAAGCCTCATTAATTGGACTTGGCTTAGGACCTGGCTATCGTTTAAAATATCCTCAAAGTCAGAAACACATTTTCTTCACTTTTTGAAAACTTGATTTATAGTGGATAGAAAGTTAAATTGAATATTGATCCTTGAAAAGCAAATGTGTCCTGTAAAAATGACGGAACAAAGAACACAATAAAAGATGATAGAGTGATTGATTGTCCACAGCCTGGGGAAGGAGCCACCTCCTCAGATGTCATCTTCTCTAGGCATCTCTAGCTTTGATAGGGTGATGGGGATGAAGTGTTAGAGGAGATTAGTTGCACACTGGCATGAACTGTTACATTTTATAAGAAGATTGAGGAAGGCTGGTAACAAATCATTTCTAAGAAGGAATTTGAGGAATGAGGAATAGAACACAAGATCAATAAGATCTATGATATAACTCTAGGCGGGGACACCAGGGAATTCCCTATAATTTCTCAAGCCCTGTAGCACATTCAAAAAGAATTTAAGTCAGTGAAAAATAATTGGGATGACAGAAAACCTCAAACTGGCATAATGCTGTCATTGATTGGATGTGTCAGGCAAATTGTAGCTATCATTCTTATGACCAGGCTGATTAAAGTAATATCTTCATAATCTAGAGGGGCTCAGTGTTGAATCATCCTGGCACTTTTCCCAAATCCCCTTAATGAGTCTTTGGCATTTTTCCCTGGAACATATTGCAGACCTGTGCCTTGTCATTGTAGAAATTGGGCTTTCATTTTTAAAGTTAGGAGAAAATGGTCATTGAGTCCAGTATTAGTTTTGGGGAATCAAACCAAAATTAAAAAAAATCTGCAGGGCATTGTTTGACTTTCTTCTTTCTTATTAGACTAATGATTGCAGTAAACTCTCGTGGGCATCAGAATCACCCAGAAGCTTGTTTTAAATGCTGTTTCCCAGCCTCTAGTACCCCAGGATTCAGACTCAGTGGGTCTGGGAGGTGCCCTTGGAATCTCCAATTAATAGGCATCCTGCTGTAGAGGTTCTTTTGGGAATCATTTCCATAAATGATGGGGCTTAGAGCAGGCCAAGAAAAGAAGGTCCATGCACTTGCTCTCTGGTACTCTTTTTTTAGACATTTTTGAAATCTTTCTTTAGGGCTATCACAGATATGTGTTGGAAAAGAGCTGTATCTCCCTCCATTCTCTTAAAGCAGTTGGGCTTTAATATTTACTTTTACCTTCTCTTCCTGTCCCTTTCCTCCTTATTTTCCTCTTACTGTATCCTTTTCTCCCTTCCTTCCTTCTTTCTAATGTGTATTATGTTAAATTTGTGCCTAATTTTCTGCCAGACATTGGGATGATAGTCTTTGTTCTAAAGGACCTTATATTGTCCAGGAAGATATATATGTACTATATAATGCAGGACTAATGACAAGTGACATTGAAGAAATATGAGTCAAATGCCAGGGAAGGAGTCATTATTGTGAGTGGGTGTTAGGAAAGACTTTATAGGTATGATGGTAAAGCATTGAGGAGAATAGCATTTCAGTAGGCATAAGGACAAGAAATTGCATGAAAAAAGACCCCAGACATAAGAAAGTCTGGCCTGTTGAAGAAATGGTACATTGGTTTAAGGTTTGTTTGTGGCCCTGTGGAAATATCACTGGACAAGGAGTAAGGAGACTGGGTTTCATATGTTGGTGTGGGCCTAATGAATTGAGTTGTGGTGACCTCCAGTGTGTGTCCATATTTATCTTTGTGTTACTTTATTGGCTCTGGTCTTTGGTTTATCTTTCTGCATGGCTGACTTGTCTCAAGGGAGAGTATATACTATTCCCTGTGCTGTCTTTCTGGACTGTCTCTGATTAATCACCACACCAAGAACCCATAACTAAATCAGTTGGGGAATCAGCAGAACTTAGTGGTTGTGGTAGGCCGAAAAAGAGACTCCTCCCCCCAAAGATATCCACCTCCTAATCTCTGAAGTTTATGAGTATTACCTTAGATGGCTGGTATAATAAAGTTAAAGGTCTTGAGATTTGACTACACACATAAGAGAAGGCAATGTGAAGATGTTGCTGAGAGAGATCTGAAGATGCTAGCCTTGAAGATTGGAGTGGTATGGCCATACAGAAGGAATGCTGGCAGCCATCGGAAGCTGGAAAAGGCAAGGAACTTTTCCCTGGAGTCTACAGAGGGAGGGCAGGCTTTCTGACACCTTGGTTTCTGTCCAGGAAAACTGCTTTTGGACTTCTGATCTCCAGACTCTGAGAGGATACGTGCGTATTGTTTTAGGCCATGTAGCTTGTGGCAAAGTTTTTAATAGCAACTCTAGGAAATTAATAGTTAAGAGGTTGAGTTCTGAAGTTGGAAAGATAGGGATCTTATTTTCAGTGTTATCTTAAACAGTTCCTCAGATCTCTAATGTTTATAGAGGAGCTTTGAGGAGGAAATGGGCTAATGTGTGTATGTGCTTTGTATGGTGTTCAGTTCCTGGTACATTTTATAAATTGTTTAATAAATACTAAATATGGTGGGGATCGTGATGTTAACAGAAAGACTACAGCTTGGAAGGAGATACCTTTTGATTGAAAAACTTTTTTGGTAGCTAGTAGAAATGACCTCAGTGAAGACTCAGTTAGGTCACTGATTAGAAGTTCATATTGCTTTTAATTCTTCTAATAGTTCCAGAAGTTTGAATTGAAATTGAGTCTTATATTTTTCTTCAGTGCTGCATGTAGCCAGTGCTACATGTAGCCACCCATGATAAGAATAGGAATAAAGATCAGAAAAAAAGGTAAAGTAAAATACAAAATAGAAATACATGGGTTGTAGTGATCCTGATTTTTCTTTATGAAAATTGAGATCCAATAAATAAATTTGTGTTGGAATTATCAGGCTTTCAAACATTATTCTTCAACCATGAAACAGCCACCCTGTTAGTAAACCAAAATACTAGATCTGTAGATTTACTGAGCCATAATGGGTAGCCTTGACTAGATTGCTCTGCATTCTAATAGAAATGATGTCATTTAAGAATCAGGTTGATCTGATTTGTGAGTCTTGGGAAGACAGCTGCTTGGAAGCAGTGACAAGTCTTATCCCAGTTACCACTGGTATAGTTGAGGCAGTGAGCTGTCTCAGTGAGAGACAGCTCACTGCCTGAGAAGTGAGGCTTCTACCCATGAAATGAACCATTATTTAGAGAATTTTATCTTCTTGAGAATTATTAAAATACAATTACCAAATGTAATCTCACTATAGTGTTTCATCTGATCAAGAGCTTTCTAAGGGCAGGGACTGTTTCCCGTGTAGGTATCTCCAGTGCCTTCTACTATGGCCTGTTGTTAGTCTCAGGAGACGTTTGTAGAGCTAACGAATGGTTGAGTATGTTGCTTCCTGTGATCATTAGTTAGAATGATGGTAAATAGACTCAGATATCAAATGTTTTCTTTTTGCTATCATTTAGCAGGACTCCCTAAAGTGGTGGATTTTTAAATTTTTTAATGTGAATTCTTTCTTTTCATTTAAAATTTCTTTGGAAGCACAAATTATATGCATAATAATATAAATAAAATAAGAGGAGGGTGCCACGATGGAGCAGATCACAGGTCGTGATCTCAGGGCTGTGAGATCAAGCCCCATGTCAGACTCTATGCTCAGTGGGGAGTCTGCTTGAGAGTCTTTCTCCCTTTGCCCCTGCTTCCCCCCACTACTGTGCTCTCTCCCTTTCTCTAAAATAAATAAATCTCTAAAAATTTTTTAAAAATAAGAGGATTTAAATTACCACTTATACTACTTTCTAGAAAACTGTGGGTTTTTTTCCTATTTGTTTTGATTTATTTATACATATTTTGGGGGGCATATTTTTTATTAGAACCCAGATTTATTTTGGTACACAGAATTTTCCACTTAATAAAAACAATCTTCATATGGTTTTATACAGTTCATAATTATAATTTTAAATGGTTACATAATATATTCTCTATTTCTTTTTCTCTGTAATTCCCCATTTTCCCATCTGCTTTGTCTTTCTGGTAAATTCCACTTAGTTTTAAAGTCCTGATTCAATGATCCTTCATTTCTCTTGACTTTTGTGATCCTAGCACTTTATATATACATTGAGTATAGAACTTTTGATATTATATAACTTTTTTTAATAAAAATTATGAGAAATGAAGTATATCAGAGCATGGATTATGCAATTCTGTGTCTTGATGACTAACTCAGTGATGGTTACATAGTAGGCACTCAACAAATATTTGTAGAGTGCAGATACCATTCTAGAGTCTGTGAATGGAAGGATGAATAAGGGTGAATAACGTGTTTGAAATTGCTGTTCTAGAGTTGTGTCTGTGATATTAGGAAAACCCAGAAGAGGCTGGCATATTCATGTCATTGCTTTTTCTTTCTTGTGATTTTTTTGGGGGGACTATATTTCCAGGAATGGTATGCCCAATCCAAGGAGTATTAACAACTATATGGCTTTTGATTTCTCTCATCAAAATATTTTCCAAAAGATTCTGTTCTTTCATGGGCCTTGTTTGCCCATTTTATGTTCTCATATATGTTTGGTATCTTGAAGTATATTTTTCACCTAGTTGTATAATTTCCTCATATAATAGTGGTAGGCAGAATTCTAAGATGTTGCTCAAGATTTTTAATATTCCCTCCCCCTCTATACATGCTCCAAGTAATTACTGGGACTGTAAATTTGGTAGATTTTACTCTAAAGGTTAGGTTATATTATTTGGTGGAATTGGCTTTGAGAAAAGGAGATTATCAGGATGGGTCTGATCCTACACAGTAGTCAAGACCACATTAGCCCTTTATTTTTAAATTTTTATTAACTTTTTCCTACATTAGCCCTTTTTAAAATTATTTTTTATTAACATATAATGTATTTTTGTTTCAGGGTACAGGTCTTGATTCATTGGTTTTACACAATTCACAGCACTCACCATAGCACATACCCTCCCCAATGTCCATCACCCAGCTACCCCATCCCTCCCACCCCCTTCTACTTTAACAACCCTCAGTTTGTTTCCTGAGATTAAGAGTCTCTTATGGTTGGTCTCCCTCTCTGGTTTCTTGTTTCATTTTCCCCCTACCTCCTCCTATGATCCTGTCTTGCTTCCCAAATTCCTCATATAAGTCAGAGCATATGATAATTGTCTTTCTCTGGCTGACTTATTTTGCTTAGTTTAATACCCTCTAGTTCTATCCATATTGTTGCAAATGGCAAGATTTCATTTTTGATGGCTGCGTAGTATTCCACATGTATGTATGTATGTGTACATATGCATATACCACATCATCTTTATCCATTCATCTATTGATGGACATCTAGGCTCTTTCCAGTGTTTGGCTATTATGGACATCACTGCTATAAATACTGGGGTGCGTGTGCCCCTTCAGATCACTATGTTTGTATCTTTGGAGTAAATACGCAGTAGTGCATTTGCTGGGTCGTAGGGTAGCTCTACTTTCAACTTTTTGAGGAACCTCCATACTGTTTTCCAGAGTGGTTGCACCAGCTTGCATTCCCACCAACAGTGTAAGAGGGTTCCCCTCTCTCTGCATTCTTGCCAACACTTTTTGTTTTTTGCTTGTTAATTTTAGCTATTCTGACTGGTGTGAGGTGGTATCTCACTGTGGTTTTGACTTGTATTTCCCTGATGCTGAGTGATGTTGAGCACTTTTTTTTAATATAATTTTTAATTTTTTAATTAACATATAATGTATTATTAGCCCAGGGGTAGCAGTCTGTGAATTGCCAGGTTTACACAGCTCACAGAACTCACCATAGCACATACCTTCCTCAATTTCCATAACCCCACCACCCTCTCTCTACCCCCCTCTCCCCAGCAACCCTCAGTTTGTTTTGTGAGATTAAGAGTCTTATGGTTTGTCTCCCTCCCTATCCCATCTTGTTTCATTTATTCTTTTCCTACCCTCCAGACCCCCCACGTTGCCTCTCAACTTCCTCACATCAGGGAGATCATATGATAATTGTCTTTCTCTGATTGACTTATTTCGCTAATCATAATACCCTCTAGTTCCATCCACATTGTTGCAAATGGCAAGATTTCATTTCTTTTGATGGCTATATAGTATTCCATTGTATATATATACCACATCTTTATCCATTCATCTGTTGATGGACATCTAGGTTCTTTCCATAGTTTGGCTATTGTGGACATTGCTACTATAAACATTCGGGTGCACATGCCCCTTCAGATCACTACATTTGTATCTTTAGGGTAAATACCTGGTAGTGCAATTGCTGGGTTGTAAGGTAGCTCTATTTTCAACTTTTTGAGGATATTCCATGCTGTTTTCCAGAGTGGCTGCACCAGCTTGCATTCCCACCAACAGTGTAGGAGGGTTCCCCTTTCTCCCGATGTTGAGCACTTTTTCTTGTGTCTTTTGGCCATTTGGATGTCTTCTTTGCAGGAATGTTTGTCCATGTTTTCTGCCCATTTCTTGATTCGATTGTTTGTTTTGTGGGTGTTAAGTTTATTAAGTTCTTTATAGATTTTGGATACTAGTCCTTTATCTGTTATGTCATTTGCCAATATCTTCTCCTGTTCTGTCACTTGTCTTTTGGTTTTGTTGACTATTTCCTTTGCTGTGCAAAAGCTTTTGATCTTGATGAAGTCCCAGTAGTTCATTTTTACCCTTGCTTCCCTTACCTTTGGCAATGTTTCTAGGAAGAAGTCACTGCAGCTGAGGTCAAAGAGGTTGTTGCCTGTGTTCTCCGGATTTTGATGGATTCCTGTCTCATATTGAGGTCTTTCATCCATTTTGAGTCTATTTTTGTGTGTGGTATAAGGAATGGTCCAGTTTCATTCTTCTGCATGTGGCTGTCCAATTTTCCCAATACCATTTGTTGAAGAGACTGTCTTTTTTCCATTGGACATTCTTTAGTGCTTTGTCAGAGATTAGTTGACCATAGAGTTGAGGGTCCATTTCTGGGCTCTCTGCTCTTTTCCATTGATCTATGTGTCTGTTTTTGTGCCAGTACCATACTTTCTTGATGATTAAAGCCTTGTAATAGAGCCTGAAGTCTGGAATTGTGGTGCCACCAACTTTGGCTTTTTTTTTTTTTCAACATTCCTCTGGCTATTCAAGGTCTTTCCTGGTTCCATATAAATTTTAAGATTATTTGTTTCATTTCTTTGAAAAAAGTTGATGGTATTTTGATAGGGAATTGCATTAAATGTGTAGATTGCTTTGGGTAGCATAGACATTTTTCACAATATTTGTTCTTCCAATCCATGAGCATGGGACATTTTTCCATCTTTTTGTCTTCCTCAATTTCTTTCATGAGTACTTTATAGTTTTCTGAGTACAGATTCTTTGCCTCCTTGGTTAGGTTTACCTCCTTGGTTAGGTTTATTCCTAGGTATCGTATGGTTTTGGGAGCAACTGTAAATGGGATCAACTCCTTAATTTCTCTTTCTTCTGTCTTGCTGTTGGTGTATAGAAATGCAACTGATTTCTGTGCATTGATTTTATAGTGACACTTTACCAAATTCCTGTATGAATTCAAGCATTTTTGGAGCAGAGTCTTTTGGGTTTTCCACATAAAGTATCATATCATCTGCAAAGAGTGAGAGTTTTACTTCTTTGCCGATTTGGATGCCCATTATTTCTTTCTGTTGTCTGATTGCTGAGGGTAGGACTTCTAGTACTATGTTAAATAGCAGTGGTGGTAGTGGACAGCCCTGCTTCTAAAAGTTTTGATTTTGTGCTCTGTTGCTCTATCAGTTGCTGGTAGCCAGTGGATGGGAGCTCACTGCCCTGCTCTCTATCTTACCAAATATTGCCTCGATTTCACTTCTCTGCACATCTTATCTTCCAGAAAGTGGTCGCTTTTCTGTTCATAGAATTGCTGCTATTCTTTTCTTTGATCTCTTGTTGAGTTCGTGGGTGTTCAGAATGGTTTGATAATTATCTAGATGAATTCCTGAGACCAGATAAAATTTAGGTCTCCTATTGCTCCCCCATCTTGCTCTTCCCGTCTACATTAACCCTTTAAAAATAGTTTTCTCTGGCTGGTAATAATAGAGGAAGTCAGAAAATTTAAAAACTTGAGGATTCATCATGCCTTTGCTGCATTGAGGAGGCCATATGGAAAGGAACTAGACTTGAAATACTCAAGTGCTCAGCCTCTAGTTGCTGAGGGTGACTCCTGCCGGATAGCCAGCAAGTAAACAAGTGGCCTAGGTCCTGCCTTCATGAGGAATTAAATTCTGTCAACAGGAATTAGCTTGGAAGAAGGTTTTCCTTAAAGTTTCAGGCTAGAACTCAGCTCCACAGATACCTTAATTTCAGCCTTATGATATCTCGTCACACTGTGTCTTTATTTCTGGTCTACAGAAATGTGAACTAATTAAATGGTGTTTTAAGCTGCTAAGTTTGTGGCAATTTGTTAGGCAGCTGTAGAAAATGAATATGATAATATGTTAATCATTATGATATTTACTATATGTATCTTTTGGCTTATTGTGAGTTTTTCAAATATAAAATATTTGCTTTTTATATACTTGAATCTATTGAACTTTGTCTTGATTTCTAGAATTTCTTCAAGTTTTAGAAGGTGTTACATAGGGTGGTATGTGTAGGCTTCTCAGAGGATTTGAGTCCGAGTCTCAAGTGATAGATTTAATTGGACTCTGTTACTGGTATCCTTTCTGCTTAGCAATATGTAATATTGATGTCTAAACATTGACTCTTTCCAGTGCTGGTAAGCTAAAGATAAATGGAAGATTTTCTTTGGAAAAATTGGGATTTTTCTCACTAAGACATTTCTTTTGACATTCTTTTGACAAGTTCTATTCAGAACTTCTAATTTATAATGTTAACACTAGTGGAGCCCAACAATGGGAGGCAGCTCCCTAGAACTATGTTATTAGCCCTTCCTTTTGCCATCATTCTTGGCAAGAGAAAGCTTCTCCAAACTTTTCCTTTTCATTTGACCCTTCTTCCAAATTGCAGAGTCTATGGATGACCTAGATTTGGCCTATTGCCTATTCTTGTCAGGGTTGTTCTGATCTAGAATGGATTTCTGTAAGAGGCTAAAAGGGATGAGTTTACATTTTCTCCCATGAGTCTAGTATCAAACTCAAAGGCTTGGTTATAAACAACAATTTGATTATTGTGATTTTTAACACCCATCCATATTCCTGATCATTGCTGATGCTTTAGGTATATGTATAATATTCCTAGATTGATGTTAAAAACATCCTAAACAAGGGAATTCTTTACCATTGTAGATGTATTTGTTCTTTCAACATAAAGATATTAAGGATCTATTATGGGCTAGCTCTGGAGGCCCTGTTATTTTTTTGTCTTTTCCATTTGACGCTCATATGTCAAATAGCCCATGCTAAGAAACTCTTCAGTGTTGTAAAGAAAAAGTACATATAGTCATTTTTTTTGGCTGACCTCATAGAAAGACTTGTGTTTTGTATGGGCAGAAGCTAGTAGTTATGTGAACTTTGATTTTGATTTTTATGATGTAAGTGTCTGACAGTTTGTTCAAATGTGGGATTATTTCTATTAGCATTTCGTTTAAGTATTGAAATGAAAATTAGAAGCATGGAAATGAGAAAACTCTAATTAGATACCTGTCAGAGACACACATTTTGTATGGATTAAGAGGTTAGAAATTGATCCTGTTATACAGTGTCATATAATTTTAAAGTTTGAAGGGAACTGAAAGGTTATCCAGGCCAGGTGCTTTATGTTACAGATGGGGAAGCTGAAGCCTAGAGAAAAGGTAGTAACATAATCAAGGGCATGAACATATAGGCTATATGTGGCAGAGGATCCTGGTCTCCTGATAACTTACTTCTGTTCTTTCCTTCAATTCAGGACCATGGCCCACTTACCATACTTAATAATTCAGGAGAAAATTGATGTGTATTTCATGATGTTAAGTTGATGTTGTGAGTTGGACTCTGGAAGGTTTTTGGGACTCATTATTTTTTCGGTGGTATTGGAACAGTATGGTTTTTATTAAAATACGCAGTGAACCTTCTCTTTTGAAATATTTGTTTGGATGAAATATGGATTGTAACTGAAACCTCTGACTTCAGCATTATAGTTTGGCCTGAGTGAATTTCTGAAATTTTTGTATTGCATTGTTGAGTATTTTGGTTTTTTGGTTAGAGAAAGGAAACATTTCCACAGATATGTTTTCTTCTGCTGACCCTTGACTGCTTTTCTATTGACCTTCTTTTTATTTGAAAATAACAAAACTAAAAAAAACACATTGTTGTATCTTTTAACAAAAGTATTGATATTTTATTTGCATAAAAACATCTTGGTTCTTAAATTGCTGTATTAATTTCACAAGCATGCTTCTGTTTCTTCTTTTATATTGAAAATCTGTAATTGTTAGGTGTAAGAGTTACTTCAATTACTGCCTATTTTAAACTTGGATTTCTTTTTAATTTAGAGATATGAATGAATCCTTTTTGCCCTTTAATTCATACTATATCTTCTACATAAATATTTTCTACAGTTTGATTTTTCTAGGCTATCAGTAATGTTATATAGGTTTTCTTCTTTACCTAGGTTTTCCTTCATTTCTTCTTTACCAATTCTCTGTTATTGGTAAAGGTTGTAATCCTGCTGGTTTTGCCTACTTTCAGAAATTGTTTTGTAAAATAGCATTAACTATGTTCATGCTTGCTATTTCTTCAGGATATTGATTTTAGGCAGCTTGGATTTAAACTCTCTTTCTCTGTAACTTACAAGGTAGGGTCATGAAGGCTAGTCAAGGCTTTACAAAGGTCATTCAATGCCTAACTGAATCTTTCTCATCTTTAAAATAGAATAAGTGTATTAGAGTCATTGTGAGGATTAAATAAAACAATACATATGTCCCTGGCACATTGTCAGTGCTCAATATTTAATTCCTATAACATACTGTATAAAATATATGGTACAAATCTATAAAATGTACAAAAAATACTATACAAAGATACAGAATAGTATTCTGAAACATTATCCTGTTAGCCATTATCTAATTCATCTAGTTTACCTTCTTCATGAATTAATCGGTGACCCTTTCTCCTTACACAAAGGACCTGGGATTTCATTAGGAGGTTCCCAAAGATGATCCTTTTAAAGGATATGTGTTTTCCCCTACAATAAGATCAGGAACTCCTTTTCAAGGGGTGTCAGGTCAAATATTTGAAAATTTTCTTTTAGCAATCTCTTTATTGCTCCTGGGAAAAGTATCTTTTTGGATTGGAAAAATTAAATACATGGGCAGTGTATTCTGTACAACTATATAATGCTTCCATCTGTTCATTTTTCATTTTTGTCACCTTGGCTTTCCTGTCTTAGAATCCTGAGGCAATCAGACACCCTCCCCTGCAGAGTCTGTGTCCATCTGGTCCACACAACTCCTTCCTAGTGTATGAGAATACATCAGCTATTTGGGATTAGAGACTTTGCAGTGTCTTCTTCCAAACTGTAGTTTAACTCAGTTTTGGCACCAAACTGGTGTTTTTTGATGAGATCGTCCTCAGGCAAGAGAATGAGGCTATCTCTGTAGCTTGGTACCACAGAGAAATTAGTTTGCCTCATGAACATGCAGAGAACAAGGTACATAATTTTTAGTACTTGAAGCGTAGTCACAATTGTAATCTGACTTTGCCAGAAAGTATTTAATTTTTAACTTATGAACCCTATTTTAACCAAATATAGTCTAAATGTCACTTCAAATATGATACAAATAAAGTCACTTAAACATTGACAATCTAAAGCTCCTGTTTTTGTTCCCGATATGCCATATGGGACCTCTAGTTATCGTTTCTTTTTATTTATTTATTTATTTGATAGAGAGAGGAATCACAAGTAGGCAGAGAGGCAGGCAGAGATAGAGGGGGAAGCAGGCTCCCCACTGAGCAGAGAGCCTGATGCGGGGCTTGATTCCAGGACCCTGAGATCATGACCTTAGCCGAAGGCAGAGGCTTAACCCACTGAGCCACCAAGGTGCTCCTCTAGTTATCTTTTCAATGTGCATCTTCCTGTAACTATTTCTGGACATCTCATTAAACTGTTTATCAGCTGCCATGTGACACTGGCCATAACCTTTCTCTCCTACTCAAGCTTTCTGTGTTTGGAGGAGCCTCACCTTCACTAGCACTGCACCATCCATGGTGAAGATGTGAGGAGGGAAAACTGTAACCCCTGGTTACCTAAGCCTTGTCAAGAAATCTAGCTTTGTATATTGATAGTCTTTCTTAGAGAAGAAAAATCTCCACAGACATAAAGCTACCCAAGGAAGTCTTCTAAAGTATTGGGGTTTTAAAACCAAATCTAAATTCCGAAGGTAGAGGTTATCATCCTTGTTCAAGAATGATGACATAGGGCGCCTGGGTGGCTCAGTGGGTTAAGCCGCTGCCTTCGGCTCAGGTCATGGTCTCGGGGTCCTGGGATCGAGTCCCGCATCGGGCTCTCTGCTCATCAGGGAGCCTGCTTCCCTCTCTCTCTCTGCCTGCCTCTCTGTCTACTTGTGATCTCTGTCTGTCAAATAAATAAATAAAATCTTAAAAAAAAAAAAAAAGAATGGTGACATATCTGGCCTCTGAATACATTGTAAAGAATAAGGGATGTCATTGGATGTTTCTGGCAGGTTTAAGGCTTAGGCAAGAGAGGGAAGGGAGGAATCATGGGAAAATGGGAAATGGTGAAGAGGATAAGTAGAGGGTGGGGAAATAAAAATGATAAATTTGTGATCAGCAGTGATAAAATTCCCCCTTACAATTGTTAGAGATACAACTTAGTAATTGTGTGAAGATGCTTAACCTTCCCTAGTGGTATTTAGAATATATCTTTTCCCTCTGAGAGTTTTAGCTCCTTCTGTTTCCTAGTTTCTTTTATGATTATTTAACTTTTGAAAAGGATAAGAAGTATGTGGTAGTGCCAGTGGTATTTTTTCCATTTTTCCCTCTTGAATCATGTTTTGCCTTGCTTGCAAAAACAAATGATAGGTTTCAAAGGATGATTTGTTTCTACTATTTGTGTAAACTAAGTATTACTTGGGTATGACTCTTACTGCATGCATAAAACTCTCCTAGAGAAATTGTGACCCAGATATAATATTTTTTCAAGTATTTCATAGAATTAGTATAGAGTTATATTTTCATTCTTTTCTTTCTTTTTTTGATGCTTGATTGGATTAAAACTTCATTATTATATCCCACAACTCATGCGGGGCTTTAGAAGGAATATATCACATGAGCTACTTCTTTGATTACTTATCCAGTAAGACCAGAAATCTACTAGGGATTTAATGGGTTAATGTGCTGCCCTCCCTTTCACTTCCTGTGTCCTAGATTTCAACATTAGCTAAATTTACTAATTAAAATAACCCTAATCTTATCCTTATTCCTAATGGGCATGTTCTTAAAAATTTAATCACATAACTCAGTATAATCGTTAGGAATTTGTTGTGTGATTACTAGAACTGAAATTGCAAATGTGTGTGTAGGTTATGAATATAACATAATGAACCACAATGAGATACTACTTCACATCCTCTAGGATGACTGTAATAAACAAAAGGAAGGGAAAATAATAAGTGTTGAGAAAATGTGGAGAAATTAGAACCGTCATATATTTTGGTGGGAATACAAAGTGGTGAAGCAACTGTAAAAATGTTTTGGTATTTTCTCAAAAAATTAAACAGAATTATCAGGTGACCCAGCAGTTCCATTCCTAAGTATATGTGCAAGAGGATTGAAGACATATGTCCATTAAAAAAATTTGCACATGAATGTCTATAGCAGTTTTTTCACAGTCAAAAGATGGAAATAATGCAAATGTCTATCAGCTGCCACATGGATAAATAAATTGTGGTTTATCTGTACAATGGAATACTATGTAGCCATATAAAAGGATTGAAATACTGAAACATGTTACACTGTGGATGAATCTCAGTAACATTATTCTGGATTAAAGAAACCAGAGAGAAAAGGCTATATAATGTATGATTCTATTTAAATGAAAAATCTGGAATAGGCAGTAGAGATAGAGAGCAGGGTGTAGGGGGGCACAGAAAGTGACTGCTTAATGGGTCTGGGGTTTTCTTTTGGGTTGATGAAATGTTTTTGAACTCAGTAGAAGTTGTAGTTGTATAACATTGTAAATGTACTAAATGCCTCTGAATTGTATACTTTAAGAAGGTTAATTTTACGTGATACGAATTTTACCTCAATAAAGAATAACCAAACTCCTAGAATTGAGTGTGAAATTCTTAAACATTGATAGCTATTTGCTCACTTTTGTCTTTTTGCATACATTTTTAATAATTTCAGGTTTGGGCAACCTTTCTTGAGGTAACATCATTTAAAAAAAATGTTTGATCATTTTTCCAATATAAAAAATTGTGGTCACTAAAAATAAATAATAAAAAAAGAATATTAATATTACCTTAATTATATCACTTCAAACAACTCTTAACAGTTTTGTATATGCTTTTCTAGTGTTTTTTTTCCAGGTGTATTACATGTGCACACACCTTATACATGAATGTACATATTTAAGAAAAAATGATCATATTGAACATAGTACTTAACATTTATCACTTGATGTGTTTGTTAGATAATAATTTGGTCTATTTTCTGTAGTTACAAGAGCATATTCATAGCTTTTTCTTTTTTAATGCATTGTTTTTTTTTTTTTTAAACTATAGCAAAATAGTGCAAAGATCATGTTTTTATTTGAATCCCTGGGGCAGCTTAAAGGAAAAGGCCATTGTAATGGGTTCAGTTGGACTGAACTAGATGGGATTGGATGAAATTAACATAGCCTTTAGAAACCAATTGTAGAACTGGTGAAATATTCAGCATCCTGTTTTATTATCATATTGTCTAGCTAAATTTTAGTTGGTGATTTGATATTCCCTTTTCCCCCCCCTCAGGATGTCAGTATTGTATAAACCTGAGATAAAGGTACTAATATATTCTGCATTAGTTTGCTAGGGCTCTAAAGATTCTGAAGTGAATTACAATGTGTGTGTGTGTGTGTGTTTGGGATTTTTCCCATGCTATCGAGCAGTTCTGCAACACCAGTTGGATGTCTTACAATTCATCTCAGTTCTGACATATCTACCCAGAGACAGCCTTAGACAATACAGGTCAAGCCCCAAGTCCTATAAAATTTGCACCACTACTTCCACCTCCCACTTTAGACACCAGTAGCAGGTCCAGGTTGTCTTCCATGCTTCTGATGGACCAGCTATTGATTGGAGGTTCCAATGATCCTCTCCTTGGGTTTTATTAATTTGCTGGAGCAGATCACAGAATTCAGAAAAACATTTTATTTACTAGATCACTGGTTTATTATAAAAGGATGTAACTCAGGAAGAGTCAGATGGAAGAGATTCATAGGGCAGGGTATGGGGAAAGGGTGCAGAGCTTCTGTCCTCTCTTGGAGTATGCCACTATCTACAAATATCCATGTGTTCACCAACCTGGAAGCTTTCTGAACCCCCTCCATTTGAGTTTTTATGGAGGCCTTGTTACATAGGAATGGTGGATTAAATTATCGGCCATTGATGATTGATTCAACCTTAGCCCATTTTCTCTTCCCAGAAATCAGGGGATGGGACTCATAGTTTTAACACAGTAGTCACAATTGGTTCCCTTGGCAACTAGTCCCCATTATTAGGTGATTTCCAAAAGTTACTTCATTAACATAAGTCCATTTGTAGTGGAAAGGGATCTTTATGTCTTTAAAGCAATTTCAGGAACTGAGGATAAAAAACCAAATATTATGACAAAAGATGGTCCCATTGCTTTTATCATTAAGGAAATTCCAAGGGTTTTGGAAACTGTGAGCCAGGAACTATGGATGAAGACCAATGATTGAGAAATATATTTTGTCATTTGAATAACTAAGTAGATACTCCTTATGAATCACAGTACTTCAGGCTGCCATAATAAAATACCAAAGACTGGGTGGCTTAAACAACAAAGATTTATTTTCTCACAGTACAGGAGGCTGGAAATCTAAGATCAAGATACTGTCAGGTTTGGTTTCTCCTGAGGCCCCTTATAGACGGCCTTCTCATCGTGTCCTCACATGGCCTTTTCTCTTTGTGTGCACATCTCTGCTGTCTTTGTCCTAATCACCTCTTCTTTCAAGAATACCAGTCAGATTATATTAGGGTTTAACTTATGGCCTCATTTTAACTTAATTATGTCTTTAATAGCCCTGTGTCCAAATGTAGTCATGTTCTAACACATCTAAGGGGATTACATACATGAATTTTTTTGGCGGGGGTGGAGACACAATTCAGTACATAACATCCAAGCTGAGAAGAACTATTTTATTGTGACTCGAAAAATTTTATTGTGTGGACTCAAGTTAGGTCATCCAAATCTACCAAGAGGTAGATTTTCTTAAATTTTTAGGGATGACTCTAATTAGGAGAGAAGAGAATCTATAAAAAAAGTCTAAGAGGCAAGAACAGTAGGAAAAATCTTTGACTCCCCCCCCCACACCAGAAAATATCTACACTTAATAAAGGAAAATTCAATAAAGCAATATATTTATACTATTTTGATGGCCTAAAGTGAAATAGCACTATTTTAGCAGTTTGTAATGAACTCATAAATAAGCATTGTCAATCAGTATCTTGTGGGGACTGGAAAAGTATGTTCTGCTTTTTCTGTGGAGCAAAATAAAGGTATTTCTTTCAAATAACAGCAAATTGGGATAAGTTTGTTATAGTTTTTGAAATAAATTATGAATACTTTATTTTTTTAAAGATTTATTTATTCAAGAGAGAAAGAGAACAAGCACGAGCCAGGGAAGGGGCAGAAGGAGAGGGAGAGAATCCTCAAGCATGCTCCCATGAGCATGGAGCCCATCATGGGGCTCAGTCCCAGGATCCTGAGATCACGACCTGAGATGAAATCAAGAGTCAGTCACTTAAGCAACTGAGTCACCCACGTGCCCCATTTAGGAACACTTTAGGTGAGTGGGATCATGTTAAGGAGAATTTCTTTTCAAGGGCGAAGTTTTGTTTGATTTTTATCTTCAAGGTGAATATGGAAAATTTGAAAAAGTTATAGAAGTTTTTAAATGTTTCCATATTATATAATATTTATGACATCTTTAACATGTATACAATTCATTTGGGCAGGGGATGAGTTGTTTTCTGAGGTGTATATTTGGCTTTTAAAATCTCAGTGGAAACACATTTTAAGTGAAGTATTGCTTCTTTTTATTTCCCTTTTGGGGTGCCTGGGTGGCTCAGTTAAGCATCTGACTCTTGGTTTTGGCTCATCTCTGAGCCTGGAGATCAAGCCTTCAGGCTTCCTGCTCTCTGCTTGAGATTGATTATTCCCCACTCCCCTGTCTGTCCTTCCCCTTGCTTTCAAAAATTAAATAAATAAATAAATAAATAAATAAATAAAATCTTAAAATTTTTTATAGCCTTCATGTATTAACTATCTAATAATAAAATCAACAAAATTCACCCAGAGAAAGCTAGGTTAATTTGTGCATTTTCATTTGGATTAAATTGACATTTGTATATGAGGAGTTCCTTGAAATGCCGTATTTCAAGAAAGAGTATAATTGTGTGAAACATTTCTGTTTCTCTAAATGATTTGGATGAAACAACATCAGAAGATGCCAATTAAATGTTCCACTTGAAATCCAGTTAACTTTTGATTATTCATACTGAGGGTGGGAGAGCAGATGCATGTAGACTCCTAAGAGGAGTTTAATAAAAAATTGCTTCTTGTTAGCATTTGAAGACATTTTGGTATTGCATTTGGATAAGGGTGTGCCTCATGTCCTATGACTTTATTGACAGCCTTTGAATTTCAAGTAAATGTTGAAATGTGTTTAGTTGAGTGGACTATATATATAATTTTATACTTCTCTTGATCTTTGGGTTTCCTTCTTTTAAGAGTTGAGGACCTTTAAGAGACACTCTGTTTCTCAAATGTACAGATAAACAGCAGCATATTTGACAGATAAATTACAAATGAAGGCTAACGTCCTTTGTAGAGAATAACAAAGCACACATTGGGATTCTATTTATAATTTACTTTCATAGCTTGCAATTTGTTTCTTTCAAAAAAGATGACTATTCGGGTTCTCCAGAGGGGAAAAAAAAGAGATTATATATAAATATTTACATATATTTACATATATATCAATTTACATATGCATTTATAAAGAGATTTATTATAAGGAATTGATTGCTGAATGTGTACTTCCAACATTCATATATTGAAATCTTAACCCCCAAATATGATGGTATAGTAGGTAGGGCCATTGGGAGGTGGTTAGAACAAGAAGGTGGAGCCTTCATGAATGGGCTTAGCTCTTATAAAAGAGAGCTCCCTGGTTCCTTTCACTGTGTGAGGACAGGTGAAAGGTGCTAGCTATGACCCAGAAAGAGGACCTTTACAAAAATGTGACCATGCTGGTAACTTGATCTTGGGTTTCCCAGCTCCTGAACTGTGGGAAATGAATTTCTGTTGTGTATAAACAACACAGTGTGTGGTATTTTGTTATAGCACCCATGAATGAAGTAAGACATTTGTCCGCAGCATTGTAGAGGGTGACAAGTCCCTCTTGTCAGTTGGCAAGCTAGAGATCCAGGAGAACAGAGGATGTAGTTCCATTCTGTGTCCAGAGGCTTGAGAACCCTGAATGCTGATGGCGTAGTTCTAGTCTCAAGGCTAGCAGGCTCAAGACTTAGAGCTAATGTTTCAGTTTGAGTTCAAAGGCAGGAAAAACCAGATGTCCTAGCTCAAAGACAGGCAGGAAGAATACCCTTATTTTGTGGAGGTTCAGCTTTTTTGTTCTATTTAAGCCTCCAACTGTTTGGATGAGGCCCACTCACATTATGGAGGGTAATCTGCTTTAATCAGTCTATCATTTAGATGTTAAACTCATTCGAAAACATCCTTACAGAAACACCCCAAACCAATATTTGACCAAATATCTTGGCATTTCATGGTCCAGTCATATTGTGACATAAAATCAACTATCACAATGACCTATCTCAAAGTTTTATTTGTATGTTTTATGTTTTTCATCAGGAACCTAGGCTAAGTTACAACCTTTGAAATCCAATTCAACTATGCTATAGATAATGAGTTATCTGATGACAGATAACTCATTAACTATAGCATAGTTGAATATGCTATAATGAATCAGATAACTCATTATCTGATGACAGATAACTCATTAACTATAAGTCATTATCACTCACATCACAAATAATAAGTGAGCTTTGATTATTTGTGAATATATTATTTTTCATGCATTGTTCTGGACACTGAGGATATAATGGTGAACAAGATAAAGTTGTTTTTGCCTGTAACATATTCTAGTGGGAGCGGCAGATAATACCTGATAAACAAACAAACGTATGTTAAAATATCAGGTAGTGATAAGTACCATGAGGATATGAAACACAGTAAAGAGGTGCCATATTAGATTGGTAAGGGAAAGTTCTGGAGTTTTGGAACTTGTATAGAATCTGAATGAATTAGTGGAAGCAGTCACGTAAACCTTCACACACACATATCTAAATAAAGTTTCTGGCATGGCTTAAGATCTTTCTTTCTAAAATCTCTAAATACTTTGCCTAATAGGGTAGGTAACTGTGATGTGCCACCCAGATCTCCCCTTCTGGAAGGCTTGTTGCTCCAGCTGCAGGGAGTGCAGTGGGCAGTCTACAGCTGCCAGCCCCTTTAGGGACTGCCTCAGCTTCAGAGAGTGAGCCCGATTAAGTGGCCCACAGTCAATGACTGATTGCTCTGGAAATACAAAGGTTTGGCCATTTTGGCCCAACTGACAATAATTCCGAAGGACCATTCTAGCTTCAGAGTTACCTGTGGAGTCAGTCAAGGCCGACACTGCAATAGATCTACATCACAGTTTGATTTCTGTTCAAACCTTCTTCACTCCCCTCCCTTTTCATATGTTTGGTCCCAAAGGCATTTCCCCAAGACACTTCTTAATTAACATCTTGCATGTTAATCTTGGTCTCAAGGTCTGCTTACTTGAGAACCCAATGTTTGCTCAAAGTTTTCTAATTTACAGATTATTTATGATCCTATCTCAATATTCTTGGCAGGCTGTTTTATATCAAGCTATAGTCTGCTTCCTGACAGAATCATAGATCTTAATGTGAACCATACTATTCTGACTCTAGCACTCTGAAAATGGACTTTCAACTTGCAACACAGTTTAGAAATTGCTAAAGAGATTGTATTTTTTCCTAACCACTTTGATCTTATTATTTCACTGAGAGAAACATGCTATTTCAGAAGCAGCAGTTTATCTTCACTGCTTGGAATATTACAGAATTCTAATATATTCAGTTATATTTAATCAGAGTCTGGTCATATACCTTGTTTTCGTTTATAAAGAAAATGACAGGGGCGCCTGGGTGGCTCAGTGGGTTAAAGCCTCTGCCTTCGGCTCGGGTCATGATCCCGGGGTCCTGGGATCTAGCACCGCATGGTGCTCTCTGCTCAGCGGGGAGCCTGCTTCCTCCTCTCTCTCTCTGCCTGCCTCTCTGCCTACTTGTGATCTCTGTCAAATAAATAAAAATAAAATCTTTAAAGAAAATGACACAAATTCATATCTGTGAGTGGGATTTTCATATTATCTCCATGCTGCGAAAGGAGAGAATTCACTGTATAATTTATTGCCATGAAGATGTTTCCATCAAGTTTGGTAGAAATGCAAGATTCCTGGTAATGGCAAAAAAGTTTTGGACAACTTAAAAGGGGGATTAAATAAAAAAACTATGTTTAATATATTTTTAATGGTTTTATATAATTAGCTTTTGAAAAGTTAACATATAATGTAAATTCCCATTTACTGTTTAATTGGAATTATTTGTGAATTATCTTGATTCTTTGTATATCAAGCAATTATGAATTTAGTAATTTACATAATTTATAACCATTATCACTATTTTCAAACCTGATGCCAAAGAAAAAGAAAGCTACATACCATGTGTTATGGAGACATATATATATCTATATATCTCCATACACACACACACACATATATTTACATATATATATATATGTATATATATATGCTGTATTCACACACACACACACAAATTCTCTACAAAATTTTAGCATATGAAATCCCGAAGTATATAATAATGATAATGTGTCATTATCTAGTGGAAAATATCCCAGGAATTTAAGGTTGACTGAAATTTGAAAATCAGTTAGTGTAAGTAACCATATTATCAGGCTCAGAATGAATGAAAATGTTCATCTCAATAGATACAGGAAAAGGTTTAATAAAATTCAATATCCACTTATGATAAAAATTTTTAGAAAACTTTTAATATTATTAACATCAAAAGGGAATGTTCTTCTAATACTAGAGACATCTGTGAAAAACTCTCAGATAATATCATACTGATAGAAGACTGAAAACTAATTCCCTAAGATTGGAAACAAAACAAGAAGGTCCATTCTTATCATATCTCTTCAACATTTTACTGGGCCTAGCCAGTGCAATAAAGGAAGAAAAAGAAATAAATGGCAGAGTAGAGAGGAATAAGTAAAATAGTCTTTATCTTCAGGTGACATGATTATTTATGTAGCAAATCCAAGGGATTCTACAAAAAAATGATGTTAGAACTAATAAGTAAGCTTAGCCTAAAAGATCAACATGCAAAAGTCAATTGAATTTCTGTATATAAGCAACAGACAGTTGGAACAAAATACTTGAAAATTGAAATTTCAAATTGAAATTTGAAAGTGCCATTTATGTACAATTAAAAATATGATTTACTGCACACGGAGGCCCAGTTACTGCCAGCTGCGGGACTCCTGGAGTGTGGTCGAGGTCCCTGGCCCCAGGTGATCCAGAAGACTTGGTGAAGTTGTGGAGCACAGGGGGAAAAAGCCTTGGTCTCTTAACCACAGTGCAGAAGCTTATCTACTGACATGAAAAAGAATCGGAATTAGAAAACACAAAGCAAACAGCATCTATAGCTTTTAAGACTACAAGTAAGAATAGTCAATGATGGGGAGACAAGATGGCAGGGAAGTAGGAGGAGGTGCTGTTTCAACCTGTACCCTAAAGTGAGGTGATTACCTACTAAAGAACTCCGATCACCCATGAAATCAGCCTGAGATCAGAATTATACATGTCTGGATCTCTACAAGGGCAGAAGACGCCGTGGGCAAGGTAACTGAGAAAGACAATAGAATTAGTGATCTGGAGGACAAACAGATAGAGAGAAAGGATCAGGAGGAAGCTTGGAACAAACAGCTTAGGAAGCCACGAAAACAGAATCAGGGAAATAAATGATGCCATGAAACATTCCAATGTCAGAATTATTGGAATCCCTAAAGGTGGGAGAAAGAAAGAAGTCTAGAAGATATAGTGGAACAAGTTGTCCATGAAAATTTTCCCAATCTCATGAATGGAACCAGTGTTCATGTACTAGAGGCAGAATGGTTTCCCCCCAAGATTATAGATTCTCAAAAGTCCTCGAGACACCTAATAGTAAGAATGAAGAATTATAATTGTAGGCAGACCCTCTTGAAAGCAGCTAGGACAAAGAAGCTCCTTAAGTACAGAGGAAAGCCCATCAGAATAATGTCAGACCTGTCCACAGAGACCTGGCAAGCCAGAAAGGGCTGGCAAGATATATTCAGGGCACTAAATGAGAAGAACATGCAGCCAAGAATACTTTATCCAGCAAGACTGACATTCAAAATGGATGGGGAGATAAAGAGTCTCCAAGACTGGCAAGGCTTCAAAGACTATGCAACCATCAAGCCGACACTGCAGAAAATATTAAGGGGGGTTCGATAAAAGATGAAAAATCCTAAGAATAGCATCAAACAGAAATATAGACAATCTACAGAAAGAAAGACTTCAAAGGTAACACGATGTCAATAAAAACGTATCTATCAATAATCACTCTCAATGTGAATGGCCTAAATGCGCACATAAAATGACACAGGGTTGCAGATTGGATAAAATGACAGGACCCATCCATATGTTGTCTTCAAGAGACCCATTTTGAACCTAAAGATACACCCAGACTGAAAGTGAAGGGATGGAGAAGCATCTTTCATGCCAATGGGCCTCAAAAGAAGGCCGGCGTAGTGATTCTCATATCAGATAAATTAGATTTTAAACTAAAGACTATAGTCAGAGATACAGAAGGACACTACATAATTCTTAAAGGAACTATCCACCAAGATGATCTAACAATTGTAAATATCTACGCCCCCAATATGGGAGCAGCCAGTTACATAAGAAAACTATTAATCAAGATAAAAAGTCATATTGATATGAATACATTAATAGTAGGAGATCTTAACACGCCTCTCTCAGAAATAGATCATCGAAGCAGAAAATCAATAAAGAAACAAGAGCATTGAATGACACATTGGACCAGATGGACCTCATAGATATATACAGAACATTCCACCCTAAAACAACAGAAAACTCATTCTTCTCAAGTGCACATGGAACCTTCTCCAGAATAGACCACATACTGGGTCACAAATCAGGACTCAACTGATACCAGAAGACTGAGATTATTCCCTGCATATTCTCAGATCACAATGCTTTGAAACTGGAACTCAATCATAAGGAAAAGTTTGGAAGGAACTCAAACACCTGGAAGCTAAAGACCACCTTGCTTAAGAATGCTTGGATCAACCAGGAGATCAAAGAAGAACTTAAACAATTCATGGAAACCAATGAGAACAAAGTCGTGCAAAACCTATGGGATACAGCAAAGGTGGTCCTAAGGGGGAAATACATAGCCATCCAAGCGTCCCTCAAAAAAATTGAAAAATCCAGAATACACCAGCTGTCTCTACACCTTAAAGAACTGGAGAATCAACAACAAATCAAACCAACTCCACACATAAGAAGGGAAATAATCAAGATTAGAGCAGAGATCAATGAGGTAGAAACCAGAGATACAGTAGAATGTATCGATGAAACTAGAAGCTGGTTTTTTGAAAGAATCAATAAGATCGATAAACCATTGGCCACACTAATCCAAAAGAAAAGAGAGAAAGCCCAAATTAATAAAATTATGAATGAAAAGGGAGGGATCACATCTAACACCAAGGAAGTAGAAACAATCATCAGAAGTTATTATCAACAGTTATATGCCAATAAGCTAAGCAACCTAGATGAAATGGATGCATTCCTGAAAAACTATAAACTCCCAAAATTGAACCAGGAAGACATCGACAACCTGGATAGACTTATATCTAGTAACGAGATTGAAGCAGTGATTAAAAACCTACCCCAAAACAAGAGCCCAGGACCTGACGGATTCCCTGGGGAATTTTACCAAACTTTCAAAGAAGAAATAACACCTGTTCTCCTGAAGCTGTTTCAAAAAATTGAAGAAGGACAACTTCCAGACTCTTTATGAAGCCAGCATTACCCTGATCCCCAAACCAGGCAAAGACCCTACCAAAAAGAATTTCAGACCAATATCACTGATGAATATGGATGTTAAGATTCTCAACAAGATCCTAGCAAACAGGATCCAACAGCACATTAAAAAGATTATCCACCATGACCAGGTGGGATTCATCCCTGGGTTATAAGGAAGGTTCAGCATTCGCAAATCAATCAATGTGATAGAACAAATCAATAAGAGAAGAGAGAAGGACCACATGGTCCTCTCAATCGATGCAGAAAAAGCATTTGACAAAATCCAGCATCTGCTCCTGATTAAAACGCTTCAAAGTATAGGGATAGAGGGAACATTCCTGGACTTCATAAAATGTATCTATGAAAGACCCTCAACAAATATCATCCTCAATGGGAAAAAGCTTGCAGCCTTCCCGTTGAGATCAGGAACACGACAAGGATGCCCACTCTCACCACTCTTGTTCAACATAGTATTAGAAGTCCTAGCAACAGCAATCAGACAACAAAGAGAAATAAAAGGTATCCAAATTGGCAATGAAGAAGTCAAACTCTCTCTCTTCGCAGATGACATGATTCTTTATATGGAAAACCCAAAGGACTCCACCCCCAAACTACTAGAACTCATACAGCAATTCAGTAACATGTCAGGATACAAAGTCAATGTACAGAAATCAGTGGTTTTCTTATACACTAACAATGAAAATACAGAAAGGGAAATTAGAGAATCGATTCCATTGACTATAGCACCAAGAACCATAAGATACCTGGGAATAAACCTAACCAAAGAGGTAAAGGATCTGTACTCGAGAAACTACAGAACACTCATGAAAGAAATTGAAGAAGACACAAAAAGATGGAAGATCATTCCATGCTCTTGGATAGGAAGAATAAACATTGTTAAAATGTCTATACTGCCTAGAGCCATCTATACTTTTAATGCCATTCTGATCAAAATTCTGCCGGTATTTTTCAAAGAGCTGGAGCAAATAATCCTAAAATTTGTATGGAACCAGAAGAGACCCCGAATTGCTAAGGAAATGTTGAAAAACAAAAATAAAACTGGGGACATCACATTACCTGATTTCAAGCTTTACTACAAAGCTGTGATCACCAAGACAGCATGGTACTGGCATAAAAACAGACACATAGACCAGTGGAACAGTGTAGAGAGCCCAGATATGGACCCTCAACTCTATGGTCAAATAATCTTCAACAAAGCAGGAAAAAAATATACAGTGGAAAAAAGACAGTCTCTTCAATAAATGGTGTTGGGAAAATTGGACAGCTATATGTAGAAGAATGAAACTCGACCATTCTCTTACACCATACACAAAGATAAACTTGAAATGGATAAAAGACCTCAATGTGAGACAGGAATCCATCAGAATCCTAGAGGAGAACATAGGCAGTAACCTCTTCGATATCAGCCACAGCAACTTCTTTCAAGATATGTCTCCAAAGGCAAAGGAAACAAAAGCGAAAATGAACTTTTGGGACTTCATCAAGATCAAAAGCTTCTGCACAGCAAAGGAAACAGTCAACAAAACAAAGAGGCAACCCACGGAATGGGAGAAGATATTTGCAAATGGCAGTACAGACAAAAGGTTGATATCCAGGATCTATAAAGAACTTCTCAAACTCAACACACACAAAACAGATAATCATATCAAAAAATGGGCAGAAGACATGAACAGACACTTCTCCAATGAAGACATACAAATGGCTATCAGACACATGAAAAAATGTTCATCATCACTAGCCATCAGGGAGATTCAAATTAAAGCCATCTTGAGATACCACCTTACGCCAGTTAGAATGGCCAAAATTAGCAAGACAGGAAACAACATGTGTTGGAGAGGATGTGGAGAAAGGGGAACCCTCTTAACACTGTTGGTGGGAATGCAAGTTGGTGCAGCCACTTTGGAGAACAGTGTGGAGATTCCTCAAGAAATTAAAATTAAAAATAGAGCTTCCCTATGACCCTGCCATTGCACTACTGGGTATTTACCCAGATGTATTGAAAATAAGGGCCGTCTGTACCCCAATGTTTATAGCAGCAATGGCCACGGTCGCCAAACTGTGGAAAGAACCAAGATGCTCTTCAGTGGACGAATGGATAAGGAAGATGTGGTCCATATACACTATGGAGTATTATGCCTCCATCAGAAAGGATGAATACCCAACTTTTGTATCAACATGTGTGGGACAGGAAGAGATTATGCTGAGTGAAATAAGTCAAGCAGAGAGAGTCAATTATATGGTTTCACTTATTTGTGGAGCATAAGAAATAACATGGAGGACAAGGGGAGATGGAGAGGAGAAGGGAGTTGAGGGAAATTGGAAGGGGAGGTGAACCATGAGAGACTATGGACTCTGAAAAACAACCTGAGGGTTTTGAAGGGGCAGGGGGTGGGAGGTTGGTGGATATTAGGGAGGGCACGGATTGCATGGAGCACTGGGTGTGGTGCAAAAACAATGAATACTGTTATGCTGAAAAGAAATAAAAAATTTAAAAAAATGATTTACTTAGGTGTAAATTTAACAAAGTATTTGAAAGACTAACCCATGAAAAACCTCAAAGCTTTGCTGAGAGAAATTAAAGACCTAAATAAATGGGGGAGATAAGCTAAATTTCATGGATTGGAAGACTAAATACTGTGCAGATGTCAATTCTCTGGAAATTGGTCCACAGATTAAACATGATTCCAGTCAAAATCCTTGCTGGCTTTCTTAAAGAAATTGATGAGATGATTCTAAAATTTATATGGAAATGCAAAGATCCTAGAGTAGCCAAATTGTTTTTAAAAAAGAACAAATTTGGAGAAATTATACTACATGATTCCAAAACTTACTATGGATCCATGATGATGAAGAGACTGTGTTATTGGTGTGAAGAAAGACACAGAAATCTAGAGTAGAGCCTACATCAATGGAACAGAAGATAAGTTCAAAAATAGACTTATAGTGGTGCCTGGGTGGCTTAGTGGGTTAAAGCCTCTGCCTTCGGCTCAGGTCATGATCTCAGGGTCGTGGGATCAAGCCCCGCATTGGGCTCTCTGCTCAGCGGGGAGCCTGCTTCCCTCTTTCTCTCTCTCTGCCTGCTTCTCTGCCTGCTTGTGATCTCTGTCAAATAAATAAAATCTTTTAAAAAAATAGACATATATAGAGGAACAACTGATTTTTTTTTTTTTTTAGCAGTGAAAGGATAAGCTTTTAAACAAGTTGCACTTAAACAATTGGACATCTATATGCAGAAAAAGAAACTTTTCTCTCACACCACATACAAATATATAATCGAGATGGATCATAAAGTTAAATGTAACCACAAAAACTACAAAAGTTTTGGAAGAAACCATAGGGGAATAGGAAGCCAAAAACAAAAAGACCTAGATTTAAATTCCAGACTTGGTCTTGAATCACCTGCCATATACTACCTATGCAAGTAGTGACTACCTGGCAAGTCACATAACTATTTTGAACCTCACTGTCCTTACTGATGAAATGGAGATAATATCTACAAAAATACTAAAATTTGTAGATAATATCTACAAAAATACTAAATACTACAAAGTGTGAATTTAAGTTCGCCAAGTGTAGTCCTAAACCACCAGCATTAGCACCACCTACAAATTTGTTAGAAATGCAAATCCAGATCTACCAATTTAGCAAATTATGTCTTGCCTTCCAGGCGATTCTGTTAAGTGTTTTAGAATCACTGATGTAAGGATTATGTGTGTTGTATGCTGAGTGTCACAATTTGCTGTGTACTAGGTACATGATTAATTTCAAAAACAAATGTCTGCCTCAGCATACCATTTATCCTCATCTTTTACACTATTTCCTTATTTCCTCCAGAAATGCCCTTCTGATTTCTTTAACTTTAGCATTCTTTTAGTATCCAACTCAAATTCCATCTGCCTCTCATATTCTCATATGACTATTGAGTGCTTGAAATGTGGCTAATCTGAATTGACATGTGCTGTAAGTATAACATACACACTGGATTTCAAAGCTTAGTACAAAAAGTGAATATATAATATCATTAATTTTATATTGGTTACTTGTTGAAATGATAACGTTTTGAATATATTGAGTTAGTAAAACACAGACTTAAAATTAATTTCACCTGTTTGCTTTTACTTTTTAAATATAGCTACTAGAAAATTTAAAATGATATGTGGCTTACATTATATTTCTACTGAACAGTACTGGTCTTGAGTTAGGTCATTCATTTGCCAAAAGCAGCCTATTTAGGTTTTTTTGGATTGTCATTTATTTGTTATACTTCAGTATTATGTAATAGTAAAGAGCACACATCTAGAATAACACTACCTGAGTTCAAATCCTGACTGCACTTCTTGCTTTTTTACTCAACTATAACATAGTGGTAATAATAGTATCATCTTTATAGATTTGCTGTAAAGGTTAAATGAAATAATATATGTAAAATTACCATGCCAGGTTCATAATAAATGCTTAAGAAAGATAAAATATTATTATTGTAGATATAGTAATCATGAAATAATTTTATTCAGAAAGGGTCTAAAGAGGTATGTGAAAAAAGACATAGATAAGAATAGCTTGAGAGCATCTTGGTGACTCAGTGAAGTGTCTGCCTTTGGCTCAGGTCATGGACCCTGAGTCCCAGGATCGAGTCCTGCATCTGGTTCCTTGCTCAGTTGGGGTGTCTGCTTCTCTCTCTGACCCTCCCCCCTCTTGTGCTTTCTCTCTCTCACATCAATAAATAAAATCTTAAAAAGAAATATAGAATAGTTTGAGTTGTCTCATATGAATCTTTTCCAGTGTTTGAAAAATTTCAGAAATTGGGAAGTATTGTTAGTTCCATTACACAAGAGTAATTTTGGACATTAAATATTCATACAAACTTCTTTGAGGTAGTTAAGTTTTGAGTTTGGACTCTGCAGTTTTGGGGAGGAGTTGAAACAGCCATTTTTCCACATGTGTTAATCCTGAGGGTTCATGTTGAGCAGTAAGGGTAGACAAGACTGGCAACATAATTTGTGGGACTCAGTGCAAAATAAAAATATGTGGTACTTTTTAAAAAAATATTAAGAATTTAAGGGTGGCAACAGCAAAGCATTAAACCAAGCATGTGATCCTTTTAAGTGCAGGCTAAATAAAGCCATCCCTGCCAAAAGACTTGTAGACATTTAAGCAATGAAGGATATTTTTCTTCAAATAAAATTTGACACTTCATTTCTTAAATAAATAAGTATCGAGGACCTCCTAGCTCTTGAGCACTGGTAGACCAAGATAAATGGGCCATGTTTTTTCTCCTGTGAGAAGAGCTGGTAGATACCAAAGGGTGAGCCACCATTTAAAACATAGGACAGAGAGAATAAATAATATTCGTTCTGTGCCAGAATTATGTTTTCTGTTTTCTGAGGGTATATTAGTCCATTTGGGCTGCTATAACAAAATACCAGAGACTCAGTAGCTTATGAACAACAGAAATTTATTTCTCATAGTTCTGGAGGCTTGGAAGCCCAAGATCAAGGTGCCAGCATGTTTGTGTTTTGGTGTTATCCTCTTTCTGGTTCCTAGCTGCTGCCTTTTCACTGTGTCCTCACATGGTAAGAGTGGAGAGGAATCTCTGTGGAGTCTGTCTTATTATTTATTTTCATTTTTTAGAGAGAGAGAGAAAGTGTGTGTGTGTGTGTGTGTGTGTGTATGTGCACATGTGTACATGCACTTGTGCACACATGAGTTGGGGGAGGGGCAGAGGGAGGGAGAGAGAATGTTAAGCAGACTCCCTGCTAAGCACGAGCCTGATGAGGAACTTGTCTCACAACCTTGAGATCATGACCTGAGCCTAAATCAAGAGTCAGAGGCTTAACTGAGCCACACAGGCACCCCAGGTTTTTGTTTGTTTTGTTTTGTTTTTTTGAGTCTGTTTTATAAGAACTCCAATCCCATTTATGAAGGCTTTACTCTAATGACCTAAGCACCTCACAAAGGCACTCATCCTCATCTTTGGGGGTTAGGATTTTTTTTTTTTTTAATTTTTGAAGTATATCTGACATACAATGTTATATTAGTTTCAGGTATAGACATTTGATGTTTATATACATTACAAAATGCTTACAATGATAAGTGTAGTTACCATATGTCACCATACAAAGTTATTACAATATTATTGACTACAATTCCTGTCTCTGTATCTTAAGTTATTCTATAACTGGAAGTTTTTACCTCTTAATCCCCTTCCCCTATTTCACCCATTCTTTGGTAGCTGTCTCCTCTGGCAACCACTAGATTATTCTCTGTACTTGTAAATCTGTTTTGTTTTGTTTATTCATTTGTTTTTTAGATTCCACATATATATGAAATCATATAGTACTTGCCTTTCTCTCACTTAATTCACTTAGCATAATACTCTCTAGGTCCATCCATATTGCCACAGATGGGAAGATTTCATTCTTTTTCCTGGCTGAGTAATATTCTATTGCATATTTATACACCACATCATCTTTATCTACTCATCTGTCAGTGGATGCTTACATTGCTTCCATATCTTGGCAATTGTAAATAATGCTGCTATAAACATAGGTGTACACAGAGCTTTTCAAATTAGTGTCTCCATTTTCTTTGGGCAGATACCGAAAAATAGAATTGTTAGATCATATGCTATTTCTATTTTCAATTTTTTGAGGAACCTCCATACTGTTTTTATATTGGCTCTACCAATTTACATTTCCACTAACAGTATATGAGGGTTCCTTTTTCTTCAGATCCTCACCAACACTTGTTATTTCTTGTCTTTTTGATACTGCCAATCTGACAGATGTGTGGTGTTATCTTATTGTGGTTTTGTTTTGCATTTCCCTGATTACTGACGTTGAGAATCTTTTCATGTGTCTGTTGGCCATCTGTATGTCTTCCTTGAAAAAGTATCTATGCAGGTCCACTGCACATCTTTTAAATCAAATTGTTTGGTTTTTTTTTTTTTTTTTTTTTTTTTTTTAGTGTTTAGCTGTGTAAGTTCTTTATATATTTTGGATGTTAGCCCCTTATCAGATGTATCATTTGCAAATATCTTCTGTCATTCGGTAGGATACCATTTCATTTGGTTGATGGTTGCCTTTGCTGTGCAAAACCTTTTTAATTTGGTGTAGTCCCACTAATTTATTTTTGCTTTTCTTTCCCTTGCCTGAAGAGACAAATCCAAAAAATATTGCTAAGACCAATGCCCAAGAATTTACTGCCTCTGTTTTCTTTGAGGAGTTATATGGTTTCAGGTTTGCATTTAGGTCTTTAATCCATTTCAAGTTTTTGTTTGTTTGTTTGGTTTTGTTTTTGTTTTTGTTCTGCATATGGTGTAAGAAAGTTGGTTGGCTGGTTTAACTCCTTTGCATGTAGCTGTCCCGTTTTCCTAAGGTCATTTATCAAAGAGATTACCTTTTCCGCATTTTATAGTTTTACCTTCTTTTTAATAAATTATTTGACCATATAAGAGTGGGTTTATTTCTGGACTCTCTATTCTGTTCTATTGATCTGTGTGTCTATTTTTGTGCCAGTACCATATATACTATTTTGATTCCTAGAGCTTTATAGTATAGTTCGAAATCTGGGAGAGTGATACCACCAGCTTTGTTCTTTTTTCTCAAGATTGCCTTGGCTATTCAGGGTATTTGTGGTTCCATACAAATGTTAAGATTATTTGTTTTAGTCTTATTACAAATGCTGTTGGCATTTTGGTAAAGATTGCATTGAATTTGTAAATGCTTTGAATAGTATGGACATTTTAATAATATTAATTCTTCTGATCCATGAGCATGGTATATCTTTCCATTTCTGTTATCATCAATATCTTATAGTTTTCAGAGTATAGGTCCTTCACTGTCTTGGTTAAATTTATTTGTAGGTGTTTTATTCTTTTTGGTGGACCTGTAACTGGCATTATTTTCTTTATTTCTCTTTCTGTTGTGTTATTAGTGTATAGAAATGCAACAGATTTCTGTATATTAATTTTGTATCCTGCAACTTTACTGAATTAATTTCTTAGTTCTAATAGTTTTTGGTGGAATCTTTGTAGTTTCTAGATATATTATAATGTCATCTGTGAATAGTTTTACTTCTTCCTTACCAATTTGGATGCCTTTTATTTCTTTTGCTTGCCTGATTGTTGTAGCTAGGACTTCTAGAACTACATTGAATACAAGTCATGAGAGTGGAAATCCTTGTACTGTTCCTGATCTGAGGGGAAAAGCTTTCAGCTTGTCACCATGGAGTGTGATGTTACCTGTGGGTTTGTCATATATGACCTTTATTATATTGAAGCATTTTTCCTCTATACTCACTTTGTTGAGAATTTTTATTGAGAATTTTATTGAGAATGGATGTTGAGAATGGATGTTGAATTTTGTCAAGTGCCTTTTCTGCATATATTGAGATGGTCATATGGTTTTTATTCTTCATTTTGTTAATGTGGTGTATTGCACTGATTGTGTGTATTCAACCATCCTTGCATCCCTGGAATAAATCCCACATGATTGCAGTGTATGATCCTTTTAATGTATTGTTTAACTTGTGTGCTGATATATATATATATTTTTTTTTTTGATGATTTTTGCATCATGTTCATCAGGGATATGGGTTTGTAATTCCTTTTTTTGTAGTGTCTTTGTCTGGTTTTAGTATCAGGATAATGCTTGCCTTGTAGAATGAATTTGGAAACATTCCTTCCTCTTCAATTTTTTGGACTAGTTGAGAAGGATGGGTATAAAATGCCTCTTGACTCCCAGGGGTTACAGTTTTAACATATGAATTTTGGGTACACAACACTCAGACCATAGCAGAAAGTAAATACAAATAAAGATTAAGTTTTGGAAAAGTAGCCAGAAAGAGAAAATTCCCTGGATAATTTTGTTGTTTACATTTCAAAGAAAGGAAAAAAAGTTCTTTCTCATTTAAAAATAAGAAAGAAAGTATCTGGTGTGCTCAGTGATTCTGATAAGTCATTTATGATGAGTATAGCAAGGGGATATAAATATCATATAACATGTCTACAGTTTAGGTTATTATTGGACTTAAGTGAAACATTTTTTTATATGGGGTAATAGTACTGAGCTTTAATTATTATTTAGTAATGCACATGCACTTGTATTTCAGTATATGTACTCAGCTCTTTTCACCCTTAATGTTAAAATACCAACTTTTTCACTGCAGTGTGGAGTAAGGTAGAACTTGTGTATACCTCAGTCTCAGCTTCTGCCAGGTAACTCTCAGCTGGTACCCGTGGATGTCGATCTGCCTGTTTTTTCTTTCATTGTCAAGTCTGGGCATACTCGGAGAATGCACCTACCACAGATCTCTTTATTTTTGAACTGATCATCAGTGGTGTTGGCCAAGAGAGCCAGCTGGTGAGCTTGTGTACCTATCCAGCCCTCCTTATGGTCTTTCCTTCTATGTTGGAAAAACAAAGTTGAAATTTACCACATGTTTTGGCACTAGACTTGGCATTACTATGATGAACAGGTTGATTATATTACAGAGTCATCCAGGACACTGACCTTTCCTGCCTTCTGCCATCCAAGGAGAAGTATTTCTTCTGCTACCTAATATACTATAGTTTACCTGAGTGTGTTTTTTTGGGAGGGATGGGTAGGGTGGATATCTTCAGACTAACTATAATTCTGGGTCATTTGAGACTATTTTTATTGGAAATAGAATTTTATACCTATTTACATTTATAATTTTTATTTTTATTTTTTCTATTTTGTTTTTTTAAAACAGAATGGTGTCTATTTGTTGTAGGCTCAGATACCTAATTCTTTATTTATCCACTAGCTACCTGGGGCTTTAGCTAAGACAATTCAGTTTCCTCATTTATAAAATAGGAATAGATGAATAAAACCATTTTTTTCTGTGGTACAGTGGGTAAGGAATAGGCTTTGGAACAGAGGTATCTGGGTTTGAAATCCTGGCTAGTTTGCTGTTTGCTGGTTTTGTTTTGGACTTCAACTTTGTTTTACCTCATATGTAAATGGGAGATTTGTTGCTAAGCTTAAAGGGGAGAATGTATATAAAGAGCATAGTGGATGGCACATAGCAAGCACTCAATATATTGCAGCTTTTAATATTATTATTCTTTTTCAGCTTAAAATTCTATCTTTACATTGATTTCATTCATTTATTTATTTAATTAATTAATTCATAGCGTACTTTCTGTATGCCAGGTCCTGATCTAAGCATACTACAGATATTGTCTTTATTAGATCCTCATGGTTACCCCATAAAATAAGTACTTCTCAGAAACTCTAATATGAAATTAAGGCACAGTGTAAAAACTTGCCCAAGTGCACACTGCTTGTAAGTGACTAAGCTAGATACTTAAAAACATATCTTTAGCATTTGATTATAAAGTCATCTTTGCTTTTCCTTTTTTTTTTTTTTTTTATTAAAGTGCAGATGAACCAGGAAGATTTGAAGAAACATTAAGTAGCTTACTCTCATCCCTACTTTGGTGGTGTTTCTGTTTATGTATACATTGTTTTCTGTATATGTATATATGTATATATGTATATGTATATGTGACTTTGATCAGGGAGCTGAAGGTAGCCCATTTTTGTCACCAGGGTGTGCTGTGATTCCATGAATCTGAATTTACTGCAGCTGCTGCATTGCTGGAAAAGAATCTCTCCATTGCTTTTGCTGCTGCTTAGGGACCATAGGTTTTTCAGCTTGGCTCTTTACCATCCCCTGGGCAACTGCCTGAGTTCCCAAGTTATTTTCTTTTTGTGTTATGCCATCTTTTCTGCTCACTGGTGTCCTCGTGTAAATGAAGGAGCCAGAGCTGCTGGCTTGTTAGCAGAGTGCCTAGGTGCCCCAGAAGAGCTCTATGTTGTCAGGCATTATGATGCTACCATCACACTCATTATTTTGCTAAATAAGAAATCAGTATGAGGTTGCCAAATTGATGGCTTTTTAAAAGTTTGATATCAACAGCATTTTGTTAAATTTACCGCTTCTTTTAGGATTTGCATGTAGTATCTTTTGTGTGGTCTAATAAGTTCCTGATGAATTTGGGATTCATCAGAGATGCATTAAAATGATTATAGGTTGATAGATAAGCCCCTATAGAATATTAATATTTTCTATAACCAAAATTCCTTATAATTATGAATAACTGTTGTCTGTGACTCTGATTGCAAAAGTTTCCTTCATGTTCTTTTGTGGACTAAAAAACATCCCAAGGATATCTATGTAGTATGAATTATGAAAAAAACACAGATTGACTTAAGGCTTAGGGTGGGTATCTCCATGCATACATATAAACACAACAGAGGTATAATGGCAGAGTTTCTGGCTGACTCATCTTGCCTTGTATAATACATTTAAAACTTACCATCCTTTTTTAAAAAGTGAATTCATCTCTTGTAGTAATTATCCTAGAAAATTTGATTTGGGGAAGCTTAAACAACTAACTCTCCAAAATGAAGTTAGCATGGCAATGGGATCCTGTCATTAGAAGTTGGTTATGTACATTGTTTTCTGTATATTAATTAATCTGCAGTTTTCCTTCAAGGAAGGTTTCTGTATTCTTATAGGGAGTTTGTCAGGAGTCTAGGCTGATTTGTGAGATATCTTGGGAAATGATTTACATTACTTTGGCCAAGAGACTTCTTTTTCCAGATAACCCTGTCTTTAAGCAAACAGTGTTTGTATAACTACCTTGTGTAGCAACATTCAGCTTGAAGATAACAACCTTCACATGCTTGATAAAATGATGAAATCATTGACCAGCTGCATTCTTAAGTGGAGTCCACATTTTATAGCTATGTGATAATTTTGCTTAATGTGGAAATGGTTTCAGTGTCTAATATGTGGGGAATTCCTACTTGATGACCACTTGGTTGAAGAAAGAAAATGCAAGAAATTCTAGTCTGGTTATTTTATTTTGAATACATTTCTGACCATTTCATTTAATTGAATCCACTGAAGAGTATGTTGGTTTATACACACACTTTGAAATGTAAAGTTTCTCTTCAGGCCCCTATGGAATGAGTGTCCTCTATTAACCTTATTTCAGACTAAAATAAATAAGAGATTTATGATTTTTGAACTGCCTAAGTCACATTTTGGGGGGGAACTTAGTAAATAAAACATATTCTTGAAGACATTGAAATAATTAGATGAGATTGTCTTATGAGCAACCCAGTGTCATAGGCATTAAGAGATTAGATTTTCAATGTTTTCACCACAAAAAGAAATGGTAATTATGAGGCATAATGGAGGTGCAGCTACAGGGGTAAACACTTTGCAGTATTCAAGTGTATCAAATCAGTATGTTGTACACTTTAAACATACACAATGTTATATGTCAATTATATCTCAATAATGCTGGAAAAGAAATGTCTGGATAAGAGACTGGGCTAAAGTTCAACTCTCTTTCTAGGTTCCTTTCAAAGTCAAAATAATTAAAGTTATCAGGTCTTATATTGGGCAGAGATTTTTTCCCCCCTGTTTTTGATCTCAATGGCTTTTTTCTATCTTTGTTCTTTACAAACTCATTTTTTGGAGGAGATTTTAGGGATAAAAATGTGATGCCTTAATAGATGTGAATGAGCATTTAGCCAGGAATGCCATTAGTTAGTTTTTTCATGTTCACTTCACCTCTTGGAAATTTATGAGTGTCCTAAATATGTGGACTGCATATGGATTAAAGACAAACTTAAAAAAAATCCAAAATAGAGCAAAAACTTGGAAATTATTGGTAAGTGGAAATACAAAGAATAGACTCATATTTTCATTTCCTTATTCTAACCCTAAATTTGTCTATCACTGCTTTTCAGAGATAGTTTTTTGGTAAAAGTACTATTAGCCTTTAGCTTTAAATCAGAATATTTTCAGGACTATCCTACCTTCCAGGTTTTCTTCTCCTCTCAGTCAGACCTTTTACTTAACCTGTTTCTGTTCATTTACTTATCTCCTACTTCTTATATATAGAATGATTAATTTATTATTCATTTAACGAATACTTATTACCTGCCTTGTATTTTCCTGGTCCAGAACTGGGGTAAGATATCGAACACAGAAGTTTCTAATGTCTGTCCTTGGGAGTGTTTACAGTCTAGCCAAGGAACGAAGAAAGAGATAATTGAATTATAATTACAATTTTACATATTATAATATTCTTAAGCAGTCATATTTTTACATCTTTATACTAGAAGATATTGTGTATTGTTCAGTGACTTTTAGAAGCAGTCTACATTTTTTGTTTGTGAGAGTGGTTGAGGGGTAGAGAGGGACAACATTGGTATGTTATTTGTGTAAGCACAGCTTTAGTGGCTGTAATTCCAGGGGTGTTGCCCACTGTACTGTCAGGTTTTTCTCCTTTAGAATATTCCTCACTTCCATAGATTTCTCTCAGGGCTCATAATTTTCAGCCACTTTCTTTTAAGATAATTGTCTTTCCTAGGGCCTTTACCTCATCCCTTGGTTTGAAAGATATCCTCTGGGTTTTCTACCCCCATTTTCCCTGCAGCCATATTCCCTCTTCCCTTGTATACATATATTAATTATTAATCAAATTAATATCCACAATAAAGCATTGTGTACGTGTGTTGTATCTCTATGTGTTAAGCTTACAGGGAGTTTGGAATAAAGATGAATATATTTACTTCATCCCTGTACTTACTGAAAGCATTTATAATCTAGTCTAGTATATGTGGTAGTTACAAATAGATATGAGTTAATATCATGATTATTCTTTGTATATTTCCCAGCTCAGAGTTGGAGTTTAAAAAATACTGATTTAGCTAATTTGTTTTAACAATTTAGTTAATTTGTTGGGATTTTTTGGTAAATTTCTAAAGAGAGAAACATTTCTTAGAAAAGGTTGACTTCCATCTGTGTTATTATGCTTGAAATCATTAAACCTCCTTTAAAATTATGGATAGTGGCCACTAGGTTGAAGATATATATTGGGGAATTCAAAAAAATACCAGTTTCTACTGTTTTTTTATTGGCAAAGTCCTAAGTAATAGAGCTTTGATTGCAAGAGTCTCCAAAAATCTAATGCTGACTTTTCAAATACTTTCTCAATATTATTTGCTCAAATATTTCCAAAATAATTAATTTGAAAGCCACACATAATATCCCTATTCTAGTTTTTTCTCACTATTAGGTTCTCTATTAGAGTTTTCATGGAATTCAGACTTCCTAAAGATTTATTGTAAGTGTTCATATTTTCCAAAATAAAAAAGCAATTAATTTCTGAAATTTGAACAGTGAATTAAAATTAATATTAGCATAATGTTAACATAATTGTTTTCTGTATATTACTTTATCAGAAGCCTGTTTAATCATTGCCAGGGAGACTATCATTTTCTGTAAACCAGTATTCTACTGAACCATTCCTTCTTTGTAAGACTGATTATAGTTTTATCCCCATTAAAGATTTCTGTCAGTATTGAGTTACTTTGTAATTTAGTTGTTGGCATTGAAAGCTGAATGAAAACTGTAAATTTGTCTTCTAGTTCTTGCACTTCCCTACTTTTTAAAGCTTGGGCTGACTCAGGTTTCCTGCTGTTCTAATCAGCTGTAGACTGGGTAGAATTTAGCAGTTAATTAGGGAAAGGGAAGAATAAGAGTAAAAAGATACACAGCTCAGTTCTGTTGTAGGCTACTCTAGAATCCACTGCTAGATGTTTTATCTGTGCAAATTATCAATTCCAGCTTACCCTTTAACACCTATCCTTCCCTTTGCTCGTGGAGAAATCAAGGAAAATGTCTGTAAAGTCTTCTAGACTGATACTGATAGGATGAAGGAAGGTTTCCAAGTTTTTTTAAACATCAGAGGTTGAAGTTCCCCTCCTGATAGGAGTCAGAACATCAAGTAGCTGGGGAGAGAAGACCTGTAGAGCAGTTCCTCTTAACCATTGCTGTGTATCATAATCAGCTAGAGAGCTAAGAAAGACTACCAAAGCCCAGGATCCTTGGAGAAGGGCAGGGCTTTTATAGCTACACTAAGTTCCCCAGGTGATTCTAATACCCACCCAAAATACAAGAACCACTGTAGGGGGCTAGAAAGATCTCTCCAATTTGCATTTTCTGGGCACTGTGAGTGATGAAGGGAAAGCAGTAGAGCAGTGGGAAGAGAAGGACTAACTTTTTCTGTGAGAACCTGTTATGTTCGGGTAATGAGCTGGCTGTTTTTGGGTGCTAAGAATCTATTATGTTCGGGTAATGAGCTGGCTGTTTTTGGGTGCTATCACCTTGAATCTTCACAACAGCAGCACAATGAGATAAATATGACTTCCACTTTACAGATGAGCAAACTGAAGTTCAGTATAGGCCATACATTTTCCATGATTAAGTGTGTAAGAACCAGAATTTGAACTGTGTCAATTCTGTTCTAAAGACTATAGTTTTCTCATTTGTACCTTACTGAGTTGTGAAAATTGAACACTATTTGCAAAGCATTTAAAACAGTACTGGATGCGTCTGTTGTAAGCTTTCCATGTTAACTATCATTGTTGTTATCATTGTTATTACTATAGTTCTTGCTGTGAGACATGCATGATGTGCAAGACTAGAGATACAAAGATAATAAGACATGATTTGTCCTTAAACAGTTTAAGAATAGTGGAGGGAACTCATGGTTGAAAGTAATATTTTATTTCTTCTGGGCATCCATTATAAAATGTGACTAAAGTCAGGCAGAAAAGCAAGGTATGCTGAAATGCAGAGGTGAAGCCTGTGGTAGGGCTTATGTCCAGGACAAGGGACAGACTTTGCACACCCAAGCCTCCTTAGTGAGTGCAATTTCAAACTTTTGCTTCAGAAAAACTTAGAGTTGCTACATGTTGTGGATCTTAGGCCATTTAAAGAGTCTTTGAGCACTTAGCGTTTGTTGTATTTCTATCAAAACTATTTTTAGAACCCTTTTTTTCTTTTAAATCAAAATATTGCATGTGAGCACAATATTTGGAAGAGTGACTTATTATAAGGAAAACCTCTTCCTTTCAAGTTAGTGGAGATTTTAGGTCTTTTGTGTCTCCTCTTGATTTTCTTTTTTTAATTTTATTTTTTATAAACATATATTTTTTTTTTCCCCAGGGGTACAGGTCTGTGAATCTCCAGGTTTACACACTTCACAGCACTCACCATAGCACATACCCTACCCAATGTCCATAACCCCACCCCCCCTCTCCCAACCCCCCTCCCCCCAGCAACCCTCAGTTTGTTTTGTGAGATTAAGAGTCACTTATGGTTTGTCTCCCTCCCAATCCCAACTTGTTTCATTTACTCTTCTACTACCCCATTAACCCCCCATGTTGCATCTCCTCTCCCTCATATCAGGAAGATCATATGATAGTTGTCTTTCTCTGACTGACTTATTTCACTAAGCATGATACCCTCTAGTTCCATCCACGGTGTCGCAAATGGCAAGATTTCATTTCTTTTGATGGCTGCATAGTATTCCATTGTGTATATATACCACATCTTCTTTATCCATTCGTCTGTTGATGGACATCTAGGTTCTTTCCATAGTTTGGCTATTGTAGACATTGCTGCTATAAACATTCGGGTGCACGTGCCCCTTCGGATCACTACATTTGTATCTTTAGGGTAAATACCCAGCAGTGCAATTGCTGGGTCATAGGGTAGTTCTATTTTCAACATTTTGAGGAACCTCCATGCTGTTTTCCAGAGTGGTTGCACCAGCTTGCATTCCCACCAACAGTGTAGGAGGGTTCCCCTTTCTCCGCATCCTCGCCAGCATCTGTCATTTCTGGACTTGTTAATTTTAGCCATTCTGACTGGTGTGAGGTGGTATCTCATTGTGGTTTTGATTTGTATTTCCCTGATGCCGAGTGATGTGGAGCACTTTTTCATGGGTCTGTTGGCCATCTGGATGTCTTCTTTGCAGAAATGTCTGTTCATGTCTTCTGCCCATTTCTTGATTGGATTATTTGTTCTTTGGGTGTTGAGTTTGCTAAGTTCTTTATAGGTTTTGGACACTAGCCCTTTATCTGATACGTCATTTGCAAATATCTTCTCCCATTCTGTCAGTTGTCTTTTGGTTTTGTGAACTGTTTCCTTTGCTGTGCAAAAGCTTTTGATCTTGATAAAATCCCAATAATTCATTTTTGCCCTTGCTTCCCTTGCCTTTGGCGATGTTCCTAGGAAGATGTTGCTGCGGCTGAGGTCAAAGAGGTTGCTGCCTGTGTTCTCCTCAAGGATGTTGATGGATTCCTTTCTCACATTGAGGTCCTTCATCCATTTTGAGTCTATTTTCGTGTGTGGTGTAAGGAAATGATCCAATTTCATTTTTCTGCATGTGGCTGTCCAATTTTCCCAACACCATTTATTGAAGAGGCTGTCTTTTTTCCATTGGACATTCTTTCCTGCTTTGTCAAAGATGAGTTGACCATAGAGTTGAGGGTCTATTTCTGGGCTCTCTATTCTGTTCCATTGATCTATATGTCTGTTTTTGTGCCAGTACCATGCTGTCTTGATGATGACAGCTTTGTAATAGAGCTTGAAGTCCGGAATTGTGATGCCACCAACTTTGGCTTTCTTTTTCAATATTCCTTTGGCTATTCGAGGTCTTTTCTGGTTCCATATAAATTTTAGGATTATTTGTTCCATTTCTTTGAAAAAAATGGATGGTACTTTGATAGAAATTGCATTAAATTTGTAGATTGCTTTAGGTAGCATAGACATTTTCACAATATTTATTCTTCCAATCCAGGAGCATGGAACATTTTTCCATTTCTTTGTGTCTTCCTCAATTTCTTTCATGAATACTTTATAGTTTTCTGTGTATAGATTCTTAGTCTCTTTGGTTAGGTTTATTCCTAGGTATCTTATAGTTTTGGGTGCAATTGTAAATGGGATGGACTCCTTAATTTCTCTTTCTTCTGTCTTCTTGTTGGTGTAGAGAAATGCGACTGATTTCTGTGCATTGATTTTATATCCTGACACTTTACTGAATTCCTGTACCAGTTCTAGCAGTTTTGGAGTGGAGTCTTTTGGGTTTTCCACATATAGTATCATATCATCTGCGAAGAGTGATAGTTTTGACTTCTTCTTTGCCAATTTGGATGCCTTTAATTTCTTTTTGTTGTCTGATTGCTGAGGCTAGGACTTCTAATACTATGTTGAATAGCAGTGGTGATAACGGACATCCCTGCTGTGTTCCTGACCTTAGCGGAAAAGCTTTCAGTTTTTCTCCATTGAGAATGATATTTGCAATGGGTTTTTCATAGATGGCTTTGATAATATTGAGGTATGTGCCCTCTATCCCTAAACTTTGAAGAGTTTTGATCAGGAAGGGATGCTGTACTTTGTCAAATGCTTTTTCAGCATCTATTGAGAGTATCATATGGTTCCTGTTCTTTCTTTTATTAATGTGTTGTATCACATTGATTGATTTGCGGATGTTGAACCAACCTTGCAGCCCTGGAATAAATCCCACTTGGTCGTGGTGAATAATCCTTTTAATGTACTGTTGAATCCTATTGGCTAGTATTTTGGTGAGAATTTTTGCATCTGTGTTCATCAAGGATATCGGTCTGTAGTTCTCTTTTTTGATGGGATCCTTGTCTGATTTGGGGATCAAGGTGATGTTGGCCTCATAAAATGACTTTGTAAGTTTTCCTTCCATTTCTATTTTTTGGAACAGTCTCAGGAGAATAGGAATTAGTTCTTCTTTAAATGTTTGGTAGAATTCCCCCGGGAAGCCATCTGGCCCTGGGCTTTTGTTGGTTTGGAGATTTTTGATGACTGTTTCAATCTCCTTACTGGTTATGGGTCTGTTCAGGCTTTCTATTTCTTCCTGGTTCAGTTGTGGTAGTTTATATGTCTCTAGGAATGCATCCATTTCTTCCAGATTGTCAAATTTGTTGGCATAGAGTTGCTCATAATATGTTCTTATAATTGTCTGTATTTCTTTGGTGTTAGTTGTGATCTCTCCTCTTTCATTCATGATTTTATTTATTTGGGTCCTTTCTCTTTTCTTTTTGATAAGTCTGGCCAGGGGTTTATCAATCTTATTAATTCTTTCAAAGAACCAGCTCCTAGTTTCGTTGATTTGTTCTATTGGTTTTTTGGTTTCTATTTCATTGATTTCTGCTCTGATCTTTATGATTTCTCTTCTCCTGCTGGGTTTAGGGTTTCTTTCTTGTTCTTTCTCCAGCTCCTTTAGGTGTAGGGTTAGGTTGTGTACCTGAGACCTTTCTTGTTTCTTGAGAAAGGCTTGTACCGCTATATATTTTCCTCTCAGGACTGCCTTTGCTGTGTCCCACAGATTTTGAACGGTTGTATTTTCATTATCATTTGTTTCCATGAATTTTTTCAATTCTTCTTTAATTTCCTGGTTGACCCATTCATTCTTTAGAAGAATGCTGTTTAGTCTCCATGTATTTGGGTTCTTTCCAAATTTCCTCTTGTGATTGAGTTCTAGCTTCAGAGCTTTGTGGTCTGAAAATATGCAGGGAATGATCCCAATCTTTTGATACCGGTTGAGACCTGATTTAGAACCAAGGATGTGATCTATTCTGGAGAATGTTCCATGGGCACTAGAGAAGAATGTGTATTCTGTTGCTTTGGGATGAAATGTTCTGAATATATCTGTGATGTCCATCTGGTCCAGTGTGTCATTTAAGGCCTTTATTTCTTTGTTGATCTTTTGCTTGGATGATCTGTCCATTTCAGTGAGGGGAGTGTTAAAGTCCCCTACTATTATTGTATTGTTGTCGATGTGTTTCTTTGATTTTGTTATTAATTGGTTTATATAGTTGGCTGCTCCCACGTTAGGGGCATAGATATTTACAATTGTTAGATCTTCTTGTTGGACAGATCCTTTGAGTATGATATAGTGTCCTTCCTCATCTCTTATTATAGTTTTTGGCTTAAAATCTAATTGATCTGATATAAGGATTGCCACTCCTGCTTTCTTCTGATGTCCATTAGCATGGTACATTCTTTTCCACCCCCTCACTTTAAATCCGGAGGTGTCTTCGGGTTTAAAATGAGTTTCTTGTAGGCAACATATAGATGGGTTTTGTTTTTTTATCCATTCTGATACCCTGTGTCTTTTGATTGGGGCATTTAGCGCATTAACATTCAGGGTAACTATTGAGAGATATGAATTTAGTGCCATTGTATTGCCTGTAAGGTGACTGTTATTGTATATTGTTTCTGTTCCTTTCTGATCTACTACTTTTAGGCTCTCTCTTTGCTTAGAGGACCCCTTTCAATATTTCCTGTAGAGCTGGCTTGGTGTTTGCAAATTCTTTCAGTTTTTGTTTGTCCTGGAAGCTTTTAATCTCTCCTTCTATTTTCAATGATAGCCTAGCTGAATATAGTATTCTTGGCTGCATGTTTTTCTCGTTTAGTGCTCTGAATATATCATGCCAGCTCTTTCTGGCCTGCCAGGTCTCTGTGGATAAGTCTGCTGCCAATCTAATATTTTTACCATTGTATGTTACAGACTTCTTCTCCCGGGCTGCTCTCAGGATTTTCTCTTTGTCACTAAGACTTGTAAATTTTACTATTAGGTGACGGGGTGTGGACCTATTCTTATTGATTTTGAGTGGGGTTCTCTGAACCTCCTGGATTTTGATGCTTGTTCCCTTTGCCATATTGGGGAAATTCTCTCCAATAATTCTCTCCAATATACCTTCTGCTCCCCTCTCTCTTTCTTCTTCTTCTGGAATCCCAGTTATTCTAATAATGTTTCGTGTTATGGTGTCACTTATCTCTCGAATTTTGCCCTCGTGGTCCAGTAGTTGTTTGTCCCTCTTTTGCTCAGCTTCTTTATTCTGTCATTTGGTCTTCTATATCGCTAATTCTTTCTTCTGCCTCATTTATCCTAGCAGTGAGAGCCTTCATTTTTGATTGCACCTCATTAATAGCTTTTTTTATTTCAACTTGGTTAGATTTTAGTTCTTTTATTTCTCCAGAAAGGGCTTTTATATCTCCCGAGAGAGTTTCTCTAATATTTTCCATGCCTTTTTCGAGCCCGGCTAGAACCTTGAGAATCGTCATTCTGAACTCTAGATCTGACATATTACCAATGTCTGTATTGATTAGGTCCCTAGCCTTTGGTACTGCCTCTTGTTCTTTTTTTTGTGGTGAATTTTTCCGCCTTGTCATTTTGTCCAGATAAGAGTATATGAAGGAGCAAGTAAAATACTAAAAGGGTGGCAACAACCCCAGGAAAATATGCTTTAGCCAAATCAGAAGAGATCCCAAATCGTGAGGGGGGGCTGAAGGGGATAAAAAGAGGTTCAGAAAGAAAAAAAAAAATAGAAAAGAAAAAAGAAAAAAGAAATAAAAAGGAAAACCAATAATGAAAAAAATATAAAAAGGACAAAAATATATATATATTAGATAAACTAGTTAAAAAACGTTAAAAAAGAAAAGGGTAAAAGTTAAAAAAAAATTTAGCAGAAGAAGAGAAAAAAAATTGAAAAAGAAAAAAAAATTAAATTAACTGCAAGGCTAAAGAATCATGGGGAGAAACCCATGAGTTCCGTGCTTTGCTTTCTCCTCTCTGGAATTCCGCTGCTCTCCTTGGTATTGAAACTGCACTCCTTGGTAGGTGAACTTGGTCCTGGCTGTGTTTCTTGTTGATCTTCTGGGGGAGGGGCCTGTTGTAGTGATTCTCAAGTGTCTTTGCCCCAGGCGGAGTTGCCCCGCCCTTACCAGGGGCCGGGCTGAGTAATCCACTCGGGTTTGCTTTCGGGAGCTTTTGTTCCCTGAGCGCTCTCCGTAGAGTTCCGGAGGACGGGAATAAAGATGGCGGCCTCCCAGTCTCCAGCCCGGAGGAGCCGAGAGCTCAGGGCCCCACTCCTCAGTGCGCCCTCAGAGAACAGCGCCCAATTACTCCCGTCTGCCTGGCCTCCGGCCTCGCTCCGAGCTCACCGAGCCTGCGACCGGTTCAAGGTAAGCCCGAGCTGTGAGCTCACTCCTCGGATCCGTCTCTGTAGCCGGCTTCCCCGTTCTAATACCTGTAAGCTCTGGGACACTCAGACACCCCGATCCTTCTGTGACCCTGCAGGACCTGAGGCCACACTGGCCCCGCGTGGGCTTCACCCCAGTTAAGCCTCTGGAGCGATGTCCCTCAGCGGAACAGACTTTTAAAAGTCCTGATTTTGTGCTCCGTTGCTCCGCCGCTTGCCGGGAGCCGGCCCCTCCCCCCGCGGTCTATCTTCCCGTCCCTTTGGATTCACTTCTCCGCCAGTCCTACCTTTCAGAAAGTGGTTGATTTTCTGTTTCTAGAATTGCTGTTCTTCTTCTCTTCGATCTCCCGTTGGATTTGTAGGTGTTTGCAATCTTTAGATAAGCTATCTAGCTGATCTCCCGCAACCTGAAGTAGTCTCAGCTGCTACTTCTCCGCCATCTTGACTCCCACCACCCTCCTCTTGATTTTTTTACCTTTCTTATGACTCATAAGAAAATTAACCGGAACATATGAAACTTGAAACTGAAATTGGTTGTTTCACTACTCTTGGATATTAGAATGAAGGTAACAGGGGAAGGGATAATTGATCTTTTTGGCTGAACTGAGGTTTTAAAAGTTTTTGATTTTCAGTGCTATTATTGACTCATGTTTAAGTCATTATGGTTAATCTACCTTGTGTTTATTTATGTGGCTTTTAGATATCAGCAGTGCCTGGCACAGTGTTTGATATGAAGTAGTCATTCGGGAATTAGGTTTGAGGTGAATGCGTGAATGAGAGTAGATAAATAGCAAATATTGGTAAATTAGCAATTGAACATTTTTGTGATATCATACTATGTTGAGTAAATTACTTTGGAAGACATTTGTATACAGGGATCTGAAGAATGTGTCTGTGAAGTCTAATTATTTTGTAAGATTTCATCTCATTAGGTCCTTTTTGGTTCCCCTTCCTCAGAAAATAATTTTATTATTTTGGTCTTCTCCATCTGTCCAGCTTTCAGATTTACTTCTGTCAGTCATTGACAGTTTATTGTACAGTTGAGGATGCTACATTGTTACATAGTCTTCTAAGATTAATGCTTAGGAATCACATTCTTTATATAATTATTTTTCTGTCAGACCAGTTATATTTGGTGAAATGAGTTTTCATGTGAGCAGAGAAATTGGTGGTTGTATCATGTAGAACCACATTTCCTCTCACTTTAAATGTATTTAAAAGTGTTTAGAAGTAATTGGATTTTGTGATGAAACTATCAATTCTTTTGTTAAAAACAACTTTTGTTTTTGGTATTTAATATTTGTAATTTCTTCCACTGAAAATATTTCATATGCTTTTATTTAATGTAATGACTTATATTCTTCCAGCTATAAACACTCAGACGCAAGGATGTATACAGCTGATTGCTCTTCATGTTGTTGTTTTTTCCCACTTAAGTAACAAATTAAAAAAATATATATATCAATTATGAAGTTTTGGCTTTTCTCCTGATTCACAATGTTTTATTTAGGAGTGTTTTTTTTTTTTTTAAAGTAAGACTTTTTTAAAGAGTAATTTTAGATTCATAGCAAAATCGAGGGGAAAGTACAGAGATTCTCATACACCCTCTGTTCCCACATGCACAGCCTCTCCACTTACCAACATCCCCCACCAGAGTGGTTTATTTGTTACAACTGATGAACCTACATTGACACATCATTATGAATCAGAGCCCATAGTTTGTTTATATTACTCTTGGTGTTGTACCTTTTATGGGTTTGGATAAATGCATAATGATATGTATCCATGTGTTATCTTTTTATATTTTTTTTCTCTTAAAAGCCCAAGTATGATAAAATACTATGATTTTCTCCTGATGTTCTGCTCTTATGTTATGAATATAAATGTATTTTTTGTGTGTAAAATTATTTATCAGTCATTAGCTAAGCATGATTTCTCTCCATTTTTCACATCTCTCCCCCTGCCCCCCTCCCAATCTCCATCTTCTAGGTTTTCCATTTTTTCCTTCACTTTCCTTCTTCTCCCTTAACTTCTTTCCTCTCTTACTCTCTCCTTGCCCCTCATTTCCCTGCCACCCCTCCGGCCCTCCAGCTATACTCAAAAAAGTTAAAAACTGAGGCTGGACTTGGTTTTTATGAAGACCAATAATGCTGATGCAGAAATAAGGCTGACATTTTAAAAAGTTGGGTTCCTGCATGGGGTTTGAATCTGAAAATTGTGTAGGTGTTGCCATGTACTTGCTTTATTCTGGTAACCTGTTCTATTGCTTACATCTAATAAAAGCCTAGCTATTTTACCTAGTAAACAAAGTGAACCTTAAGCTTGTCATAGTGAGTGTTCTATAGTAGCAACTAAGTGTTAGTTATTTACCTCTGGAATTCTCTCTTTCTCCTGAATGCGGGTACTTTTTTTGTTTTGTTTTCCGTCAGCAGAATAACCTGTCACTCCAAATAACCTAAGCAGACTGAATAAGCAAGGAGAACATGAAAATATTAGGAAGAAGGGATTCTCCACCACACCTCTCCATCTTGCCCCCCTTTTCTGATCAGTACAGGCATATAACTTCATTTTGTTGTTCTTCCTGAACTTTCTTCCTCCTTCTGGGTTTTTTTTTTTTTTCCCTTTTTCATGCTTTTTTTTTTTTTTTTTAAGGTAATGACTTCTTAGCTGGAAATAAATGCAGATAATAAAGTATATCTTAAGGTTTTTTTATATTTAAGAAGAAAATTCTTTACTAATAAAAAGGAGGGTAGGGAAAGGGGGAGAGAAGAAAAATGATGAGTAAGCCAATCAATTGTGAATTTACCAAGCACTAGAAGTGAGGATAATGTAAAGGAAAATGTAGTGATGAGAGTGACCTCTTCTGTTTCAGAACAGAGATTGGGGGTTGCATGACTTAAGTTCTAATTGTGATTCCGCAATAAATCATGTAACATTCATGACAGAAATTTCCTGACTTGTTATGTGAAGTAGAGGAACAACATCCCAATTTTACTTTCTCAAAAATTTTTATAGTAATTTTATACATGATGTATGCCACTTTTGCTAAATTTTATAACTTGGAGGAAAATGGGCTTTTCCTTTTTTGTAGAAATAATACAAGTATACTATACAAATAAACAGAAACACAACAAGAACAAAATAAAAAAAAAATGTATAATCCCATCATCCCAGGGATCACCTATAGTTACTTTTAATTGTATATTCTCTCAGGTCTTTTTCTACACATAAATTTATATTTAATTTTTTAAAAATGAGATTATACTCAGCTTAGTGTTTTGTAGCCTCTTTTTTCCTCCACTTTACCATGTAATAATCTTTTTATTCCATAAACTATCTTCTAAAATATAATTTTCAATGACCATGTCATATTGATATGCCCTATGATAGCTGCTTGACCGTTGATTGCTGGGCACTTAAACTTTTTAATAAAGCATCTTCTTACTATAAATTGTGCTGTTATGACTATTCTTTTTTATATATCCTTATATACTGTCATCAATCTTATCTTTGGATGAATTCTTATAAAGGCATGTACAGAGCCAAAGGGTAGGGATTTTTAAGGTTTTTGATACACAGTGGGAAGTGGTTCTTTAGAGTGGCTATTTATTGTTCATTATGTCTTTTGTTATACATGGCATGATCTGAAGCCATCTGAATGTTTTTGTATGTGCTCAGTTCTAAGAATACCTAGAATAATAGTCCTGTGTTATGCTCATTGTGGTGATTTTTATGGTTGGACAAATAACTGTATGGATGGATAAAAGAAGATGGATAAAACCATTAACTATTTTTTTGGAATGTATTTTATGTATACGATTCTCAACTCTTTAAAAATACGAAATTAATGGAATTCTGGTGAATGATATTCTCTAAAGGAGGTGTATATTATTCAGCACCAAATAATAATATAGTTTTCTCCCCAAAGGAATAGAAAAAAGTATATTTGTTATTGAACCTACAATGCTTAGGGTAACACTGAAAGAGAAGATGGATGAAAAATGTGGGTGAGCAAAGTTGAGAAAAGTTGACAAATTGATGCTCATGATCCTTCACGTTCCAGTTTGAAGCCTGTATAAGATGGATTATATTCAGCTAATAGTGCATTGGTATGCTGTGATATTCATCCTGGGTTGAGGATGATATTCTGTCTCTAAAATCAGACAGTTATTTGGAGAACTGTGGCTATTTAAATTTTAGAAATATTTTGGGTTTTTTTCAAAAATGGGCAGAGGACATAAATAGATACTTCTCCAAGGAAGACATACAATTGGCTAACAGACACATGAAAAAATGTTCATCATTAGCCATCAGGGAGATTCATATTAAAACCACACTGAGATACCGCCTTAAACCAGTTGGAATGGCCAAAATTAACAGGACAGTAAACAACAAGTGTTGGAGAAGATGTGGAGAATGTAAATTGGTTCAGCCACTTTGGAAAACAGTGTGGAGATTCCTTAAGACATTAAAAATAGAACTACCCTATGACCCTGCAATTGCACTACTGGGTATTTACCCCGAAGATACAGATGTGGTGAAAAGAAGGGCCATCTGTACCCCAATGTTGATAGCAGCAATGACCACAGTCTCCATACTGTGGAAAGAGCCAAGATGCCCTTCAATGGACGAATGGATAAAGGAGATATGGTTCATACATACAATGGAGTATTATGCCTCCTTCAGAAAGGATGAATACCCAACTTTTGTATCAACATGGGCAGGACTGGAGAAGATTATGCTGAGTGAAATAAGTCAAGCAGAGAGAGTCAATTATCATATGGTTTCACTTACTTGTGAAGCATAGGGAATAACATGGAGGACATTAGGTGAAGGAGAGGAGAAGTGAGTTGGGGGAAATTGGAGGGGGAGATGAACCATTAGAGACTGTGGACTCTGAGAAACAGAGGGTTTTGGAGGGGTGGGGGATGGGGGTTGGGAGAGCCTGGTGGTGGGTATTAAGGAGGGCACGTATTGCATGGTGCACTGGGTGTGGTGCATAAACAACTAATCTTGGAACACTGAAAAAATAAAATTAAAAAAAAGAAACATTTTGGGTTTTTTAAAGATTTTAAAAAAATTTTTGTGTAATCTCTACACCCAACATAGACCTTGAATTTATAATTTCAAGATCAAGAGTTACATGCTCTACTGACTGAGCCAACCAGGCATCCTGAATTTTTAGGAGCTTTGAATTGGATTTACAGTGAATTGCATTTTGAGCCAGTTGGTTACTTATTCTATTAATTTGCAGGTAGTATAATTTGATGAAGTAGATTTCAGAACTGGGAACTATTTACTCTCAATTGTTTGAAACTAGCCTAGAGTCTGCCACTTAATGATATTAGGACAGTTGTAGAGAAGAGGTAGTAAATCATTTGAGATGTTATTGGCACTATGTTGTACCTGCTGATCAAATTTTGTGTTACATGTAGAGAGCCATAGTGCAGTTTTTAAGACTTTTCAGCAGTGCTCTGTGTGTGTGTGTTTAGGTCTGAATTCTTAACTTGAAATTATGGACCCCTAGCTTAAGAGTGAGAATGATGTGAAGATGGGATGTTCATGAGTTTAATTTTAATTTATATGGTATTACGTGCATTCTGTTGCAGAGAATCCATAGATTTTTATCCTAAGACCTAATAAGGATTAGGAACCTGAGCGATTAGGCCCAGGTGAGTTTGGCGTTGAAAATGCTGGGTAGGAAATAGTGGAAGGAATACACTGTTGTCATAGACTCAGCTGTGAAAATATGCCTTACACCTCTGATCTTAGCTGCTTCCTAGGAAGAATGTTTCCTAAGTATTGTATTTTGATAAGGATTCTCCAGTATTTTAGCAAAATTTTAACCCATTTTATGATAATTATTTTTGAAAAAACAACCAAAACATGGTCTAATTATATGGTAGTTACCTAAAAGTATCTCCAAAGCTGATTCCAAACTAAAAAATTTAAATATCTTGAATAGTAGCTTTATAATCAGTTTAATACTAAAGCTAGTTAATTGGCTTTGCTTTCTTTATCTTTTTTTTTTTTTTTAAAGATTTTATTTATTTAAGAGAGGCAGAGAGGCAGGCAGAGAGAGAAAGAAGGGGAAGCAGGCTCCCCGCTGCCCAGAGAGCCTGATGCGGGGCTTGATCCCAGGACCCTGGGATCATGACCTGAGCTGAAGGTAGAAGCTTTAACCCACTGAGCCACCCAGGCGCCCTGCTTTCTTTATCTTAACTTGTTGGTTGGTTCAAGCCCTTCGTTTGCTAGGCTACATGCTTACTGTATGTTTCTCCATGTTTCAGAGTTGTTTTGGCTGAATAGAACTGTGTTTGTTTTTATTTTTAAGCCCCATGTAGTTTTTTTTTTTCTTGGAACCAATCAATAAAACAAAGTATCTAGTCTATTAGCAGAATTTATCATTCTGATAGCACAATTAATTTTATTAAATTTGACAACAAAATGACATTTTACTTAATGCTTTGGGTAAATTAAATCCATCAACCACAACTGAATCTTTTTTCATTGTTTCTTTTTGTCTTCTCTAGGTTTATTTTATTATTTGTTTTCAATTAGTCTAGGTACTGATACTTGTATTATGGCTTCTGGATACATAATTTTGACAACTCTTGTGTTTCTATTGATAAAATATTTTCAGGGACCCCATCATAATGTCAGTTTGTCATTGTGTTTGTTGTCTGTTATTTTTCATTTATACCTATCGATAAGCAGTTTTCTATCATTATATGCTGGCACTAATTTTCCATTCTATATTGGTAACCCTTTTATAATTAAATAACTTAATTTGCTTTGATCATAAATTGAAATTGGGCTGAATGGGTAACTATAGACATAATTATAGATGTCAGTAATCATAATTATAGACATCAGTAATATGGCTTCTCTGGGTGCCAACACAATGTTTGAGAAGAAAGTTCTAGGAATAACAGGAGGAGGATGGGTGAATTCAGTGAATTTTTCATTAAGGGTATGATTGCTAGAAAGGAAATCTTTTTGGGTGAGAAATGAAAACAATGGTGGGAGTACAGTCTTTGGACAGACAAAGCCAGTAGAAGAATCTTCCTGGTGGATGGCACATAACCCTAGGTTTAGCACAATTCAACAAAATAGGAGTATTCAAAAGTGTAAAGAAAGAGGGAAAGAAAAGTCCATTTAGAAATGTTGAGAGGGGAAGATGTCATATCCAAAGTTTCAGCTATTTTGTGGTCATGTGTAATCAGTGTGGGAATAGTGGCGGTCTGGTTCTAGGGGCATATTAAGATTATTACACTTAATCTATGTGCAGATATTAATAGGAATAGATCATATTTACATTTTATATTGATACTCAAAGGAAAGCATACAAAATGTCTCAGCATGTTGTTTCTAGATGTATCAAACTGAAAATAATTATCTGGAAAATAATCAAAAAATTTTCAGTAAAAATTTAGTGTATATATATAGATATATACTATATATATCTATATATATATTTAGAATATATATATTCTGTGATTGACAAAGGTTAAAATAAATTTATTAAAGTGAGAGAAAATAGGTCCTTGATAAAAAGGCATTAATTATGCCATTAAAAAAATTCCACAGAATTTTAGTTCTAATGTGTATTAGTTACTTGTAAATCTGGTTCACATAAAGAGAAGGTAATATTTTAATAAAGTATATATATATATATATATATCACCAAAAAGGAAGAGAACTTTTCCCCTTTTTTATTTTTATTTATTTCTTTATTTTATTTTATTTTTATTTTTATTCTTTCCTGGCTGTTGTTTTATATTTTACTTCAACACTCTTTGCCAGTTTGGAGAAATGATTTGTCTGCTGCTCTGTGAAGAATACTAAAATGCAATAGGAATATTTTAAATACACAAGTATTAAGAAGAAAGGACAGGCTTATTTCTGAAGACTCTGAACTAATACTATCTTATTTCTTTTTTTCTTCTCTTTTTTAAACATATTTATTTATTTGAGAGAGAGAGCATGCTCACACAAGCGGGGGGAGGGGCAGAGAGAGAGGGAGAAGCAGACTCCAAGCTGAGCAGGGAGCTAAACTTGGGGCTGATCCCACCACCCTGGGATCACCACATAAGCCAAAGGCAGATGTCCAACCAACTGAGCCATCCAGACACCCCTACCTTATTTCCTAAGAGATGAGATCTGCTAAATACTTAAAAAGCCTTTAAGATAAATGGCTCTTTTTCATTCCTCATGGTGTGGGTGACTTCGTTGTGTCTGATTTTTTTATTAATTTCATCATTATTGACTTGAAACATTACATAGGTCCTGTTCTCATTATGACTGATGAGTATACTGGCCAGCTTTTGTTGTGGGATGAGAAGTTTATATAAGATGAGAAGACCAGCAACAAATGGAAATTTCACAGGCACTGAAAGTGGAACTTGTCAGGAGAAGTTTAGTGTGTAATTTAGTATTACCTTTTTAAATTTTATCAGCAAGATCTGCTGAAGCTTTTCTTGGAAGATTGGCCTCACATTCCTTTCACTGTATGGAGCTGTTCATTCTCCTGTAGACCATAAGCCTATATAATAACTTATTTCAATCTTTGGAAGCACTATGTAACAAATCTCCATTTTAGCATTTATCAAGTTTGTTAAATTCCTTGTTTATAGGTCAGTCTTCTCCAGTTTTTTAAAGATGAAAACTAAGTGCTTTTTTTTCTTTGCATCTCCCCAGGACCCAACTCTGGGTAGATAGGAAAGCTCTGGGAAGGGTACCGAACGGGAGCCTCAGGGAAGTCTCTTGTCCTGTGTTTCATAGTTGAAATATCTGTTAATTTAGGTTAGAATGAGAAGACATTATTTTGACTTGAAAATTGTAGTAAGATTCATTCCTTAACCAGAAAAACTGTAAAATATTTATTATATATAGGTCTTTAATATATATAGCATTTAATATTATAAACATTTCTTTAATAACATTTGAAATTGAAGAAAGAAATTGGCTCAGCTGCTTCAAGTGTCTTAAAAAATTTCTACTGCAGTTTCTAACTTTTATGTCTTATATTTTACTCTTTCTTTACAATTAAATATATCTTCCCTTGATAAAAAGTTGATTATCTATGGTATAAACAATGTTGTACATTTTAAAACCTTACTTTTTTGACTTTTTGATACCTTTGGCTAGGGAATCCACAGACATGACTAATGAAAAAAGATTATTTACTTTCACCTAATTCAACCTTAAGCCTTCAATCTGGCTTCAATTAAACAAGTCAAGATAGCTGTCTTCCTGACTTTATTAATCTTGAGAGGAGATTCCATAGCCTCTTTAGTAATCTGTTCACCAATTTTATTATTTTTTTGTTGTTATATTTAAGCTCATTTTAGAAAGCTTCTTAAATCCATGGTACCCTTTTCTCAAAACAAGCTGAATTAATTTATTAATCTGCAGCCTATAAAGTTCTCTATCATTTTAACATTTCAACATTTTAATTATAAATTTAGAATCACCATGCCTAGTTACAGTTGTGTCATAGTTACAATTATCTTTCTGAAAAAATAGTGTAAGAAATGGTTGTTTTTTCAAATATAACCAGGAATCCTCCTCAACTTATTTGAAAAAGTGCAGGTGTGGCACATATCTATGTTTTAGCTGGGTTTCACTACTTCTTTTGGATCCATTTCTGAAATGAAATAGAGAAACAATATTTTAAGAAATGTATTCCCCCTTGGCTTCTTATTCTGACTTTCTCAGATACAATTTTTATTTGCAATATTACTTAACTGTGGAATGCTACAATTTCTAACCCATTATCTGTATTTCCTCCAGGTTATTAGCTTAATAACATGAATAAGAATTGATTCTTATATACTGAAAGTGACATTTCTTATCTATATAATCTGTTAATCCAGTTTTGAGTTCCCATTAAATTTCCATCATCAATGGCAAGGTAAATTATAAATATAATCACTGAAAATTTACTCCACACATTTTTAAAAGTTGCATTTAAAATCCAGTTTATTTATACGCACTATTTATTTTTTATATTTTAGATTGCTTTCTAACATCCGTGTAGTAAGGTAAAAGTCATTAAGTTGAAATTAACCTTTCTATAATTTCTGCTTTCTTGAAACGTTTTCTTTTGAAAATTGGCTATTATATGATTGCTAAGAGTTGTTGATTGCCAGCTACTGAGAGACAATATCTAAAGCACAGTTTCTGACTGGAATAAATGAAATTGCTTTGCAATAGTCAAGGTACTTTCTCCCTAAGGGTCATTGTGGGATTTTAACTCTTGAATTCTGCAGAGCTGGATGTTTTGCACATTGCTGGGAGTTTATTATCAAAGTTGTTAAGATATTGATTTCAAACCATACCCAATTCTGTTTAACTTTAAGGGAATATTAATGTATACTCCTTTTGCTCTATTTCTTGAAACAAACTAGTACATAGATGAAATTAGGGTGACTGACTCTCAAACTGGACCAATTTAAACTACCAAGGATAGAATAGAAGAAATGGGAAAGGAGCAAGTATGGCTACTTATTCATGGTATAAAGGTCCTTTTGTAGAATCTTTAAAGTGAGGTGCAGATGGACTTGAATTCTTTCACAAATGCCACCTTCTCTTTTGACTGACTTGCAAATTACATGTCCTCACAGAAATAAGACATGTACACTTTGCCTTGCCTAATAGTCACGTGCGTTTTGGTTAAGGACAATACTTCCCTGGATAGCAGGAATATGTCTGACTCATACTTGTATTCTTAATGCCTGACACATAATATCTACTCAGTAATTCAAGAAATAAATGAATGAATGCATTGATGAATGAATGAAAACCCTCAATTATATGGGTGGAAATTCTAAATTATTAGACTGCGTTATCTTGCCTGTCTTCCCCTGTATGCAGTCTCTTCCTACTAGGTAAGTCCTCATTAGGACATGAAACTCTGGACTCTAATCTCTCATCTCTGTCATCATGATTTTTAGAAAGGAACTGACCTCCTTAAGAAATTGTGGTAAGTGCATTTGTATAGACTTCAGTGGAATTAACTCATATGATTTTTGGTTCAAATCTTATCATTATTTTCATTTTAGTTTATTACTGAATAATGTATCAATAGCGAATAATTTACTAATGAATGGTAAGGTGCAAATGACATTGATTGTCTCTTGTGGTCTTATATTTTTTGAGAAAGATTGTTTTAAAAATATTTTGTTCTGGGGGCGCCTGGGTGGCTCAGTGGGTTAAAGCCTCTGCCTTCGGCTCAGGTCATGATCCCAGGGTCCTGGGATCGAGCCCCGCGTCGGGCTCTCTGCTCCGCAGGGAGCCTGTTTCCCCCTCTCTCGGCCTGCCCCTCTGCCTACTTGTGATCTCTCTCTCTGTCAAATAAATAAATAAAATTAAAAAAAAATATTTTGTTCTGGCTTGGGTTGCCTGGGTGGCGTAGTCCATCAAATGTCCAACGCTTGGTGTCATTTCAGGTCTTGATCTCAGGATTGTGAGTTTGAGCCCATGCCCAGCATGGTGTCTACTTAAAATTTGTGTGTGTGTGTGATGGTTATAGGATTTTGAAGTTTTTAGAAAGAAATATGGATTATAGGAAATATTTTCATGAAAATATGGGAGAGGCAACAAAACTTTCCTTAGCTCCCGTGATGTTTTTACTTTTCTCTTTGACTATTTCTCGTGTGTGTGTGTGTTTATATGGGTGTACATTTCTTTATCTGTGCCATACAATAGGTTATCCAAATTTCAGTTGGTTTTCTGTTTCTGTCTCACTAACAACAGGTTTTTCTTTAGAGAATAGCATCTATATTCAGGGCTTCAAATATCACTTCTGTGAAACTGATTATTTTTCTTTGGTTTTAATCTTACGATTGAGCCCTAATTGCATTATTATCACAGTATCCAATGTATATTTCTACCTAAGATCTATAGTCCAAGCTTATCATTTAAACGATTTAAACCATGCTTATCATTTAAACCATTTAAACCAAGCTTATCATAAAAACCAGTTTTTATCTTATTATTCAGTAGTTCAGAAACATAGATTCACCTTTGACTCTACCTACTTTATCTCGTTCCAATTTTTCTTTTCTTTTTTGGGGATATGTGGTGGCTTTTGTATGCTTTCCATTTTCTGCTGTCTTCCTCCCAACCCAATCACTTATCACCCTCATAATCCTTTTTCTCATAGCTAATTAACTGTTTTTCTGGTCTACCTACTTCCTCCTTGATCAAATATGAACTGTATGCAAGTGTTTACTTCACCGTACTGCTTTTCCCTAAAAAATCGTCAGTGCCTTATTGCCCATATTTAATATAGAAACTCATTAGCTTGGAGTTCAAGATCTTCTTTAATTTTTCCCTGTGCTGGTTTTGATTCCAGTCATTCAGCTTCTGATATCAACCACTCTAACTAAGGCATAGGTGCTGTTCAACATGGCTTTTTCACTTTTTGCTTATGCCACTTTAATATCTAACTCCTGCAATTTCTCTTTCATGAAGCTGGCCCATTCCAGCATGCAGGTTGTTGCTGCTGTTGTTTTTTTGCCCTCAGAATTTCTGTAGTACTTACCTAAGCCATTTATTTAGCAATGAATCCTATATAATGTTTTGACATTTTAAAAATATTTTTGTACTGAATCATTTGTTTCCAGTTTTCCTTTTTTTTCTAAATGATTATATCTGTTTCTTTATAAACTAACTGTAAGGTTCTTAACAAGAGTCCTTAAGAGTGGAAACTGTATCTTCTGTCTTTGAATATTATTATAAAAATATTTATTACAAAGATAAAACCTCAAAAGTCCCATAATCCCATAATTACATTCGAGTTTTCAGTGAATTATACCTTTTGTAATATTTTCCATGTATCTGGAAAATAGTAATTCAAGAAATATTGAAAACTTTAATAAGATTATTCTGTATGCCAAGAACAGATTTTAGATGCTGCTCACTTTAGTGTAGTACAATATGTAGTGTAATAACCAGTCATATCAATTGATAAAGCAAGCCAATTGAATAATTTGTCAGTGAAAAGAAGTAGCAAATTAAATTGGGTGTATCCAATTTGAACATAGTTTGGAGACTGACATCCTCATTTTTACTTCTAAAAATACTCTGGGAGCTTCCATTAGAGAAGCCCGTGTAATTAATTTAAGGTACTAAGATTGTGCAACAGATGATTCATAGTCTCTAAATATGAAAATAATAAAGCATTTTTAAGAGAAAGTCAAATGACATAGAGGCTATATTTTTAAAACTATGGGTGCTCATCAGTCTATAAACACTATAAATATTCAAACATTGAATTAATGAATGAATGAATGGATGAATTAATGAACGAATGAAATACCAACTAAAGAGATGCTATGATAAATTCAGAGGTGGTTTTTAAGTGTTGCAGCATTTGTAGTAGAAAGAGCAATGTAATAAGAGATAAAAGAACAGGTGTCTTTAAAAAAAAATCACAGACTTTATTTTCTAGAGCAGTTTGGTTTACAGGAAAATTGAGCAAAGAGTACATTTTCCAATAGCCCATTGCACACATTTTCCCATATTATTTACGTAAATCTTATATTAGTGTAAGATTATTAACATACTTATATTTCACTGCTCCCCGAGCTTCACCTACTTATGCTGCCTCTGTGTTCCTTCCCCAATGACTGGCTCTTACCGATCTCTTTATTGTTTCTTTGTTTTGGCTTTTCCAGAATGTCATATTTGGAATGAGACTGTAAATTGCCTTTGAAAACTAGCTTCTTTCACTTGGCAGTATGCATTTAAGGTCCCTTCATATTGTTTCATTACTTGGTAACTCATTTCCTTTTTTTAAAATTCAGGTATAATTGACATATGTTAATTTCAAGTGTAGAACGTAATGGTTTGATACTTGTATATATTGTGAAATGAGCACCACAATAAGTCTAGTTAACATCCATTCATTACATATTTACAAAATGTTTTCTTGTGGTAAAGACTTTTAAGATCTACTCTTTTCAGCAACTTTCAGATATGCTGTACAATATTATTAACAATAGTCACCACTGCTGTACATTACATCTTCCTGTGACTTATTTAATTATAACTGGAACTTTGTACCTCTTGCCTTCACCCATTTTGCCTACCCCTTACCACCAGTTCGTTCTCTATATCTGAGCTTATTTTTAAGATCCATGTGTCAGTGAGATCATAAAATATTGCTTTCCTCTGACTTACTTTACTTAGCATAATGCCACTGAGGTCCATCCATATTTTCACAAATGATAAGATTTCATTCTTTTTTAATAGGTAAATACTATTTCTTGAGTGGGGGAGAAAGAGGGGAAAGGGGAAAGGAAAAAGAGAAGAGGGGAATGGAGAGGTGTGGAGAGTGGGAGAGTGGAGGGAGAGAGAGAGAGATCTATTTCACTTCTTTATACAGTCATCCATTGATGGACATTTAGTTTGTTTCCATATCTTGGTTATTTTAAGTAATGCTGCAATGAATCTGGGGGTGTATAGATCTTTTGGAATTAGTGTTTTAATTTTCTTCCACCCATAGTGGAATTGCTGGATCATATGGTATTCTCTATTTTTCTGAAGAACCTCCATACTGTTTTCCACTGTGGCTGCACCAATTTATATTCTCACCCACAGTGCAGAGGGTTCCCTTTTCTCTATATCCTCACCAACACTACTACTACTACTATTACTGCTACTACTACTACTACTACTACTACTACTTCTTCTTCTTCTTGTTCTTCTTCTTGTTCTTCTTCTTTTTTTTTTTTGATAATAGCTATTGTAACAAATATGAGTTGATATCATATTTTGGTTTAGATTTGCATTTACCTGATAATTAGTGGTGTTGAGCATCTTTTCATGTGTGTTGACTATATGTTTTCTTTGGAAAAATGTCTATTCAGGTCCTCTGCTCATTTTAAAAATCAGATTGTTTGTTCTTTGGCTATTGAGTTGTGAGTTTTTTATTATTAACTTATTATAATTATTCCTTATCAGATACGATTTGTAAATATTTTCTCTCCCTTAGTAGCTTGCCTTCATTTTGTTGATGATTTCCTGTGCAAAATCTTTTTAGTTTGACATTTATTTATTATTATCCCACTCATTTATTTTTGCTTTTGGAGTCAGATCCAAAATAAATCATTGCCAAGACTGATGTCAAGGATTTTACTGCTTCTTTTCTGCTGGGAGTTTTATGATTTCAGGTCTTATGTTCAAGTCTTTAACCCATTTTGAGTTAATTTTCTTGTGTATGTTGTAAGCTAGAAGTCCAGTTTCATTCTTTTTCATGTGCTGCACAGATAACTCATTCCTTTTTATTGCTGAGAAATATTCCACTGCATGGATTATTATCACAGCTTATCTATTCACCTATTGAAGGGCATCTTGGTTGCTGCCACTTGTTAGCATTTGTGAATAAATATGTTAACATTTGTGTACAGATTTGAAGTTTTTTTATTGTGGGAAATATGTGTAACATAAAATGTAGCGTCCTAATCATTTCTAAGTGTGCTGTTCAGTAGTGTTCAGTATATTCATATTGTTAAGCAAACCTCTCCAAAAATTTTTCATTTTGAAAAACTGAAACTCTATACCTACTAAACAACAATTTCCCATTTCCCCTTACCCCTGGCAATTAATATTCTAATTTCTGTTTTTATGAATTTGGCTACTCAAGGTTTTTCGTGTAAATGGAATCATACAGTATTTCCTTGGTGTGACTAGCTTATTTAATACAACGTCCTTAGGGTTTATTCATGTTGTAGCACATGTCAGACTTTCTTTCCTTTTTAAGGCTGAATAATACTCCATTGTAGGTATACACATTTTCTTTATTTGCTCATCTGTTGATGGATACTTGGGTTGATTCTACCCCTTGGCTATTGTGATAATAGTGTTGCTATCAACATGGGTGTGCAAATATTTCTTCAAGATTTTGCTTTCAGTTGTTCTGGGTATAAATCCATAAGCAGAATTACTGGTTCATGTGATAATTCTATTTTTAAATTTTTAGGGAATCACCATGATGTTTTTCATAGTAGCTGCACCATTTTACATTCCCACCAACAGTGTATAAGGATTCTGATCTCTCCACATCATATGATCAACATTGGTTATTTTTCTGTTTGTTTGAGAGTAGACATCCTAATGAGTATGAGGTGATATTTCCTTGTGGTTTTGCTTTTCTCTAATGATTAGTGATGTTGAACATCCTATCACGTGCTTACTGGCCATTAGTATATCATCTTTGGAAAAGTGTCTCTTCAAGTCCTTTGCTCATTCATTTTTATTTTTAAAATTCAAAATAAAAAAAATCTAGGATTTTCTATATATAAGATCATATCCTCTGCAAAAAGAAAGTTTTACTTCTTTGTTTCTGATTTTGAATCAGATTTTGTATTTCTTTTTTGCCTAATTTCTCTGGCTAAGACTTCCAGTACTATATTTGTTTATTTTAAAGATTTTATTTATTTCTTTAGAAAGATAGAAAAAGAGAGAAAGTGAGAGTGAGAGCCCATGCACAGGGGAGGGGCAGAGGAAGAGGGAGAAGCAGACTCCCTGCTGGGAGTCTCCATCAGTGAGCCAGATCTGGGGCTCCAACCTAGGACTCTGAGATTATGACCTGAGCCAGAGGCAGACACTTAACCCACCGAGCCATGCAGGTGCCCTCCATTACTATGTTGAAGGGGAGTAGTGACAGTGAGCATATTTGTCTTGTTCCTGATCTTAGAAGAAAAGCTTTCAACCATTCACCATTAAGTATGGTACTAGCTGTGGGCTTGTTACATACGGACTTTATCATGTTGAGGTACGTTTCTTCTATATTCAATTTGTTGAGAGGTTTTTTTTTTTTTTATCATGACAGAATATCCTAGAATATTGAATTTTATTAAATGTGCTTTCTGCATCTGTTGAGATGATTATGATTTTATTTCATTCTGTGACTATGGTATACCACATTGATTCATTTGCATATCTTGAACCCTCCTTGTATCCCAGGGATAAATGCCACCTGGTAGTATTGGATCCATTTAGTGTGTTGTTGAACTCAGTTTACTAATATTTTGTTGGGAATTTTTTTCTATCTATATTTATAAGGGCAATTGGCCTTCATTTTCTTTTCCTATAGTGTCCTCATCTGACTTTGGTATCAGTAATGCTAGGCTTGTAAAATGAGTTGGGCAATGTCCTCTTTTTCAGTTTTTTGGGAGAGGTTAGCAGGAGTGACATTAATTCTTTAAAAGTTGGGTAGAATTCACCTGTGACGCCATCTGGTTCTGGGATTTTCTTTGTTGGGAAGTTTTGAGTACTGATTCATTGTTCTTATTATTCTGTTCAGATTTTCTGTTTCTTCATGATTCAGTATTGATAGGATGGATATTCCCAGAAATTTATCCACTTTTCTACAGTATCTAAATTATGGATACATAGTTGTTCATTATTGTGGTTGTTCATGGTAGTCTCTTATGATCCTTTGTTTTTCACCAGTTGTGGTGTCTTTTCTTTCATTCCTAATTTTATTAAGCATTTTTTCTTTTTCTTCCTCAGTCTTTATGAAGGTGGTCTGTTTTATCTTAAAAAAAAAAAAAGCTCTTCATTTTATTGATCTTTTTCATCTTTGTTATTTCCTTTATTTCGCTAATTTTGTTCTTAGTGTGTTTTTTTTTGTTTGTTTGTTTCTAGTCATTTGAGATGTCAAGTAAGGTTGTTCATGTGAGATTTCTTGTTTCCCTAATGTAGGCATTTATTACTACAGAGTCTCCTCTTTGAACTGTTTTGCTGTTCCCATAAATTTTTGGTATGTTGTGTTTCCATTTTCATTCATTTAGAGGTATATTTTGACTTCCTTTTTGATTTCTTCTTTCACCATTTCTTCTCTCCCATTTAAATTTCTTCTTCAAAATATATTTAATTTCCACGTATTTGTGAATTTTCCAGTTTTCCTTCTGTTACTGATTTCTAGTTTCATATCACTGTGGTTGGAAAAGATACTTGGTTTAATTTCAGTCTTCTTAAATTTATTAAGATTGTTTTGTTTCCTAACATATACATCCTGGAGAATGTTCATGTGCAGTTGAAAAGAATGTGTATTCTCCTATTGGGTGGAGTGTTTTGTATGTGTCTATTAGGTCCATTTGGTCCAAAGTATGGTTCCAGTCTAGTTTTTCTATATTAATTTTTTTTGTCTGGATGATATATCCAATTTTGAGAATGGGATATTGATATTCCCTACTATTGTGTTATCTGTTTTCTCCTTTGGATCTGCTGATAATTGCTTCAATGTATGTAGCTGCTCCAGTGTTGGTTGCATATTTATTGATAATTGTTATATCCTTTTAATTAATTTATCCCTTTATTAGTATATAATCTTTTTCTCTTATTTTTGTTTTTGTCTTAAAAGTCTAATTTGTCTGAAATAAGTATAGGTCCTCCTCTTGTCTTTCCTTTTGAATGGAAGGTCTTTTTCCTTTCCTTTACTTTCATCCTTTGTGTGTCCTTTACAGCTAAAGTGAGTCATTTACAGGCAGCATATAATTGAGTTTTGTGTTTCTGGTGTTTTTTTAATTTTTTTTTCCCCATTCAACCACTTTATGCCTTTTCATTGGAGAATCCAATCCATTTACATATAAAGTAGTTATTGATGGATAAGTGCCACTAGTACCATTTTATTAGTTGTGTTCTTGCTGTTATGTAGTTCTTTGTTCCTTTCTTTCTCTCTTGTATTCCTTTGTAAATTGATGATTTCTGACAGTCATATGCTTTGATTTCCTTCTCTTTATCTTTAGAATATCGAAGTAGGTTTTTGTTTTATGGTCATCATGAGGCTTACATCAAACATATATTAGCAGTCTATATTAAGCTGATAGCAACTTAATTTGAACTGCGTACTAAAACTCCACCCTTTCATTCTACCTCCCCAATTTTCTTTTGATGTCACAGTTTACATCTTTTTTTGTATATCCATTAAAAATTTATTGTAACTGTAGTTATTTTTAAAATACTTTTTCCTTTAACCTTTATAATAGAGTTAAGTGATTAACCTATCACTCTAATCCAGTATTAAAATTTTCTGATTTTGACTTTATAGTTACCTTTATCAGTGTGTTTTATATTTTCATATGTTTCCATATTACTAATCAGTTTCCTTAAATTTCAGACTGATGAATTCTTTTCAGCATTTCTTGTAAGACAAGTCTAGTGGTGATGAATTCCTCAGTTCTTATTGGTCAGGTAAAGTGTTTATCTCTCCATTTCTGAAGGGCAACTTTTCTAGGTAACGTATTCTTGTTTGGCAGTTTTTTCTTTCAGCACTTTGGATATATCATCCCACTCTTTCCGGGCTTGCCTGGTTTCTTCTGAAATCCGCTGACAGTTTTATGAAGTTTCCCTTGTATATGAGCAGTTTTTTTTTTTCACTTTCTTCTTTTAAAATTCTGTCTCTGACTTATAGAGTTTTATTATAACTTTTTTACAGAAGATCTTTTTGAGTTGAAATTTTTTTGAGTCCCTAGGGGCTACTTGAACTTGAAAGTCCAAATATTTTTCTAGATATGGGAAGTACTCAGCCATTATTTCATAAATTTTTTTTTTTTTGCCTTTCTTCTCCCTTTGTAGTCCAATAATGCATAGATTGTATCTTATTCCTCACAAAGGTTTTTTTTCCCACAATTATTCATTTTTCTTTGTTCTCTTCTGTCTGGGTAACTTCAAATGGTCAGCTTCCTACTTTACAGATTGTTTCTTCTTGACCAAGTCTGCTATTGTTGATTTCTATTTCATTTTAAAATTTTATTTATTGTATTCTTCAGCTCTAGCATTTCTAGGTTGTGTACGTGTGTGGGAGTTCTTTATCATTTCAATATTAATTCCTTATTAAATATGGTTTGCATACTTTGAATAATTGCATAGGTCATCTTTTTACTGTGTTGATTGTTTCCTTTGCAGAGAAGATTTAAATTTTGGTGTTATCCACTTTCTTTTTTCTTTTTCTTTTTCTTTCTTTTTTTTTTTTTTTTTAAACTTTTGCTCCTTGTGCTTTTGGTGTTACAACCAGGAAATCCTTGCCAAATCCAGTATTATGAAGCTTTCCTTCTTTATTTTCTTCTCAGTTTTATAATTATCATGCCACTTTTGGGGCATAATTTTTCAACTTATTTTGGTAAACACCAAGGTGTTTGATTGTTGGGTCATATGGCAACACTATGTTTATATTTGTAAGAAACTGCCAATTAGTCTTCGAAAGTGGCTATACCAATTTGCATTTCTTCCAGCAGTGAATGAGAATTTCTGTCACAATTTAGTGTTGTTAGTGTTTGGGGTTTTAATCATTCTACTAGATATGCAATGATCTCTCATTGCTGGTTTAACTTGCAATTCCCTCATGACATATGATGGTGAGCATCTTTTTTTTTTTTTTAAATTTTATTTTTTATAAACATATAATATATTTTTATCCCCAGGGGTACAAGTCTGTGAATCGCCAGGTTTACACACTTCACAGAACTCACCATAGCACATACCCTCCCCAATGTCCATAACCCCACCCCACCCCCAATCCCCCTCCCCCCATCAACCTTCAGTTTGTTTTGTGAGATTAAGAGTCACTTATAGTTTGTCTCCCTCCCCATCCCATCTTGTTTCATTTACTCTTCTCCTACCCCCTTAACCCCCCTGTTGCATCTCCTCTCCCTCATATCAGGGAGATCATATGATAGTTGTCTTTCTCCGATTGACTTATTTCACTAAGCATGATACCCTATAGTTCCATCCACGTCGTCGCAAATGGCAAGATTTCATTTCTTTTGATGGCTGCATAGTATTCCATTGTGTATATATACCACATCTTCTTTATCCATTCGTCTGTTGATGGACATCTAGGTTCTTTCCATAGTTTGGCTATTGTAGACATTGCTGCTATAAACATTCGGGTGCACGTGCCCCTTCGGATCACTACGTTTGTATCTTTAGGGTAAATACCCAGCAGTGCAATTGCTGGGTCATAGGGTAGTTCTATTTTCAACATTTTGAGGAACCTCCATGCTGTTTTCCAGAGTGGTTGCACCAGCTTGCATTCCCACCAACAGTGTAGGAGGGTTCCCCTTTCTCCGCATCCTCGCCAGCATCTGTCATTTCCTGACTTGTTAATTTTAGCCATTCTGACTGGTGTGAGGTGGTATCTCATTGTGGTTTTGATTTGTATTTCCCTGATGCCGAGTGATGTGGAGCACTTTTTCATGGGTCTGTTGGCCATCTGGATGTCTTCTTTGCAGAAATGTCTGTTCATGTCTTCTGCCCATTTCTTGATTGGATTATT